>NC_058080.1:61374407-61692153 GCF_014858855.1 Bufo gargarizans | reverse complement strand
ACTAATTTATATCCCAATGTAGCCACTGACAATCGGATAAAAAAACTATGGTTCTCAGACTTGAGACACCTAAAAAAAATTGTAAAAACTAAAATAATGTAAAAAAAAGTATACAAATTAGGTATCTCTGCGTCGGTAATAATCTCCTCTAAAAAAATACCCCATGACCTAACCCCCCAGATTAACATGGTCCCAAAAAAAAAAAAAAAACGGTGCAAAAAAAGATATTTTTTTGTCACCTTACATAACAAAAAGGTTTACTAGCAAGTGATCAAAAAGTCATATAGCCACCAAAATAGTGCCAATAAAACCGTCCTCTCATCCTGCAAAAAATGAGCCCCTAAATAAGATAATCAGCTAAAAAACTTTAAAAAAAATAACTCAGACTTTAGAGATAGAAAATTTTTGGTTTTGTATCAAATAGGATAATATAGTCTAAAACCTAAATAATTGTAAAAGAGTAGACTTATTAGGTATCGCCGTGTCCGTAAGAATCTCCTCTATAAAAATACCCCATCACCTAACCCCCCAGAATAACACGGTCCCCCAAAAAATTTTAAAACTGCCAAAACAGCAATTTTTTGGTACTTTTCCATTTCAATCAGTTTTTTTCGGTAACAAAGCAAGGGTTAACAACCAAACAAACTTAATATTATTACCCTGATACTGCAGTTACAGAAATTGCCACATTTGTGGTCGTAACTGCTGTATCACTAAAAGGCAGGGCGCAAAAGGAAAGGACCGACATAGTTTCTGGAAGGCCGATTTTGATGGCTTTTTTTATTGACACCATGTCCCTTTTGAAGCCCCCCTGATGCACCCTAGAGTAGAAACTCCCGAAAAGTGACCCCATCTAAGAAACTACACCCCTCAAGGTATTCAAACTGATTTTACAAATTTATTAACCCCTTTAGGTGTTCCTCAACAGTTAATGGCAAATGGAGATGACATTTCAGAATTTCAATTTTTGGTAACCTTACCTCACAAAAATGTAATATAGAGCAACCAAAAATCATATGCACCCTAAAAATAGTCCCAACAAAACTGCCACCTTATCCCGTATTTTCCAAAATGGGGTCACTTTTAAGGAGTTTCTACTCCAGGGGTGCATCAGGGGGGTTGAAACAGGACACGGTTTAAATAAACCGGTCCATAAAAATCAGCCCTCCAAAAACCACACGGCGCTCCTTATCCTCTACACCTCGCTGTGTGGCCGTACAGTAGTGTATGACCACATATGGGGTGTTTCTATAAACAGCAGAGTCAGGGCAATAAAGATACAGTCTTGTTTGGCTGTTAACCCTTGCTTTGTTAGTGGAAAAAATGGGTTAAAATTGAAAATTTGGCAAAAAAATGAAATTCTCAAATTTCATCCCCATTCGCCAATAACTCTTGTGCAACACCTAAAGGGTTAACAAATTTCGTAAAATCTGTTTTGAATACCTTGAGGGCTGTAGTTTCTTAGATAGGGTCACTTTTATGGAGTTTATACTCTAGGCGTGCATCAGGGGGGCTTCAAATGGGACATAGCGTAAATAAACCAGTCCAGCAAAATCTGCCTTCCAAAAACCATATGGCGCACCTTTCCCTCTACGCCCTACTGTGTGCCCGTACAGTAGTGTACAACCACATATGGGGTGTTTCTGCAAACGGCCTAGTCAGGGAAATAAAGATACAGTCTTGTTTGGCTGTTAACCCTTGCTTTGTTAGTGGAAAAAATGGGTTAAAATTGAAAATTTTGCAAAAAAATGAAAATTCTCAAATTTGTATCCCCATTTGCCAATAACTCTTGTGCAACACCTAAAAGAATTAACAAAGTTCGTAAAATCAGTTTTGAATACCTTGAGGGGTGTAGTTTCTTAGATGGGGGTCACTTTTATGGAGTTTCTACTCTAGTGGTGCATCAGGGGGTGCTTCAAATGGGACATGGTGTCAAAAAAACAGTCCAGCAAAATGTGCCTTCCAAAAACCATATGGCGCACCTTTCCCTCTACGCCCTACTGTGCGCCCGGACAGTAGTTGACGGCCACATATGGGGTGTTTATGCAAACTACAGAATCGGGGCAATAAATATTGAGTTTTGTTTGACTGTTAACCCTTGCTTTGTTACTGGAAAAAATTGATTAAATTGGAAAATTTGGCAAAAAATCTAAATTCTGAAATTGTATCTCCATTTGCCATTAACTCTTGTGGAACACCTAAAGAGTTAACAATGTTTGTAAAATCAGTTTTGAATAGCTTGAGGGGTGTTGTTTCTAGAATAAGGTAGTTTCTATTATGTAAGCCTTGCAAAGTGACTTCAGACCTGAACTGGTCCCTAATAATTGGGTTTTTAAAAATTTCAAGATTTGCTTCTAAACTTCTAAGCCTTGTAACATCCCCAAAAAATAAAATATCATTCCCAAAATGATCCAAACATGAAGTAGACATATGGGGAATGTAAAGTAATAACTATTGATGGAGGTATTACTATGTATTATAGAAGTAGAGAAATAAAAAATTTGAAATTTGTCATCTTTTTTACAAATTTTTGATAAATTTGGTATTTTTTTTATAAATAAAAATAATTTTTTTTAACTTAATTTTACCAGTGTCATGAAGTACAATATGTGACAAAAAAAATCTCAGAATGGCCTGGATAAGTCAAAGTGTTTTAAAGTTATCACTACTTAACCACTACAGGACCGGCGTGCGCAGGATTGCGTCCTGCCGGCGGCCCTGCTCTTCTGGGTGGACGCATATACGCGTCCTCCCGCGAGAGCCGAGATTTCCTGTGAACGCGCGCACACAGGCGCGCGCGCTCACAGGAACGGAAGGTAAGCGAGTGGATCTCCAGCATGCCAGCGGCGATCGCTCGCTGGCAGGCTGGAGATCCGAATTTTTTAACCCCTAACAGGTATATTAGACGCTGTTTTGATAACAGCGTCTAATATACCTCCTACCTGGTCCTCTGGTGGTCCCTTTTGTTAGGATCGACCACCAGAGGACACAGGTAGGTCAGTAAAGTCGCACCAAACACTACACTACACTACACCCCCCCCCGTCACTTATTAACCCTTTATGAACCCCTGATCACCCCATATAAACTCCCTGATCACCCCCCTGTCATTGATCACCCCCATTGATCCCCCTGTCAGGCTCCGTTCAGATGTCCGTATGATTTTTACGGATCCACGGATACATGGATCGGATCCGCAAAACGCATACGGACGTCTGAATGGAGCCTTACAGGGGGGTGATCAATGACAAGTGGGTGATCACGCATATAGACTTCCTGATCACTTCCCTGTCATTGATCACCCCTCTGTCATTGATCACCCCCCTGTAAGGCTCCATTCAGACATCCGCATGATTTTTACGGATCCACTGATACATGGATCGGATCCGCAAAACACATACGGACGTCTGAATGGAGCCTTACAGGGGGGTGATCAATGACAAGTGGGTGATCACGCATATAGACTTCCTGATCACTTCCCTGTCATTGATCACCCCTCTGTCATTGATCACCCCCCTGTAAGGCTCCATTCAGACATCCGCATGATTTTTACGGATCCACTGATACATGGATCGGATCCGCAAAACACATACGGACGTCTGAATGGAGCCTTACAGGGGGGTGATCAATGACAGGCGGGTGATCACCCATATAGATTCCCTGATCACCCCCTGCATTGATCACCACTCTGTCATTGATCACCCCCCTGTAAGGCTCCATTCAGACGTCCGCATGATTTTTTACGGATCCATGGATACATGGATCGGATCCGCAAAACACATGCGGACGTCTGAATGGAGCCTTACAGGGGGTGATCAATGACAGGCGGGTGATCACCCATATACACTCCCTGATCACCCCCCTGTCATTGATCACCCCCCCTGTAGGGCTCCATTCAGACGTCCGCATGTGTTTTGGTATCCATGGATCCGTAAAAATCATGCGGACGTCTGAATGGAGCCTTACAGGGGGGTGATCAATGACAGAGGGGTGATCACCCATATACACTCCCTGATCACCCCCTGTCATTGATCACCCCCCTGTAAGGCTCCATTCAGACATCTGCATGTGTTTTGCGGATCCGATCCATGTATCCATGGATCCGTAAAAATCATGCGGACGTCTGAATGGAGCCTTACAGGGGGTGATCAATGACAGAGGGGTGATCACCCATATACACTCCCTGATCACCCCCTGTCATTGATCACCCCCCTGTAGGGCTCCATTCAGACGTCCGCATGTGTTTTGGTATCCATGGATCCGTAAAAATCATGCGGACGTCTGAATGGAGCCTTACAGGGGGGTGATCAATGACAGAGGCGTGATCACCCTTATACACTACCTGATCACCCCCTGTCATTGATCACCCCCCTGTAAGGCTCCATTCAGACATCTGCATGTGTTTTGCGGATCCGATCCATGTATCCATGGATCAGTAAAAATCATGCGGACGTCTGAATGGAGCCTTACAGGGGGTGATCAATGACAGAGGGGTGATTACCCATATACACTCCCTGATCACCCCCTGTCATTGATCACCCCCCTGTAAGGCTCCATTCAGACGTCCGCATGTGTTTTGGTATCCATGGATCCGTAAAAATCATGCGGACGTCTGAATGGAGCCTTACAGGGGGGTGATCAGGGAGTCTATATGGGTGATCACCCCCCTGTCATTGATCACCCCCCCCCCCCCCTGTAAGGCTCCATTCAGACATTTTTTTGGCCCAAGTAAGCGGAAATTTTTTGTTTGTTTTTGTTTTTGTTTTTCCTTACAAAGTCTCATATTCCACTAACTTGTGTCAAAAAATAAAATCTCACATGAACTCACCATACCCCTCACGGAATCCAAATGCGTAAACATTTTTAGACATTTATATTCCAGACGCTTTAGGGCCCCTAAAAAGCCAGGGCAGTATAAATACCCCACATGTGACCCCATTTCGGAAAGAAGACACCCCAAGGTATTCCGTGAGGGGCATATTGAGTCCATGAAAGATTGAAATTTTTGTCCTAAGTTAGCGGAAAGGGAGACTTTGTGAGAAAAAAACAAAAAAAATCAATTTCCGCTAACTTATGCAAAAAAAAAATAATTTCTATGAACTCGCCAGGCCCCTCATTGAATACCTTGGGGTGTCTTCTTTCCAAAGTGGGGTCACATGTGGGGTATTTATACTGCCCTGGCTTTTTAGGGGCCCGAAAGTGTGAGAAGAAGTCTGGGATCCAAATGTCTAAAAATGCCCTCCTAAAAGGAATTTGGGCACCTTTGCGCATCTAGGCTGCAAAAAAGTGTGACACATCTGGTATCGCCGTACTCAGGAGAAGTTGGGGAATGTGTTTTGGGGTGTCATTTTACATATACCCATGCTGGGTGAGAAAAATATCTTGGTCAAATGCCAACTTTGTATAAAAAAATGGGAAAAGTTATCTTTTGCCAAGATATTTCTCTCAGCCAGCATGGTTATATGTGAAATGACACCCCAAAACACATTCCCCAACTTCTCCTGAGTACGGCGATACCAGATGTGTGACACTTTTTTGCAGCCTAGGTGGGCAAAGGGGCACACATTCCAAAGTGCACCTTTCGGATTTCGCAGGCCATTTTTACACATTTTGATTGCAAAGTTCTTCTCACACATTTGGGCCCCTAAATTGCCAGGGCAGTATAACTACAGCCACAAGTGACCCCATTTTGGAAAGAAGACACCCCAAGGTATTCCGTGAGGGGCACGGCGAGTTCCTAGAATTTTTTATTTTTTGTCACAAGTTAGCGGAAAATTATGATTTTTCTTTTTTTTTCTTTTTTCCTTACAAAGTCTCATATTCCACTAACTTGCGACAAAAAATAAAAAATTCTAGGAACTCGCCATGCCCCTTACGGAATACCTTGGGGTGTCTTCTTTCCAAAATGGGGTCACTTGTGGGGTAGTTATACTGCCCTGGCAATTTAGGGGCCCAAATGTGTGAGAAGTACTTTGCAATCAAAATGTGTAAAAAATGGCCTGCGAAATCCGAAAGGTGCACTTTGGAATATGTGCCCCTTTGCCCACCTAGGCTGCAAAAAAGTGTGACACTTCTGGTATCGCCGTACTCAGGAGAAGTTGGGGAATGTGTTTTGGGGTGTCATTTTACATATACCCATGCTGGGTGAGAAAAATATCTTGGTCAAATGACAACTTTGTATAAAAAAATTGGAAAAGTTGTCTTTTGCCAAGATATTTCTCTCACCCAGCATGGGTATATGTAAAATGACACCCCAAAACACATTCCCCAACTTCTCCTGAGTACGGCGATACCAGATGTGTCACACTTTTTTGCAGCCTAGGTGGGCAAAGGGCACATATTCCAAGTGCACCTTTCGGATTTCACCGGTCATTTTTTACACATTTTGATTGCAAAGTTCTTCTCACACATTTGGGCCCCTAAATTGCCAGGGCAGTATAACTACGCCACAAGTGACCCCATTTTGGAAAGAAGACACCCCAAGGTATTCCGTAAGGGGCATGGCGAGTTCCTAGAATTTTTATTTTTTGTCGCAAGTTAGTGGAATATGAGACTTTGTAAGAAAAAAATAAAAATAAAAAATCATCATCATTTTCCGCTAACTTGTGACAAAAAATAAAAAGTTCTATGAACTCACTATGCCCATCAGCGAATACCTTAGGGTGTCTACTTTCCGAAATGGGGTCATTTGTGGGGGTTTCTACTGTCTGGGCATTGTAGAACCTCAGGAAACATGACAGGTGCTCAGAAAGTCAGAGCTGCTTCAAAAAGCGGAAATTCACATTTTTGTACCATAGTTTGTAAACGCTATAACTTTTACCCAAACCATTTTTTTTTGCCCAAATTTTTTTTTATCAAAGACATGTAGAACTATAAATTTAGCGAAAAATTTATATATGGATGTCGTTTTTTTTGCAAAATTTTACAGCTGAAAGTGAAAAATAGTCATTTTTTTGCAAAAAAATCGTTACATTTCGATTAATAACAAAAAATGTCAGCAGCAATAAAATACCACCCAATGAAAGCTCTATTAGTGAGAAGAAAAGGAGGTAAAATTCATTTGGGTGGTAAGTTGCATGACCGAGCGATAAACGGTGAAAGTAGTGTAGTGCAGAAGTGTAAAAAGTGGCCTGGTCATGAAGGGGTTTTCAGCTAGCGGAGCTGAAGTGGTTAAAGTGACACTGGTCAGATTTGCAAAAAAATGGCCTGGTCCTTAAGGTGAAATAAGGCTGTGTCCTAAAGGGACAGTATAAATCTGCAGTATACTGTAACTTTAGTAAGATCAAGGGAATGTGTGTTTCAGACTAGAAACCTAAATTCTCCAAAATCAGGTAAGATTATTATAAAGGGAGGGTATTCTAAGAGGAGAGATTACTTGGTGTGTCCATATGCACTGTATATGTATGTAATGAATAGTATATTTGGATTTCTCACTTCTTATTTGCAACCCTGTAATGAGTTGTCCTGACAGTGTGTAAAACTCATTGGGTGAAGCTAATATGCATCAGATATATATGCAGCTCCATTGATTCGCCATCTGTCTGGCTCCTTATGGTGAATGTATGTGTCTCATGAAACATTCTCACATGCTAAACTGTATTAGTCAATCGTTCTTATTTTCTCCTTTCCCATCTGTACTGACAAGTAAAAACATAGCGGCTGGCTCCTTTGTCTCGTCTCTATCAGCGCTGAGCAGTAATGCCGTCTACTTTTTTCAATTTTCACTTACAAGAAACCACAAGCACAATCCTATATCGTCCGGTAATCTGCTGAATTTACAGGACGCGCTATTAGTGTAGATGTAATGGACGTTTTATAACAATGCAATGAGACTAGATGTTATCATGAGAGTATTAGATTAACTTTCATATTCCTAGAAGAAGTAGGATGGCTGGAATTAAAGTGAAGCTCCATCTTCTATTCGCAGAGACGGAACCTGAATCTCTTGGAGCCTGGTATAAAGTCTGGAACTTGACCCCCCCACCTACCGAGTGAAATGTATAAATTTTATGAGATTGACTTCAAACAGTATTAGGGTCTGTGCACATGGAGGATTTATCTGATGGAAATCTATGGCAGAAGTCCAAGGCTGGCCCACAAATTTCTGCTGTGGATGTACATGCTGCAGAACTGCACGCAGATTTAGACCCATTCAATGATTCTAATCTGCATCACTGTGTCTGTTTTATCTCTCCAAAAAGTTACTCTGCATATTCTCTTACAGTAACTGTGGAAACTTACTATCTGCTCAGTGCATAGGTAGAAAGTCCCAAAGTCTCTCAGTATTAGCTGGCTGTGTATTAATCCTTTTCACAATGTAGTGCAAATACAGTATAAGTGCACACAGCATAAATCATAATGTAAGTGAACCCTTCAAAGTGCACTAAAGTAGGGAGTCGATGGCTTTGCATAGCTACAATAGGGGCAATGTCCACAAACCTCTGCGCTCCAAAGTACCCTTGCTCCAGGGCACTACACAGCCACTCTGCATTCACTGCTATGTGACTTTTGAAAATTAGTGATGAGCGGGAGGTGCCAAAATCGAATATTCGTCATTATTCTAGTTATCGCAATTAATATGCTATTTAAATAATCGCGTATTGCGATTTTAACGTAAGGTAACTTTCCTATTGGTTTGATATCTAGAATTACCGAAGATAACGAATATGACGAATGTATTTGTCATATTCCTCAAAACGAAGATAACGAAGTATTTTCCATCTTCGTTTTAGCTCCACATTCGTCAACTTCGCTAATTCTAGCAATCAAATAGGAAAGTTGACTATAGAGACAGCTGTGTTTAATTCGCTATGCGATAATATTACCCATAATGTGTCACCTCCTGACGAAGCCTTTTCCTGGCGAAACGCGCGTCGAGGTGCAGCTCTTGTCAGACACCTGGTGCTTCCACACATTATGGGTAAACTTTTGCATTCCGTAGTTCATGCTCAGTGCTTTTATTTGGCTGTTACTTCTTGCACATGCCATTGTTGCTCTGTTATGATTTTATAATCTATTGTGACATGGTTTTCTGCTCTACCATATAGGCAGGCCACGGCCGCCACTCATTGTGGTGGGCAACCATGGCATTTGTAATCAGGTTATTCCTTGTACATTTGTGGTATGCATTCGTCTACATGTGATTTTGGGTAATTTTACATCTCACCCACTATAGTGTGGTTCAGCACCTTGTGTTTCTGGCACGTTCCCCTGTCAGCACGGTATATGTGAGGGTGGGGGTTCTACGGCTCGACACACGGGGGCGTCCCAGCCCCCCATTGCCTTGTGCCTTATGTCATTGTATGTTTACTTTATGTCTTAATAAAACTACATATATTTTTATATGAGTGTTTTCCTAATTTCTTATGGGGTTATTGGTTATATATTTTTTTGTTATAGCCAAGCAATGTGCCATGACTTTATGAGATAACTGTGTAATGAAAAGGTACGGATTGTTGCAGACAAACAATTAATAGAAAAAACTACACCCTTATTATCAGACATTAAGAGTATATGCTTATTTCTAACGGAATCTTTCCAGATATTCAATGAAACTAACACTGGGAACAATTCCAAAAATTAAATATTTTTCATAAACGGTTTATTCCTCCAAGTGCTAGGCCAGGATTCTGCAGACCATTGCTTGTTAAAAAAAAAACACACCATATCCCACTGAAGCTGCCGCATCAGTGAATAACATCAAGGAATACGAATCAACAAACTCCTCTTGCCAAACAGAATATCCATTGAAATTCTCCAAGAAATGAAGCCAGATACGGATATCATCTTTTAAAGCCGCAGTAAGCCTAATATGATCATGCTCTTTCTTTTTTCCTGCAATGGATGCATAAAGACGCTTGGAGAACACCCTACCCAAAGGAATAACTCTAGAGATAAAATGCAGAGATCCCAGTGCAGACTGCAATATCTCCAGAGTAGTCTTTTTACACTGTAACAAGAAGTTTAAAACTCTTTTTGAAGAGTTAATTTTTTCCTCAGGAATCTTAAACAGCATGTTGACCGAATCAATTTCAATGCCCAAGAATTTTATAAAAGTAGTAGGTAGAACCGTTTTTTCCTCAGCTAAAGGAAACATTGAATAGGAGATAGAAGTCTAAATGTCTTTAATAATTTGGCACAATCATCCGACTGGGCATCGCCAATGAATAAAAAGTCATCCTTATATTGCGACTCAAGTATCCATTGCAGGAAAGTGGAGAAATATTGACAAGATAAAGAAAAACCCATAGGTAACGCCATGTCATAAAAATACTGACCATACAAATAAAAACCTAATGAGTTATAACTCATTAGTAGGGATGAGCGAACTCGAACTGTATAGTTCGGGTTCGTACCGAATTTTGGGGTGTCCGTGACACGGACCCGAACCCGGACATTTTCGTAAAAGTCCGGGTTCGGGTTCGGTGTTCGTCGCTTTCTTGGCGCTTTTGTGACGCTTTCTTGGCGCTTTTTGAAAGGCTGCAAAGCAGCCAATCAACAAGCGTCATACTACTTGCCCCAAGAGGCCATCACAGCCATGCCTACTATTGGCATGGCTGTGATTGGCCAGAGCACCATGTGACCCAGCCTCTATTTAAGCTGGAGTCACATAGCGCCGCCCGTCACTCTGCTCTGATTAGCGTAGGGAGAGGTTGCGGCTGCGACAGTAGGGCGAGATTAGGCAGATTAACTCCTCCAAAGGACTTGATTAACTGATCGATCTGCAGCTGTGGATCATTGAGCTGCTGATCCTCAATTGCTCACTGTTTTTAGGCTGCCCAGACCGTTTGTCAGTCACATTTTTCTGGGGTGATCGGCGGCCATTTTGTGTCTTGTGGTGCGCCAGCACAAGCTGCGACCAAGTGCATTTAACCCTCAATGGTGTGGTTGTTTTTTGGCTAAAGCCTACATCAGGGTGAAGCTGTCACACCAAGTGCATTTAACCAGCAATAGTCTGTTCATTTTTTGGCCATATACAAAATCAGGGGCAAGCTGCGCCTGTCACCAAGTGCATTTAACCCTCAATGGTGTGGTTGTTTTTTGGCTAAAGCCTACATCAGGGTGAAGCTGTCACACCAAGTGCATTTAACCAGCAATAGTCTGTTCATTTTTTGGCCATATACAAAATCAGGGGCAAGCTGCGCCTGTCACCAAGTGCATTTAACCCTCAATGGTGTGGTTGTTTTTTGGCTAAAGCCTACATCAGGGTGAAGCTGTCACACCAAGTGCATTTAACCAGCAATAGTCTGTTCATTTTTTGGCCATATACAAAATCAGGGGCAAGCTGCGCCTGTCACCAAGTGCATTTAACCCTCAATGGTGTGGTTGTTTTTGGCTAAAGCCTACATCAGGGTGAAGCTGTCACACCAAGTGCATTTAACCAGCAATAGTCTGTTCATTTTTTGGCCATATACAAAATCAGGGGCAAGCTGCGCCTGTCACCAAGTGCATTTAACCCTCAATGGTGTGGTTGTTTTCTGGCTAAAGCCTACATCAGGGTGAAGCTGTCACACCAAGTGCATTTAACCATCAGTAGTGTGGTTGGTCAAGCTGTGACACCAAGTGCATTTAACCAGCAATAGTCTGTTCATTTTTTGGCCATATACTACATCAGGGGCAAGCTGCGCCCGTCACCAAGTGCATTTAACCAGCAATAGTGTGGTTATTTTTTGGCCATATCCCAGTCTAATTCTGTCACTAAATCCATACCGGTCACCCAGCGCCTAAATACTAGGCCTCAAATTTATATCCCGCTAAATCTCTCGTTACCGCTGTCCTGTTGTAGCTGGGAAAGTTATTTAGTGTCCGTCAAAGCACATTTTTTGTTCTGGGTTGAAGTACAATTCCCAATTTAGCAATTTCATAATTTAGTGGTTTCTGCTATATCAGAGCTATTTGAAATCTATCCCTAAAAGGGTATATAATATTCAAGGTGCACATTGGGTCATTCAGAATAACTTCACACACACCCGCTACTGTGTATTTTCAAGTCTAATTCTGTCACTAAACCCATACCTGTCACCCAGCGCCTAAATACTAGGCCTCAAATTTATATCCTGCTAAATCTCTCGTTACCGCTGTCCTGTTGTAGCTGGGAAAGTTATTTAGTGTCCGTCAAAGCACATTTTTTGTTCTGGGTTGAAATACAATTCCCAATTTAGCAATTTCATAATTTAGTGGATTTCGCTATATCAGAGCTATTTGAAATCTATCCCTAAAAGGGTAGATCATATTGAAGGTGCACATAGGGTCATTCAGAATAACTTCACACACACCCGCTACTGTGTATTTCCAAGTCTAATTCTGTCACTAAACCCATACCTGTCACCCAGCGCCTAAATACTAGGCCTCAAATTTATATCCGCTAAATCTCTCGTTACCGCTGTCCTGTTGTAGCTGGGAAAGTTATTTAGTGTCCGTCAAAGCACATTTTTTGTTCTGGGTTGAAGTACAATTCCCAATTTAGCAATTTCATAATTTAGTGGTTTCTGCTATATCAGAGCTATTTGAAATCTATCCCTAAAAGGGTATATAATATATTCAAGGTGCACATTGGGTCATTCAGAATAACTTCACACACACCCGCTACTGTGTATTTCCAAGTCTAATTCTGTCACTAAACCCATACCTGTCACCCAGCGCCTAAATACTAGGCCTCAAATTTATATCCTGCTAAATCTCTCGTTACCGCTGTACTGTTGTTGCTTGGAAAGATATTTAGTGTCCGTCAAAGCACATTTTTTGTTCTGGGTTGAAGTACAATTCCCAATTTAGCAATTTCATAATTTAGTGGTTTCTGCTATATCAGAGCTATTTGAAATCTATCCCTAAAAGGGTATATAATATTCAAGGTGCACATTGGGTCATTCAGAATAACTTCACACACACCCGCTACTGTGTATTTTCAAGTCTAATTCTGTCACTAAACCCATACCTGTCACCCAGCGCCTAAATACTAGGCCTCAAATTTATATCCTGCTAAATCTCTCGTTACCGCTGTCCTGTTGTAGCTGGGAAAGTTATTTAGTGTCCGTCAAAGCACATTTTTTTCTTCTGGGTTGAAATACAATTCCCAATTTAGCAATTTCATAATTTAGTGGTTTCTGCTATATCAGAGCTATTTGAAATCTATCCCTAAAAGGGTAGATCATATTGAAGGTGCACATAGGGTCATTCAGAATAACTTCACACACACCCGCTACTGTGTATTTCCAAGTCTAATTCTGTCACTAAACCCATACCTGTCACCCAGCGCCTAAATACTAGGCCTCAAATTTATATCCCGCTAAATCTCTCGTTACCGCTGTCCTGTTGTAGCTGGGAAAGTTATTTAGTGTCCGTCAAAGCACATTTTTTGTTCTGGGTTGAAGTACAATTCCCAATTTAGCAATTTCATAATTTAGTGGTTTCTGCTATATCAGAGCTATTTGAAATCTATCCCTAAAAGGGTATATAATATTCAAGGTGCACATTGGGTCATTCAGAATAACTTCACACACACCCGCTACTGTGTATTTCCAAGTCTAATTCTGTCACTAAACCCATACCTGTCACCCAGCGCCTAAATACTAGGCCTCAAATTTATATCCTGCTAAATCTCTCGTTACCGCTGTACTGTTGTTGCTGGGCAAGATATTTAGTGTCCGTCAAAGCACATTTTTTGTTCTGGGTTGAAATACAATTCCCAATTTAGCAATTTCATAATTTAGTGGTTTCTGCTATATCAGAGCTATTTGAAATCTATCCCTAAAAGGGTATATAATATTCAAGGTGCACATTGGGTCATTCAGAATAACTTCACACACACCCGCTACTGTGTATTTCCAAGTCTAATTCTGTCACTAAACCCATACCTGTCACCCAGCGCCTAAATATTAGGCCTCAAATTTATATCCTGCTAAATCTCTCGTTACCGCTGTACTGTTGTTGCTGGGCAAGATATTTAGTGTCCGTCAAAGCACATTTTTTGTTCTGGGTTGAAATACAATTCCCAATTTAGCAATTTCATAATTTAGTGGTTTCTGCTATATCAGAGCTATTTGAAATCTATCCCTAAAAGGGTATATAATATTCAAGGTGCACATTGGGTCATTCAGAATAACTTCACACACACCCGCTACTGTGTATTTCCAAGTCTAATTCTGTCACTAAACCCATACCTGTCACCCAGCGCCTAAATACTAGGCCTCAAATTTATATCCCGCTAAATCTCTCGTTACCGCTGTCCTGTTGTGGCTGGGAAAGTTATTTAGTGTCCGTCAAAGCACATTTTTTGTTCTGGGTTGAAATACAATTCCCAATTTAGCAATTTCATAATTTAGTCGTTTCTGCTATATCAGAGCTATTTGAAATCTATCCCTAAAAGGGTAGATCATATTGAAGGTGCACATAGGGTCATTCAGAATAACTTCACACACACGCTTCTGTGCATTTCCAAGTCTAATTCTGTCACTAAATCCATACCGGTCACCCAGCGCCTAAATACTAGGCCTCAAATTTATATCCCGCTGAATTTGAATACAATACATTGGGCCAAATAATATATTTGTTGTTGTGGTGAACCATAACAATGAGAAAAACATCTAGTAAGGGACGCGGACGTGGACATGGTCGTGGTGGTGTTAGTGGACCCTCTGGTGCTGGGAGAGGACGTGGCCGTTCTGCCACATCCACACGTCCTAGTGTACCAACTACCTCAGGTCCCAGTAGCCGCCAGAATTTACAGCGATATATGGTGGGGCCCAATGCCGTTCTAAGGATGGTAAGGCCTGAGCAGGTACAGGCATTAGTCAATTGGGTGGCCGACAGTGGATCCAGCACGTTCACATTATCTCCCACCCAGTCTTCTGCAGAAAGCGCACAGATGGCGCCTGAAAACCAACCCCATCAGTCTGTCACATCACCCCCATGCATACCAGGGAAACTGTCTCAGCCTCAAGTTATGCAGCAGTCTCTTATGCTGTTTGAAGACTCCGCTGGCAGGGTTTCCCAAGGGCATCCACCTAGCCCTTCCCCAGCGGTGAAAGACATAGAATGCACTGACGCACAACCACTTATGTTTCCTGATGATGAGGACATGGGAATACCACCTCAGCATGTCTCTGATGATGACGAAACACAGGTGCCAACTGCTGCGTCTTTCTGCAGTGTGCAGACTGAACAGGAGGTCAGGGATCAAGACTGGGTGGAAGACGATGCAGGGGACGATGAGGTCCTAGACCCCACATGGAATGAAGGTCGTGCCACTGACTTTCACAGTTCGGAGGAAGAGGCAGTGGTGAGACCGAGCCAACAGCGTAGCAAAAGAGGGAGCAGTGGGCAAAAGCAGAACACCCGCCGCCAAGAGACTCCGCCTGCTACTGACCGCCGCCATCTGGGACCGAGCACCCCAAAGGCAGCTTCAAGGAGTTCCCTGGCATGGCACTTCTTCAAACAATGTGCTGACGACAAGACCCGAGTGGTTTGCACGCTGTGCCATCAGAGCCTGAAGCGAGGCATTAACGTTCTGAACCTGAGCACAACCTGCATGACCAGGCACCTGCATGCAAAGCATGAACTGCAGTGGAGTAAACACCTTAAAACCAAGGAAGTCACTCAGGCTCCCCCTGCTACCTCTTCTGCTGCTGCCGCCTCGGCCTATTCTGCTGCTGCCGCCTCGGCCTCTTCCTCCGCCTCTGGAGGAACGTTGGCACCTGCCGCCCAGCAAACAGGGGATGTACCACCAACACCACCACCACCACCTCCGTCACCAAGCGTCTCAACCATGTCACACGCCAGCGTTCAGCTCTCCATCTCACAAACATTTGATAGAAAGCGTAAATTCCCACCTAGCCACCCTCGATCCCTGGCCCTGAATGCCAGCATTTCTAAACTACTGGCCTATGAAATGCTGTCATTTAGGCTGGTGGACACAGACAGCTTCAAACAGCTCATGTCGCTTGCTGTCCCACAGTATGTTGTTCCCAGCCGGCACTACTTCTCCAAGAGAGCCGTGCCTTCCCTGCACAACCAAGTATCCGATAAAATCAAGTGTGCACTGCGCAACGCCATCTGTAGCAAGGTCCACCTAACCACAGATACGTGGACCAGTAAGCACGGCCAGGGACGCTATATCTCCCTAACTGCACACTGGGTAAATGTAGTGGCAGCTGGGCCCCAGGCGGAGAGCTGTTTGGCGCACGTCCTTCCGCCGCCAAGGATCGCAGGGCAACATTCTTTGCCTCCTGTTGCCACCTCCTCCTTCTCGGCTTCCTCCTCCTCTTCTTCCACCTGCTCATCCAGTCAGCCACACACCTTCACCACCAACTTCAGCACAGCCCGGGGTAAACGTCAGCAGGCCATTCTGAAACTCATATGTTTGGGGGACAGGCCCCACACCGCACAGGAGTTGTGGCGGGGTATTGAACAACAGACCGACGAGTGGTTGCTGCCGGTGAGCCTCAAGCCCGGCCTGGTGGTGTGTGATAATGGGCGAAATCTCGTTGCAGCTCTGGGACTAGCCAATTTGACGCACATCCCTTGCTTGGCGCATGTGCTGAATTTGGTGGTGCAGAAGTTCATTCACAACTACCCCGACATGTCAGAGCTGCTGCATAAAGTGCGGGCCGTCTGTTCGCGCTTCCGGCGTTCACATCCTGCCGCTGCTCGCCTGTCTGCGCTACAGCGTAACTTCGGCCTTCCCGCTCACCGCCTCATATGCGACGTGCCCACCAGGTGGAACTCCACCTTGCACATGCTGGACAGACTGTGCGAGCAGCAGCAGGCCATAGTGGAGTTTCAGCTGCAGCACGCACGGGTCAGTCGCACTACAGAACAGCACCACTTCACCACCAATGACTGGGCCTCCATGCGAGACCTGTGTGCCCTGTTGCGCTGTTTCGAGTACTCCACCAACATGGCCAGTGGCGATGACACCGTTATCAGCGTTACAATACCACTTCTATGTCTCCTTGAGAAAACACTTAGGGCGATGATGGAAGAGGAGGTGGCCCAGGAGGAGGAGGAGGAGGAGGAGGAAGAGGGGTCATTTTTAGCACTTTCAGGCCAGTCTCTTCGAAGTGACTCAGAGGGAGGTTTTTGGCAACAGCAGAGGCCAGGTACAAATGTGGCCAGCCAGGGCCCACTACTGGAGGACGAGGAGGACGAGGATGAGGAGGAGGTGGAGGAGGATGAGGATGAAGCATGGTCACAGCGGGGTGGCACCCAACGCAGCTCGGGTCCATCACTGGTGCGTAGCTGGGGGGAAAGGCAGGACGATGACGATACGCCTCCCACAGAGGACAGCTTGTCCTTACCCCTGGGCAGCCTGGCACACATGAGCGACTACATGCTGCAGTGCCTGCGCAACGACAGCAGAGTTGCCCACATTTTAACCTGTGCGGACTACTGGGTTGCCACCCTGCTGGATCCACGCTACAAAGACAATGTGCCCACCTTACTTCCTGCACTGGAGCGTGATAGGAAGATGCGCGAGTACAAGCGCACGTTGGTAGACGCGCTACTGAGAGCATTCCCAAATGTCACAGGGGAACAAGTGGAAGCCCAAGGCCAAGGCAGAGGAGGAGCAAGAGGTCGCAAAGGCAGCTGTGTCACGGCCAGCTCCTCTGAGGGCAGGGTTAGCATGGCAGAGATGTGGAAAACTTTTGTCAACACGCCACAGCTAACTGCACCACCACCTGATACGCAACGTGTTAGCAGGAGGCAACATTTCACTAACATGGTGGAACAGTACGTGTGCACACCCCTCCACGTACTGACTGATGGTTCGGCCCCATTCAACTTCTGGGTCTCTAAATTGTCCACGTGGCCAGAGCTAGCCTTTTATGCCTTGGAGGTGCTGGCCTGCCCGGCAGCCAGCGTTTTGTCTGAACGTGTATTCAGCACGGCAGGGGGCGTCATTACAGACAAACGCAGCCGCCTGTCTACAGCCAATGTGGACAAGCTGACGTTCATAAAAATGAACCAGGCATGGATCCCACAGGACCTGTCCGTCCCTTGTCCAGATTAGACATTAACTACCTCCCCATAACCATATATTATTGGACTCCAGGGCACTTCCTCATTCAATCCTATTTTTATTTTCATTTTACCATTATATTGCAAGGCTACCCAAAGTTGAATGAACCTCTCCTCTGCCTGTGTGCTAGGCCTAAATGTATGCCAATGGATTGTTGCAGTGGTGGCTGACGTGAAGCCTCATTCTCTGCTATGACATGCAGACTGATTCTCTGGTGACATGAAGCCAGATTGTCTGTTACGGGACCTCTCTCCTCTGCCTGGGTGCTGGGCCTGAATTTATGACAATGGACTGTTGCAGTGGTGGGTGACGTGAAGCCTGATTCTCTGCTATGACATGCAGACTGATTCTCTGGTGACATGAAGCCAGATCCTCTGTTACGGGACCTCTCTCCTCTGCCTGGGTGCTGGGCCTGAATTTATGAAAATGGACTGTTGCAGTGGTGGGTGACGTGAAGCCTCATTCTCTGCTATGACATGCAGACTGATTCTCTGCTGACATGAAGCCAGATTGTCTGTTACGGGACCTCTCTCCTCTGCCTGTGTGCTAGGCCTAAATATATGCCAATGGATTGTTGCAGTGGTGGCTGACGTGAAGCCTGATTCTCTGCTATGACATGCAGACTGATTCTCTGGTGACATGAAGCCAGATCCTCTGTTACGGGACCTCTCTCCTCTGCCTGGGTGCTGGGCCTAAATTTATGAAAATGGACTGTTGCAGTGGTGGGTGACGTGAAGCCTGATTCTCTGCTATGACATGAAGACTGATTCTCTGCTGACATGAAGCCAGATCCTCTGTTACGGGACCTCTCTCCTCTGCCTGGGTGCTGGGCCTAAATATCTGACAATGGACTGTTGCATTGGTGGCTGACGTGAAGCCTGATTCTCTGCTATGATATGAAGACTGATTCTCTGCTGACATGAAGCCAGATTGTCTGTTACGGGACCTCTCTCCTCTGCCTGGGTGCTAGGCCTAAATATATGCCAATGGATTGTTGCAGTGGTGGCTGACGTGAAGCCTGATTCTCTGCTATGACATGCAGACTGATTCTCTGGTGACATGAAGCCAGATCCTCTGTTACGGGACCTCTCTCCTCTGCCTGGGTGCTGGGCCTAAATATATGAAAATGGACTGTTGCAGTGGTGGGTGACGTGAAGCCTGATTCTCTGCTATGACATGCAGACTGATTCTCTGGTGACATGAAGCCAGATCCTCTGTTACGGGACCTCTCTCCTCTGCCTGGGTGCTGGGCCTAAATTTATGAAAATGGACTGTTGCAGTGGTGGGTGACGTGAAGCCTCATTCTCTGCTATGACATGCAGACTGATTCTCTGCTGACATGAAGCCAGATTGTCTGTTACGGGACCTCTCTCCTCTGCCTGTGTGCTAGGCCTAAATATATGCCAATGGATTGTTGCAGTGGTGGCTGACGTGAAGCCTGATTCTCTGCTATGACATGCAGACTGATTCTCTGGTGACATGAAGCCAGATCCTCTGTTACGGGACCTCTCTCCTCTGCCTGGGTGCTGGGCCTAAATATCTGACAATGGACTGTTGCATTGGTGGCTGACGTGAAGCCTGATTCTCTGCTATGATATGAAGACTGATTCTCTGCTGACATGAAGCCAGATTGTCTGTTACGGGACCTCTCTCCTCTGCCTGTGTGCTAGGCCTAAATATATGCCAATGGATTGTTGCAGTGGTGGCTGACGTGAAGCCTGATTCTCTGCTATGACATGCAGACTGATTCTCTGGTGACATGAAGCCAGATCCTCTGTTACGGGACCTCTCTCCTCTGCCTGGGTGCTGGGCCTAAATTTATGAAAATGGACTGTTGCAGTGGTGGGTGACGTGAAGCCTGATTCTCTGCTATGACATGCAGACTGATTCTCTGGTGACATGAAGCCAGATCCTCTGTTACGGGACCTCTCTCCTCTGCCTGGGTGCTGGGCCTAAATTTATGAAAATGGACTGTTGCAGTGGTGGGTGACGTGAAGCCTCATTCTCTGCTATGACATGCAGACTGATTCTCTGCTGACATGAAGCCAGATTGTCTGTTACGGGACCTCTCTCCTCTGCCTGGGTGCTGGGCCTGAATTTATGACAATGGACTGTTGCAGTGGTGGCTGACGTGAAGCCTGATTCTCTGCTATGATATGAAGACTGATTCTCTGCTGACATGAAGCCAGATTGTCTGTTACGGGACCTCTCTCCTCTGCCTGGGTGCCGGAGCCTAAATATCTGAGAATGGACTGTTCCAGTGGTGGGTAACGGGAAGCCAGATTCTCTGCTATGATATGAAGACTGATTCTCTGCTGACATGAAGCCAGATTGTCTGTTACGGGACCTCTCTCCTCTGCCTGGGTGCTGGGCCTAAATTTATGAAAATGGACTATTACAGTGGTGGGTGACGTGAAGCCTGATTCTCTGCTATGACATGAAGACTGATTCTCTGCTGACATGAAGCCAGATTGTCTGTTACGGGACCTCTCTCCTCTGCCTGGGTGCCGGGGCCTAAATATCTGAGAATGGACTGTTCCAGTGGTGGGTGACGGGAAGCCAGATTCTCTGCTATGGAACCTCTCTCCAATTGATTTTGGTTAATTTTTATTTATTTAATTTTTATTTTAATTAATTTCCCTATCCACATTTGTTTGCAGGGGATTTACCTACATGTTGCTGCCTTTTGCAGCCCTCTAGCCCTTTCCTGGGCTGTTTTACAGCCGTTTTAGTGCCGAAAAGTTCGGGTCCCCATTGACTTCAATGGGGTTCGGGTTCGGGACGAAGTTCGGATCGGGTTCGGATCCCGAACCCGAACATTTCCGGGATGTTCGGCCGAACTTCTCGAACCCGAACATCCAGGTGTTCGCTCAACTCTACTCATTAGGTTTTTATTTGTATGGTCAGTATTTTTATGACATGGCGTTACCTATGGGTTTTTTTATGGGTTTATAGCCTGAAAGATTAATTGGGAGCAACCTAAATGCAGATTTGATGTCCACTTTAGATAATAACACCTTTGGTCCTGCTTTCCTTAAAAAAGACAAAGCTTGATCAAAAGATGCGTAGTGAACGGAAGCAGAGTGCCTATCAATAGAATCATTAAGGGAAGCATTAATTGGATAAGGTAAATTGTGTATCAATGTAGAGGGAAGGGTTAGATATGAATATATATGTATATGTATATATGTCCAGTGTATGTGTATATAATATATATATATACAGACGTGGACAAAATTGTTGGTACCCTTTGGTCAATGAAAGAAAAAGTCACAATGGTCACAGAAATAACTTTAATCTGACAAAAGTAATAATAAATTAAAATTCTATAAATGTTAACCAATGAAAGTCAGACATTGTTTTTCAACCATGCTTCAACAGAATTATGTAAAAAAATAAACTCATGAAACAGGCATGGACAAAAATGATGGTACCCCTAGAAAACACAGAACATAATGTGACCAAAGGGACATGTTAATTCAAGGTGTGTCCACTAATTAGCATCACAGGTGTCTACAACCTTGTAATCAGCCATTGGGCCTATATATATGGCTCCAGGTAATCACTGTGTTGTTTGGTGATATGGTGTGTACCACACTCGACATGGACCAGAGGAAGCAAAGGAAAGAGCTGTCTCAAGAGATCAGAAAGAAAATTATAGACAAGCATGTTAAAGGTAAAGGCTATAAGACCATCTCCAAGCAACTAGATGTTCCTGTGAGTACAGTTGCACATATTATTCATAAGTTTAAGATCCATGGGACTGTAGCCAACCTCCCTGGACGTGGCCGCAGGAGGAAAATTGATGACAAATCTAAGAGACGGATAATCCGAATGGTAACAAAAGAGCCTAGAAAGACTTCTAAAGAGATTCAAGGTGAACTTCATGCTCAAGGAACATCAGTGTCAGATCGCACCATCCGTCGTTGTTTGAGCCAAAGTGGACTACATGGGAGACGACCAAGGAGGACACCATTGTTGAAAACGAATCATAAAAAAGCAAGACTGGAATATGCCAAACTACATGTTGACAAGCCACAAAGCTTCTGGGAGAATGTCCTGTGGACAGATGAGACAAAAATCGAAGTTTTTGCCAAGGCACATCAGCTGTATGTTCACAGACGAAAAAATGAAGCATATCAAGAAAAGAACACTGTCCCTACTGTGAAACATGGAGGAGGCTCTGTTATGTTCTGGGGCTGCTTTGCTGCGTCTGGCACAGGGTGTCTTGAATCTGTGCAGGGTACAATGAAATCTCAAGACTATCAAGGAATTCTAGAGAGAAATGTACTAGCCAGTGTCAGAAAGCTTGGTCTCAGTCGCAGGTCATGGGTCTTGCAACAGGACAATGACCCAAAACACACCGCTAAAAACACCCAAGAATGGCTAAGAGGAAAAAATTGGACTATTCTAAAGTGGCCTTCTATGAGCCCTGACCTCAATCCTATTGAGCATCTTTGGAAGGAGCTGAAACATGCAGTCTGGAAAAGGCACCCTTCAAACCGGACACAACTGGAGCAGTTTGCTCATGAGGAGTGGGCCAAAATACCTGCTGAGAGGTGCAGATGTCTCATTGACAGTTACAGGAAGCGTTTGATTGCAGTGATTGCCTCAAAAGGTTGCGCAACAAAATATTAAGTTAGGGGTACCATCATTTTTGTCCATGCCTGTTTCATGAGTTTATTTTTTTACATAATTCTGTTGAAGCATGGTTGAAAAACAATGTCTGACTTTCATTGGTTAACATTTATAGAATTTTAATTTATTATTACTTTTGTCAGATTAAAGTTATTTCTGTGACCATTGTGACTTTTTCTTTCATTGACCAAAGGGTACCAACAATTTTGTCCACGTCTGTATATATATTGGCCCTGTATGGCCAGAGGGGGGAAGGTCATAGTGTTATGTGTGTATATGTGTATATGTCTGTATGCCCCTGTATTTACACACATGTCCATATATACTTATATTAGAGTTGGGTATATATAATATATATAGATATGCCCCAATTGTCTATGTGTATGTATATGTACTTATACATGTGGCCAGTTATGTCCCCCAGTCACAGTCACCCCCCCCCCCCCGTCTCCTCCTGCATACCTGCGGGTAATAGCACCAGATGGCTGGATTGTCCAGCTTCTGGTCACTTCAGAAGATCAATAGATCCTTTTGAAACATCCCCAGCAGGGCTCCCCCACCTTCTGTTTAGGGACTGTTTATGACATGGGTGTGTGTGTGTGTGGTGCCATGGTGTCTTTGTCTGTACAGATTCTGAGCCTCAGGGGGCCAGTCAGGGGCGTAACTAGAAGTGACTGGGCCCCACAGCAAATATTTGTAAGGGCCCCTCCAGCGCGCTTCGCACCTCCCTCCTCCTGTGTAAACCCCACTCCTTTGGCACAGTGTAGCGGTATACTGTATATTGTGGGGCACAGTATAGAGGTATACTGTATATTGTGTGGCACAGTGTAGAGGTATACTGTACATTGTGTGGCACAGTGTAGAGGTATACTGTACATTGTGTGGCACAGTATAGGCTATGTGTGTATAACATAAACATATTTCATATAAAAACTTACAATTACTTGGCTTGGCCCTTGGGGATCTCGGACGCCACTTCACCACTTTGGCCAGGGGCTCGGCGGAGCTGATGTTGTGCTTTGTCCTAATGAGAAAGATTTCATAATAAGGATTTGGAGAAGGGGCAGAGGGATAGCAGAGCAGGGAGAGGATGGTGCTGCTACTAGGGGGTCATACCATGGGGGAGTAATAAAGCCCACTATAATGCCCCCCCCAGTAGTAATAATTCTCCTTATAATGTGTCAGTGCAAAAATACCCCCTTGTAATGCCCCCAGTTGAGCTAATGTCCCCATAGTGCCCCCATAATGTGCCAGTATAAAATACCCCTATATAGTGCCCCCAGTAGATGCCCCTCAGTGTCCGGCCTCTGATAGGCTGCCGGCCTAGTGTCCCCCATAATTCCCCCCAATAATGTGCCAGTAAGTGTCCCCATAGATGCCCCCCCCATCATGTGCCAGTATCAAGTGCCTCTCTCCTCCCCCCCACATGTCCCAGTATCATAGTGCCATCTCCCCCCCAATGTGCCAGTATCAAGTGCCTCTCTCCTTCCCACCCCCCATGTGCCAGTATCATAGTGCCAAACCCCCCCATGTGCCAGTATCAAGTGCCTCTCTCTCCCCCCCATGTCCCAGTATCATAGTGCCATCTCCCCCCCAAAAAAGTGCCAGTATCAAGTGTCTCTCTCCCCCCATGTGCCAGTATCATAGTGCCAAACCCACCCATGTGCCGGTATCAAGTGCCAAGCCCCCCCACATGCCAGTATCAAGTGCCTTTCTCCCCCCCCATATGCCAGTATCAGGTGCCAACCCCCCTCCCCCACCAGGTGCTAGTATCAGGTGACTTTCTCCCCCCCATGTGCCAGTATCAGGTGCCAACCCCCCCTCCCCCCCAGGTGCCAGTATCAAGTGCCTCTCTCCTCCCCCCATGTCCCAGTATCATAGTGCCATCTCCCCCCCCCATAAAAAAAGTGCCAGTATCAAGTGCCTCTCTCCCTCCCCCCATGTGCCAGTATCAGATGCCAACCCCTCTCCCCCCCATGTGCCAGTATCAGGTGCCCCTCCCCCCCAGGTGCCAGTATCAGGTGCCAACCCCCCTCCCCCCATGTGCCAGTATCAAGTGCCTCCTGCTCCCCCATGGCAGTAACAGTCGGGTATAAAAAAAAAATTATAAACACTTAAACTTACCTCCATGTCAGCGATGCGATGCAGCATCTTCCTGTGTCCCGCCCTGTATGTCCATATATGGAGTCAGTGCTTGTATTTCAGAAAATTTTCTGCTGGGATTCGAGTGAGAGTGACTTATATATCAGTCCAAGACAAAAGGGAAGGTCTCTTAGAAATGGACTACAAACAGAGACACATGGGAACAGCACCCTGAAGGAAGAGAGGGAGAGCGCCACATGCCCCTGGAGATGGCTGAGTAACCCTTTCCCTCCGGACCCATAATACCCCTGCCCTGATTTACCCCTATTTCACCAACCATCCCCAAACCTCCTTTTTTTTTTATACAAACCGGATTCCAAAAAGGTTGGGACACTAAACAAATTGTGAATAAAAACTGAATGCAATGATGTGGAGATAACAAATGTCAATATTTTATTTGTAATTGAACGTAGATGACAGATCAAACGTTTAATCCGAGTAAATGTATCATTTTAAAGGAAAAATACCTTTGATTCAAATTTTCACGGTGTCAACAAATCCCCAAAAAGTTGGGACAAGTAGCAATAAGAGGCTGGAAAAAGTAAATTTGAGCATAACGAAGAGCTGGAAGATCAATTAACACTAATTAGGTCAATTGGCAACATGATTGAGTATAAAAAGAGCTTCTCCGAGTGGCAGTGTCTCTCAGAAGCCAAGATGGGTAGAGGATCACCAATTCCCACAATGTTGCGCAGAAAGATAGTGGAGCAATATCAGAAAGGTGTTACCCAGCGAAAAATTGCAAAGACTTTGCATCTATCATCATCAACTGTGCATAACATCATCCGAAGGTTCAGAGAATCTGGAACAATCTCTGTGCGTAAGGGTCAAGGCCGTAAAACCATACTGGATGGGGATTGGACACAGAATGATTGGCAGCAGAGTGTGGACTGTGTTTTTGTGTTGTGGAGTCCTGAAGAGCCAGGGCATGACCCATGTTATGGATTCTGCTGGCCTCCACAAGACACGATGACAGGGGGAAATCAGCCTGAGTACACATGAGTGGACAGGGATACAGTGCCATCAATAACAAGATGGTGTTTTGTCCACAGCTCCCCTCGGACATCCTAACCTAGTAGGGTGGCCATCCTTATCTGTTGGTGCAGAGGGATGTGTAGCAGAGGACGCGATCCTCTGAAAGTAGGGTTTTCAGACACCAGTGTTAGGATAACGAGGGGTCCTGTGAGATGAAGAGCAGCCCAATGCCTTTCTCTACTCATGGGTCAAAGGTATTGGTGCTGGGATTTGACATCTAATTGCACTGTGAGGGGAGAAATCCCCCAGGAGCGCCTGGTATTTTCTTCTGTCATAGGTGTGTTCACTATGGAGCAAAGGAAAAACCCAGATGACGCCACAGAAGAAACTAGCTATCCTCCCTGACACTCTTGTGAGGCTCCAGAAGATCCGATCCGGATTTTGGCAGTCAAGCGACCTTTGTTTAGAGGTTTTCAAGAGACGGGGGACCGTGCCACAATCCAGCGGGAGCATTATCTCAGGCTCAGGAGAAAGACTTGGAGATGTTCGGGTAGAAGAGCTTATTCAGCTACGATCTCTTGTTTCACCCAGTGAAAGTTCTTCTGGTTCTGGTCATCATCATCTACATGGGACTGTGTATCGGAGGGTCAAGGGACTTATTGACCAAGCACACCAGAACCAGACAGAACTTTACCGAACTAACCGCAGGAGGAGGCTCAGGACATAACTCCAACATAGTCCTGTAGCCAGACATCTTATAGACACCCTTTGTTTACTATGAGGGTTCGGGATGTATAATTTGTGCTATCCCGAAACCCCATAGTACTATGTACATATATTGATTTTGTATGTTGATCGATTGTGTACCCATATACACTCTAGGTACAAATGTGTGACAGCCTATACCCAGGGAAACTCGCCCAACGCACTGTGGTGAGTTATAATTTGGCTGTACACATTTGCATCCTATAGTCGTTTCCAATTGACACGGGGGTCTATGACCTACCTGTGTCTTTGGAGGTGTAGAGAGATAGGCCAGGTTGCATGAGTCTCTATGGGTACACACATTAAATGGAATTTGGTGGTGTTGGGAGGTATGTGACCTGTCTTTGGTTGAATGGGGAAGAGTAGATTCCCTAGGGACAGGCCCCCTCCATTACCAAGTTCATTTGCCCCTTTAACCCCAAGAACGGTGACATTTGTAAGGGTTGGACTGAATGTTACTAGTGCGGTGTTCTTTCCCGCAGTTAGAATTTAGGTACCATGACATCACCTCTTACCAGAAATTCTGACCTTCCTTTTAAAGACCTACATATCTGTCCATGGGAGAACCTTCCCAACAACTGATTCTTCAATCAAGATGGAAGTTGTGCCTATGTTGAAAAGAAGCAAGCCTATGGTTGACCGTACCCCAGAAGGAGGTGACATGGGCCGGAAGATTGGCACTGACATTGGGGGTGGCTGATGCCAGAAGATCGTCACTGACAGAAAGCTTAGAGACTGTGAAGGTGAGGCCATTCCAGAGTCATTGGGAATGGCTGACACCTGAAGATCATTACTGATGGAAGGAAAGAAGGCCAGTCAACGGTAGCTGCGTGGATTGACCTAGAGACTGCAAAGGTGAAGCTATTTCCCTATATTACATTGGGAGTGGCTGATGCCTGAAGATCATAACAAAAGATGCCAAGAAAGTTCCAGACCAAGATCCAGTGGGAAGAAGATGGTGTATTCTGTGGATGGAGACGTTTGGTTTGGTGAAGAGTAGGTCGGAGGTGTTAGTCGCGATGGGTGATATCTAGGTACCTAAGGGCCATATTACTTTAGTCCTTCCTGAACTGTCATCAAGAGTGCGGTTGAAGAGGCAAATACATCCCAACCCTTCCCTCGGATTATATTGTCGTGTATCTCGACAACAGGGGGATTGTAGAGGGAAAAGTTAGATATGAATATATATGTATATATGTCCAGTGTATGTGTATGTACAGTATATGTATGTATATATATATATATATATATATATATATATATATTGGCCCTGTATGGCCAGAGGGGGGAAGGTCATAGTGTTATGTGTGTATATGTGGATATGTCTGTATGCCCCTGTATTTACACACATGTCCATATATACTTACATTAAAGTTGAGTATATATAATATATATAGATATGCCCAATTGTCTATGTGTATGTATATATACTTATAAATGTGGCCAGTTATGTCCCCCAGTCACGGCGCCCCTCTTCCCCGCCTCCTCCTGCATACCTGCGGGTAATGGCACCAGATGGCTGGATTGTCCAGCTTCTGGTCACTTCAGAAGATCAATAGATCCTTTTGAAATATCCCCAGCAGGGCTCCCCCACTTCTGTTTAGGAACTGTTTCTGACATGGGTGTGTGTGTGGTGCCATGGTGTCTTTGTCTGTACAGATTCTGAGCCTCAGGGTGTCAGTCAGTTATCTGGTTATCTGCTGAAGTCTGAGTGCATGCATTCCATCACACGCACACAATGATGTCATATCCTTGCACCTTGGGTGGAGGAGGGGGGGAAGGGGGGGAGTGAGAGTGACTTATATATCAGTCCAAGACAAAGGGAAGGTCTCTTGGAACTGGACTACAAACAGAGACGCATGGGAACAGCACCCCGAAGGAAGAGAGGCAGAGCGCCACATGCCCCTGGAGATGGCTGAGTAACCCTTTCCCTCCAGACCCCTAATACCCGTGCCCTGATTTACCCCTATTCCACCAACCATCCCCGAACCCGGGCTGCTAAACTCCTGCAGTCAGTATTTACCCCTGCTGCTGACCTCCTGCAGCATTAACCTCAGCCCTGTCTGCCTCTGCCCATATCCTTAACTCCTGCGTTCCCTGTGTGCAGCCCCAGCATACCCTTGCTGGGCTGTATTAACCCTTGATATCCTGGTCCCCTGCAATAGCTCCAATACCCCTGACCCAGATAACCCCTGGTGTCCAACCCTGGGTTGACCCCTTTATGTCCATCACCCCCTGCACTGTGATTATCCCTACATTGCAGTAATTGTGTGGTTTACAGCCCCGCTTTAACCCTTGCATTGCTGGGCTGTATTGACCCTGTTTTCTCTGAACCTGTACCCAGCTACAACCCTGTGTTCCTTGGCCATCATGTATTAACCCCTGCAGTGCCGCAATTGTGTTTTTACCCCTTGTACCCCGTAGGGACAGTGAGTAGCCAGGCAGGTGAGTTACTGATATTTGTGTGTATGTAAGTGTATTATTGCAATTGTAGTTAGATCCTGGGGAGGACTTAGGACTGTGTTAGCGTAGTTAGGACCGTATTAATGTGTTTGTTTACTTACATTGCTGTGTGCTGCTATAAATATATATATCAATTCCATTGATATAGATATATATATATATATAATTATAAACAAATATTAAACTGTGACGTATAGTGTGTTAATAAATACTTTTTATTTAGGCACAGTGTGTAGTCTTTTGTAGTAGTAAGGCGCCGCAGCAATAGCCGCAGGTAGTTCAGTGTAGAGTAAGGTAATCCGTAGTGTTTGTTTATTTAGGCATAAATAGGCGGAGTCATCACTAGATGACTCACGCCTATTTATGAATATTAATTATTGAGATTTACATAAATTCTAATAATTAATAACCCCTTTAACAATTAAGCAGAAGCTACCCGGCTCTTTTTTGGGAACAAAACCGAGAGGGGAAATTCAAAAATTTTTGAAAGGGGAAGAAGAGAAAGGGCCTGCAATTCTATGTTCCGCAATTTTTTCCAAAACCAGATTTTTATTAATATTGACCGAAAGGGCATTTTTAACTAAAACACAACCACAGGACCCTTAAATTCTGGTACATAGAAACCAGCAGAAAAACCTTTAGTTAGCAAAAGGGCCTTTTCCTTGTCTGGAAAGAATTTTATACACTGAATTAATCTTTCCAGATTCAGTGGAGTCACTTGTTTTATTTCCGTCTTTATTGCTACCATTCTTTTTGAAGCATTTGAACGCGGGATGAGCGCCTGCACAGAAAGAACATTCATGCCTGTATTTTCAATTTCCTTGCCATTTACAAGAGGATTCATTATAGGCAAAACAGAAGCCTTTTCTAGGAGATTGGAGGCGAAAATTATTTGAGAGTTGAGGCAGCATAAGATTTAGCCATAATCCAACGTCTTTGAAACCACAAGGAAGGTCAGGGTAAACCGCTAGTTTTTGCTGGAAAGACTCATCATAGTTAAACCAAGCGGAGCCTCCAAAACTCCTATAAGCCTCCAAAACAGATTCCAAATGATGTTAAAGACCACTACATAGAGACGGGTGTTTCTCACCTAGAACTGCTGCAAAAATGCAAAAAACCTGAATCCAGGCAAAAATGCTCTTCTGAGTGCTCCCTTTCTTTTTATCATCTTCCTATCCTTAACAGAGGGCAAAAGAGATAATAAATCTATGTATTCACGGTTCCAAATTTATTCCTTTGTACTCACGGATAAATGAAAACCTAGTGGAGACATTTCGCAAGGCAAAATTTCCTTGAAAGAAATATCCTTAACTCCACTATTTCCGTCAGTACAAGGGAAAAAACATTTGTCATTCCCAGCAATCCTATGTTGATCAGAAATGAACTGACCAACAGAAGCAACAGGTTCAACAGGGGGGGACCAAGGTACAGCTAACCCCCGCACATTATCCCTCTGCTCAAAAAAATATAAAAAATCCTTAAACACCTGAATATTAGGAATAGAGGAAAGTGCAGACAGGTCCTCAGAAACGGAAGCAGAGACGGGGATAGCGCTGGACAAATAGTTACCTTGAGAGGATTTGCTAGTAGATGGAGCTGGATCCTCTAAATGTATATTGTGCTGCAGAAGAGTAGAGCAGAGGGCACGAGTAGATGCCCTTAGTCTAACTGTAGATGAATGAGGTTGCTGACGGTTGCTGTAAGATCTGCTCGCGCCAGGTGGCGCAGCAGTTTTCTTCTGCTTCGCTCCTTTTGAGTGCCGAACTGGAGAAAAATTATGCTTTTCTTTGCGAATCCTCTTCCTACGAGGAGAAGAAGGTGGTTGCGCTAAAGCAGGAGGATCAGCATCGATGACCTCTGCACTCCCAACTGGCTCTGCGCTCATAAAAAAAAAAAAACGCAGGCAGCATTAGCAGAATGCAGAGAAGGATTAATGGTGCTTGGCTCCAGCAAAAGGCAGGATCGCAGCCATTCTTCACCACCCTGGGACGCGGCTCTCTCCACAAGCTGCCTCATAAGGTCCTCCATCGCAGAACTGGTCCGGATTCTTAGCTGACAAAATCAGTATGGATTCTTCGCTAACAAAATCGGCATGCGCAGCAAGAAACTGAAATTTTCTTCTCTTACAGGTAACTTGCGCTGACCGTTACCAGCATGCCAATCAAGACCTCCACGTGCCCACGAGGACAAGTTCAGTCCAGCAGACACTTCAGGTAAATAAATAAACTTAACTCTTTCATATCCAAATATACCCTTGCACATACCAAAAAGGGGGGGGGGAATCATGACACCATGTCCCCCCTTTTGTATTTGCAAAAGGTTATCTCAGAGTTCCAGGAACAAAGCATCCCCTGAGAAATCATCTGTGAGTTAAGTCCAGAGACCTAGGAGAAGCCACTCCTCCTCAGCTAGTCTATCCCCACAAAGCAGAAGCTAGAGAAAAGTGCAGGAGGTTAGTTCCTGCCACAATTACAGAGCTACCAAGCAGACGACTTATCCTGTAAGCTCACATTTAAAGAGCAGAAGCATTCATTTCCTGTCAATCATTGCTAAAACCTGCTGGGACCAGAGACCAAAGCTGTATACTGCTTGGATACAAGTTATCTTCAGTAAAGAAATGTTTAAATTTCATCTAAAGGTCTGGACCTCATTTCTGCTGCAAAATTCCTCTATAACTACACTCAAATGTATTGCAAGTGAGCCAGGAGTCCAGCCGTACCCAGGGAGGAGACACCGTTGACACAATTATCACCACCCTAGAGAGACATAGACCATTACACCACTCTGGCATTCCTAATCTGGGACGAGCGTTATAACACCTTGGAAGGGCCCTGGGATAGTACCCTGCACACACTGCAATTGGCATTACAACAAATACAGAACTTTAAATACCCATATCCTGGCCATTGCATTTATTGGCGTTAGTGAACAGGATTTACCTTTGTGCCTATAATACAGGCTACAGTAATCACCAAACCCCCAGAAAAAGACTTTTATTGCATGTGCTTACTGCTGAAGAGTGTGCGTTTGAATCAGTTGCAGGACAGTGGCAGAGCAGGGGTTAATCGGCCATCTTAGATATTTCCACCCAGCAGAGGGGAGTGAACCAAACAGCCTGCCTCCACAGAGAAAGCATTCCTACAGCAGCAGGAACTAAAGTGCTGAATACAAGTTCCCAGGAGGACAGAGAAATTGCTGCCCATACAGGAAGTGAAGCGGCGGCCATCTCGAAAAAGGGAAAATTGTCTTTTCTGCCTTGGATGTTGGAGAAACATCAACCGTGGATCTGAGTGAGTGAGTACTACTGTGAAAATAACCTTGCTAAAGACTGTTAAGGGTTATAATCTGTCTGCCAGAGCACCATACTCCCTAAAATTGGGCAGCTGCAGCGACTCTGAAAGGAGCCAAGCACCAATTTTGTTGCCGTCGCCCATAGCAACGTGCACCTAAATTGCATTGTAGCCAACACTGACCTCTCTAGACTGGTACATGGTACCAAAAGCTATGTCTGACTGAAAAGTCTGGCCCTAGAGAGGGAAGGGACAGATTCATCTAGAATTCTGAACTCTACCACTGGTTAAGATGGGCGGAAGTCTGAGTGGCATGTTACTTTGTCCGCCTAATGTATACCCTGCTAAAGATTTAATCCAGTGTGGATGCCTTGGAGGATGGGAGACCGCAGAACTGTCTCCTGCATTAAATCCACTACAGTGGCTTTCCCAGCCACCGAATCAAGCCTGGATGCCGGTCATTTGCACTCCTACCTCCCTGGAGACTCAATTTGGCAAGGGTGATAACCCTGCACCACTAGTGCCTCTGCAAAGTCTACAGGTGATCAGTGCCACCGTAGCTACTCCTGTTGCCCCTGAGCCTCCAAATATAGTTGAAGCACCTGATGTGCACGGGAAAAAGAAGGAGTCCACTGATACTGTTCCATGCACTCCGGAACCACCACCAAATCCAGCACTTCTTGCTATGAAAGACCAAGAGTCTATCCTTTACTGTTGTCCGGAGAATCTGTCACCTATCAGGAAAAGGCCAAGGCTTACAGAAGATCCACCAAAAAAGGTTGATCCCGCATTTCCAAGTTCTGCCATAGAAGTCCACCAGGAGATCGCAGATGAAGTTTCTGCTGGAGTTACAGCTGCAGAGAGCACCAAAGCTAGCAGTGACAGCGATGAGGCTGTCACACAGCTTAAAGAAGGACTTTTGTGCCCTCAAGTATGGGACCCAGGAGGAAGACTTCCAGCCCCTCTTGTAAGAGACCTCATGCTGTGAGGAGAACCATCCATTAGACTATAGGAACCAAGCCATGGACACATTTTGACTGATAAGAAACATTGCCTACTGTTTATTGTTTACACTTTGGCATCCTTCATCTACCCTTTTTGTGCGTGGACTTCATGGACTCCATCTATCAGCCAAGCCATACCTCGTGTTGGATTACAAATGATTTAGAGTTTTGTGTTTTTCCTACTTGTTACAAGATATGAAACGTTACAAGCTTGCACCCAAAGAAAAGACTCAAACGTGTACCTGAGCTCTTTGTTACTTATACTGTTCTAATATTGCACTAATTTTGCTTAAATGTTTACAGGTGTAGTAACGTTCAAGTACTTATGCCCATTGTATGGACTCTTTTACAGATGCCGCAATGTGAATTTATGCATTTTTTGTGATATTGCACTTAACCTTTGAACTTAACCAGATCAGTAGCACCTTGCTTATGTGTCACTTTGCTTAATAGCTCTGTTCTTTTTATACGGACTGCCTCTGTGGACGCTTAATACTAATGGCCTACTCATAGTGCACGAGTAAGACCCATGCAGGTCCAGAAACTAAAAGGGTTACCCCAATGCTTCTGGAATGGCTAGGGGAATAATATACCCCTACTTCCTGTTTGTTATATGTGCCAGGATTGGTAATGGGACTACTAAACCCCCATCCTGGTCTGTCTTCCAGGAGTTTCATGAGATCATTATACACTCCTCCTGTGACACTGCCAGAAGCATTTGGAGAAGCTTATGACTTCCTCTTCTGTGCCTTTCCTAAGGCGTAGGCCACCGCCTTAGAGCCATTTTGCTACCCATAGTCACCATAGTGATCGTGCTATAAGCCTTATTTTCAGACTTTGGTGCAAAGAAAGGAATACAGAATAAAGCCACCCTTCCATTTGCGGGCATTTCATTACATGCATTACATGCTTCCTTTGGTATTAGGCCAAAATACTTCAAAGTCAGTCAGTAGTGATTGCTTAGTGCAGACCATTGGTACACCGGGTATACCGAGAGGGAAACTGTTAATAAAGACACCCTACTCATTTGGGCAGGAACCTCAGGGTAGTTGTTATGTGTTTGTCTTTGTCTGTCTTTTTATGTATTTCATGCAGCAATTTGTATTAAATTGGGTACCCCAGAGCTTGATTCTCTTAACATAAGCACAAGCCGAGGACTGCTTAACTCAAAGTAAGGGGGAATGTAACACCCAGAGTTGTGTTACTACACTCCTCTACCCTGCTACTATCTCCTAAGAGCCTTTATATTGTGATCTGATGTAAATTATATTATGTCCTCCACAAATGGGCATAAAACCATGTTAAATGCAATTGTTCAAGTAATGTTCCTGGTATACAAGCAGGTGGCAGCATAATTGGTAGAGATAATTTTAATGTTATGCCAGTTCAGAGTGGAACGATCCTGTTCTATTCTGCCCCCCTGCTGAAGAGAAGTTGAGGATTCCATCTTCCTGCAGCAAGGGAGGGGAAAAACAGTTAGAACCAGTTGAGTTTACCCCAGAAGAGGGAAGACAGCAAGGGCCAAGTCTCGGTCTGAGACTTGATCAAATACCTAGTCTGAGCAACTTCAGCCTCAGCTGGATAAAAAGAAGCAGAAAACCACAGACAATCCCCAGAGTTCCAGGAAGAAAGCATCCCCTGAGAAATCATCTGTGAGTTAAGTCCAGAGACCTAGGACAAGCCATTCCTCCTCAGCTACTCTGTCCCCACAAAGCAGAAGCTACAGAAAAGTGCAGAAGATTAGTTCCTGCCACAATTACAGAGCTACCAAGCAGACAACTTATCTTGTAAGCTCACATTTAAAAAGCAGAAGCTTCATTTCCTGCCAATCATTTCTAAAACCTGCTGGGACCAGAGACCAAAGCTGTATACTGCTTGGATACAAGTTATCTTCCGTAAAGAAACGTTTGAATTTCATCTAAAGGTCTGGACCTCGTTTCTGCTTGCTGTTGTATATAGTACTTTTCTTTTTAATAACAGCACAAACTTTCATTTTGCATGAAGATGAGTTTATGCACTTTTTTTAAATTATAAATAAGATTTTTTTTGATACCACATTAATCTGCAGTGCTAATACCATAATCTGATATCTGAACAAGCCATTGATAGAGGTGCCTCACAGGAAAAATCCACTGACAGACATAGAAAAAATATGTGTATAATTGAAAAAAAACACAAAGTACATTTCCGCAGCTGCTTCAGAACTTGATTAAGAGGTAAGCTACATGTCATGTGTACCCTTTTAATTAAAAACACAAGCCATGCTGAGAAATAGGCCTCATGCACAAGGCCGTACCTGGCTTTTGGTCAGAACTAAGGATAAGCAAACCAGTTCGGTCTGAACTTTACTATTTTTCAGACGGCAGATGAACCTGAATGTTTTCAAGAACATACTGGAGCCCGCGCACCCCGTGAAGGTCTTTTTGACTTTTATGACCATGTTATTTTATTATTTTGTCTGTACATGCATGCCTGGAGGTGTGGCAACTCCAGGTTTGAATGTGCCTTGATTTTGATTTAATGGTAACATTCAGGTGCACCTTGTGGCCTGTGTCACATGAGTCGGTGATGGATGGGACTCACAGCGTCTTCCCTCCTCCCATTGTAGGTGTGATTTCACGCTGGAGACAACTGGGAGTTGTTGGCTGTGTGTCAGACTATATGCCCCTATCCGTAATTGCTCATATGGCATAGATAGGTTGGCGTTAGGTCCCGTGCCACTTTGCGAGACTTTGACGGGGTGCGCGGGCTCCGGTATGTTCTTGATATAAGAATATATTGGCGAAAGTCTCATTTTAATATCAGTGTGAGGGTTTAGCCATGTATGGTCAATTACATTTTCCATTGTAGTGCACCATTTTTTCTTTGTGAATGTTTGCTTTATATAGCCAATTACAGCCACACATTTGGTTTCCCCGTGTAGGATATTTCTGTGGTACATGTGGTCCGCTGCCGGCATCCTCCATTGTATCCCTTTTTGCTGGAGATTGCTGTTAGCAACGGATCCCATTTGCAGGATTAGCTCTCCCGATCATATATGCGCAACAGCATATGGGGTTTTGAGCATCTTTCTGCCTTTTATGACTACGTTATTTTGTCTGGGAATCCACTAAAAAGGCATGTAGCGCCATAGAGAGAAAGTGTGTGTTTGTGTGTGTGGGGGGGTGGGGGGGGGGCGTGCTGGGGTTAAATTTCTTTAAGCAACATAAATGTATGTGATTACTGCATCAATACCGACATTTTCTTACCGCTCACACTTGATTCCGATGAATAGACCTCACAGTGCTGGCCGTGCTGTTGCTGTTTGTCTGTCTGCCTACCATCATGTTCTGTACGGCTGCTGCTGTGGATTGTATCATGCCACTTTCCAACCATCACGTTCTGTGCTGCTGCTACTACTGCCGCTGGCTCCATCATGCCACCATGCTGTATGACTGCTGCTGAGGTCTGTATCATGCCACTTATGCCACTTTCCAACCATCACGTTCTGTGCGGCTGCTACTACTGCCGCTGGCTCCATCATGCCACCATGCTGTATGACTGCTGCTGAGGTCTGTATCATGCCACTTATGCCACTTTCCAACCATCACGTTCTGTACGGCTGCTGATGCCGCTGCCTCCATAATGCCACCACACCATCGTGGCATTGCTGTGACCTGCCTACCATCATCTTTAGTAAGGCTGCTACTGCCTCCATTATGCTGCTGCCTTTCTGCCAACATGCACCATGTGGCTGCTGCTACAGCTGCCTCAGATTCTGCTGCTCCTTGCTGTTAATACCCTACTGCCACTACCATTACCGCAAACCATCTACTGCCACTATCACTACTACTATTGCCACTACCCATATACCTTTTTGTATGTTCCATGTTATACTGCTCCTGCTGCTGCCACAATTTTGTCCGAATGCCACTATATCCGTATTGTACCCTTTCCACATCCACACTTCACTGCTGCTGCTCCCAATTATTAATAGGGATAATTTTTTAGGCTTGTTCACAACGAGCCACTTTTTCTTCTGACAGTGCATGTCATATAGTCAGGCATTCCAACTCTGTCTATGTTTAAACATCATCTGCCCCTTATAAGAGACAATTTTTGGAAACTTTGGAATATGGAGACATGCCTGCATTGTGTTTTTAAACACGCTGAATGTTAACTCCATAGCTACGTATGTCAGAGTCACTCAGACATCATTTACTATTGCTGTCATTAGGTTCCAGAGATAACAAGTTTTCCTAAAAATTATGAGTCCTAGGGGGCTACAGGGGTTATATACCAACTTTCAGAGCAATTGGAGCAACTTCAATTTGGCCTGAACCTACTCGGGTCCAAACTGAACTCTTTAAAAAATTTGGTAAACCAGACCCGAAACGAATCTTGACTTGTTCACTCATCTCTAGTCTGAACCTTGAAAAACAGATACCATAGCTTTTGTGTGAATTCAATTTTTTATCTCACTCCCATTCCTTTAAAAATATGCATGTGTGAACAGCACCAGTGATGTTTTTTACTGGGTCAGCACGTTATCCATTTTAAAAACAGCACAGCAAATAAAAATACAGTTGTGTGTATGAGGCTGGGTTGGGGAAAATAATGGAGGGAAGGGGAACTCTCTGAAAAGTGTAGAATAACCCATCCTACTATCAATTTGTATCATTCATTCATAGGTTCAGAGTCTAAGGAATCTTACCTTTCTAAATGCCCTCAAGGATGTTGTGACGCTTCGCGATGTCAGCAATACGAAGAAATCGCAAATGCGTCCGGTTTTAAAATCACAAGAGCCCTTTCCTGCACACAAAGAATTCAAATCTTTTTTCAACCCAGAAGTAATTCACCTTGCTAGCACAGCTCAGAGATCAGAGTAAATTTAGCACATCCGTGCCAAAAGAATCTTCCTGCCCCCATGCCAGGATGCATCATCAATCAGATATCATCATGACAAAACCTCATAAAACATACATCTTCCCAGTCTGTGTGGCTCCGGCATCTCAGGAGGTCTCACACCTTTAGCCTGGTCAGCGAGCTTCAGAAGAAAAGGACAGATCCTTATCACACAGCTGGTTGGTACAGGAAGGAAGAGGACCTGAAAGTCACCTCCAATCCATAGACTTCATATTTTTCCCATATTTTCCTCATATTTCATGGGTTAGGAAAATATGAAAGGAACCATCTCTTCAGAGGTTGTTCGGGTTATTCTAACACACCTTCCTGGAAATCCGCAAACAAATCGGAAATTCCCTCTCTGAGATATGACGGTTCTCAGGCACCCTGGATTATCTTCCAGTTATATTTGATATCAGATGATGTGCAAAATTGTCCTGATTATAAATATAAACTTTATTTCCTAATTTGACCTACGGGTACGGAGAAACTGGCAAAGCAATGATGCTGCCAGATTTTCTCCCTCTCAGGGCAAGGACTGCCCCTCTTCCAATTACACAAGGCTGGACTTGTGCGTGTCACAGCCACTTCCAGCTCCAGAGTGGATAAAACACAGTGACCCACGCAGATCCTGGTCCTTCATCTAACATCTGACGTCGACTAACATCACGACCGCCCGCTGGACACGGGAACCCCGCCATCTTGGATAATTCCTTCAAAGACTTTATCTTTTACCACGGTAATTCTGAACTTACAGACATTCTATTCCCTTCCACCTCTTACCTATTTCTATCCAACCAATCAGTTTGACTGGCAGGTATATTTATCTGTCAGTTTTAATATATATATTTTTTGTGTATAGTTTTTAGAATAAAACGAACGATTGCATTGTTCCAGTTTTGCCCTTGTTACTTGATTATCTGGTCTATGCTAAGAACTCTGTCCTCAGAAGAGACATACTATCGCATTGTCTTATTTTTACAAATTGTTAATTGGTTATCTAGGTTGCAAATAAACTTTTTTCCCTTTAGGATTAGCTAGCCAGGGTCTCTTGGCCCCGATTTAATACGAAGAGTGGTGGCAGCAAATGAATTTGATTTCCAGCGCAAAATCAAGTATTTTATTTTACCGATTGCATCATGTATGGGCACACCAACCAATCTTAAACATCTACTGTGCTCACAGTGGATTCACCCCCAGAAGTCTCTAGTGGACGAGACCTGTATGGCAACTGTGGCATAGTACGACGGGATTGGCGGGTGGTTGTTACAGATGTATCAACTTTTCTGGTCTGATTCCCAGGTTATAGTCCCCAGAGTAGTCATCGATTGTTGGTGGGTATGTTTCCCTTAGTAAAAGGTAGGAATACTGTCTACTCACTTTACAAGACAAAGATGCAACCAGAAGATAAACTAGGGATCAAAACCAAGAGTTTAAAAGTACCAGATGTAGGCAAAGTAGGGCAAAGCTAAAAGTCAGGGTTAAACAGTAGCACACTAGCACTTTATTCATTGGCAAGTTTATCTGGACGCTTTTTAACTTTTAGTGTAAGTTCACATGTAACAGAAATGCTGCAGATTTTCCATCTGGTTTTCCAGGTTGGGAAATCTGCAGCAGAATACAGTTGCAGGAAAGTCAATGGCATTTTTACAAATTTCTTCTATGGTCTTTGAAACATTTCAGTACGTAACCTGACATGTGCTGACATTAGAGTTGAGCGAACCCGAACTGTAAAGTTCGTGTTCGTACCGAACTTTAGGTTTTTCGGCACCCGGACCCGAACCCGAACATTTACGTAAAAGTTTGGGTTCGGTTTTCGGCGATTTTTATGGCGCTTTTTGAAAGGCTGTACAGCAGCCAATCAACAAGCGTCATACTACTTGCCCCAAAAGGCCATCACAGCCCTGCCTACTATTGGCATGGCTGTGATTGGCCAACTGAAGCATGTGACCCAGCCTCTATTTAAGCTGGAGTCACGTAGCGCCGCCCGTCACTCTGCTCGGATGAGTGTAGGGAGAGGCTGCAGCTGCTGTGAGGGAGAGATCAGGGAGCGATCTTATCAAGAACTGGTTAATGTACTCAGCGATCTACAGGAAAAGTGTTTTGTGGGTGCAGGGCACAATTTTTTTAAGCCTGCCCTGAGCCAACTACTGCTGAAAACGAACATTTTTTTCTTCATTTCATCAATATCAATACCTGATCGGCAGACATTTTATGCAACAATAGTGCACCAGCATAGGCTATCTGCAAGTCCAGAAATACAGCTTTGGCATACTGGGGTGAAAAAACCCTCTAATATACTGCACATCTGGGATTAGACAAGCATAACCCCTTAAGGACCGGGCTCATTTTCACCTTAAGGACCAGGCCATTTTTTGCAAATCTGACCAGTGTCACTTTAAGTGCTGATAACTTTAAAACACTTTGACTTATCCAGGCCATTCTGAGATTGTTTTTTCGTCACATATTGTACTTCATGACACTGGTAAAATAAAGTAAAAAAAATGAATTTTTTTGCATAATAAAATACCTAATTTACCAAAAATTTTGAAAAATTTGCAAATTTCAAAGTTTCAGTTTCTCTACTTCTGTAACACATAGTAATACCCCCAAAAATTGTGATGACTTAACATTCCCCATATGTCTACTTCATGTTTGAATTATTTTGGGAATGATATTTTCTTTTTTGGGGATGTTACAAGGCTTAGAAGTTTAGAAGCAAATCTTGAAATTTTTCAGAAATTTACAAAAACCCAATTTTTAGGGACCACTACAGCTCTGAAGTCACTTTGCGAGGCTTACATAATAGAAACCGCCCAAAAATGACCCCATTCTATAAACTACACCCCTCAAGGTATTCAAAACTGATTTTACAAACTCCGTTAACCCTTTAGGTGTTGCACAAGAGTTATTGGCAAATGGGGATGAAATTTGAGAATTTCATTTTTTTGCCTAATTTTCCATTTTAACCCATTTTTTCCACTAACAAAGCAAGGGTTAACAGCCAAACAAGACTGTATCTTTATTGCCCTGACTCTGCTGTTTACAGAAACACCCAATATGTGTCTGTAAACTACTGTACGGCCACACAGCGGGGCGTAGAGTGAAAGGTGCGCCGTATGGTTTTTGGAAGCCAGATTTTGCTGGACAGTTTTTTTGACACCATGTCCCATTTGAAGCCCCCTGATGCACCCCTAGAGTAGAAACTCCATAAAAGTGACCACATCTAAGAAACTACACCCCTCAAGGTATTCAAAACTGATTTCACAAACTTCGTTAACCCTTTAGGTGTTGCACAAGAGTTATTGGCAGATGGGAATGAAATTTGAGAATTTCATTTTTTTGCCTAATTTTCCATTTTAACCAATTTTTTCCACTAACAAAGCAAGGGTTAACAGCCAAACAAGACCGTATCTTTATTGCCCTGACTCTGCCGTTTACAGAAACACCCCATATGTGGCCGTAAACTACTGTACGGCCACACAGCGGGGCGTAGAGTGAAAGGTGCGCCGTATGGTTTTTGGAAGCCAGATTTTGCTGGACAGTTTTTTTGACACCATGTCCCATTTGAAGCCCCCTGATGCACCCCTAGAGTAGAAACTCCATAAAAGTGACCCCATCTAAGAAACTACACCCCTCAAGGTATTCAAAACTGATTTTACAAACTTCGTTAACCCTTTAGGTGTTGCACAAGATTTAATGGAAAATAGAGATACAATTTCAAAATTTCACTTTTTTGGCAGATTTTCCATTTTTTATTTTTTTTTCCAGTTACAAAGCAAGGGTTAACAGCCAAACAAAACTCATTATTTATGGCCCTGATTCGGTTCTTTACAGAAACACCCCATATGTGGTCGTAAACTGCTGTAAGGGCACACGGCAGGGCGCAGAAGGAAAGGAATGCCATACGGTTTTTGGAAGGCAGATTTTGCTGGACTGTTTTTTTGACACCATGTCCTATTTGAAGCCCCCCTGATGCACCCCTAGAGTAGAAACTCCAAAAAAGTGACCCCATTTTAGAAAGTACGGAATAGGGTGGCAGTATTGTTGGTACTAGTTTAGGGTACATATGATTTTTTATTGCTCTATATTACACTTTTTGTGAGGCAAGGTAACAAGAAATAGCTTTTTTGGCACGTGTTTTTTTTTTTGTTATTTACAACATTCATCTGACAGGTTAGATCATGTGGTAATTTTATAGAGCAGGTTGTCACGGACGCGGCGATACCTAATATGTATACAATTTATTTTTTATTTATGTAAGTTTTATACAATAACTTTTTTTTAAAACCAAAAAATTGTTTAGTGTCTCCATAGTCTAAGAGCCATAGTTTTTTCAGTTTTTGGGCGATTATCTTGAGTAGGGTCTAATTTTTTGCGGGATGAGATGACGGTTTGATTGGCACTATTTTGGGGTGCATATGACTTTTTGATCGCTTGCTATTACACTTTTTGTGACGTAAGATGGCAAAAAATAGCTTTTTTTACACCGTTTTTTTTTTTTTTTTTTTTTTACGGTGGTCATCTGAGGGGTTAGGTCATGTGATATTTTTATAGAGCCGGTCGATACGGACGTGGCGATACCTAATATGTATACTTTATTTTTATTTATGTAAGTTTTACACAATGATTTTATTTTTGAAACAAAAAAAAATCATGTTTTAGTGTTTCCATAGTCTAAGAGCCATAGTTTTTTCAGTTTTTGGGCGATTATCTTGAGTAGGGTCTCATTTTTTGCGGGATGAGATGACGGTTTGATTGGCACTATTTTGGGGTGCATATGACTTTTTGATCGCTTGCTATTACACTTTTTGTGACGTAAGATGGCAAAAAATAGCTTTTTTTACACTGTTTTTTTTTTTTTTTTTTTTACGGTGGTCATCTGAGGGGTTAGGTCATGTGATATTTTTATAGAGCCGGTCGATACAGACGTGGCGATACCTAATATGTATACTTTATTTTTATTTATGTAAGTTTTACACAATGATTTTATTTTTGAAACAAAAAAAAATCATGTTTTAGTGTTTCCATAGTCTAAGAGCCATAGTTTTTTCAGTTTTTGGGCGATTATCTTGAGTAGGGTCTCATTTTTTGCGGGATGAGATGACGGTTTGATTGGTACTATTTTGGCGTACATGCGACTTTTTTGATCACTTTTATTACCTTTTTTGGGAAGTAAGGTGGGCAAAATTTCAATTTTCTCATAGTTTTTATTTTTTTATTTTTATGGCGTTCACCGTGCGGGGAAAGTAACATGACCGTTTTATAGATCAGGTCGTTACGGACGCGGCGATACCTAATATGTGTAGTGTATTTTATTTTTTTAATTTGTATTCAGTGATAAATGTTTTTTTTTTTTTATCTTAACTTTTTTCACTTTTTTTTTTATTTTTTTGACCCAGACCCACTTGGTTCTTGAAGATCCAGTGGGTCTGATGTCTGTATAATACAGTACAGAACCTATATAGGGTTCTGCACTGTATTTTACTTACACTGAACAGATCTATGCTTTCAGCACAGATCTGTTCAGCACCATGGACAGCAGGACGCCTGAGCAGGCGTCCTGTTGCCATGGGAACCTTCCCCGTCTGCCACAACTTCGCAGACGGGGAAGGGTAAGGACGGGGCTCTCGGGGGGATGCCTGGGGGCTCTCTCCCTCTCCCATCGGGGGGCTGCAAAGGCACAGCAGCCCCCCGATGGGAGAGGGAGGGAGCTCCCTGCACTGTTAACCTTTTCCATACAGCGGTCCATACGGACCGCTGTATGGAAAGGGTTAAACGGCTGACATCGCATCAACGATGTCAGCCGTTTATACCAGGGTGCCAGCAATGTGCTGGCACCCTGGTATATCCACTAGAAACCAACGATTATTCAAGGGGAGGCGGGCGGGGGATCGCGATCCCGCCTGCCGCACCGCCCGCCTCCCGCAACGCCCCCACTGCCTGCGACACCCCCCCTGCACCACCCGCCGCCATCAAATCGTGCAGGGGTGCAGGGGGAAGGTGAAATCTTGATTTTAGGCACTCTGAAGTTTCTGATCCCCGCGGTCAGGGACCGCGGGGATCAGAAACTGCAAAAAGCGCAGCAAACCGCAGGTCTGAATTGACCTGCGGTTTGCTGCGATCGCCGACACGGGGGGGTCAAATGACCCCCCCCCTGCGTTGTTACGGGATGCCGGCTGAATGATTTCAGCCGAAATCCCGTTCCGATTAACCCCCGCGGCGCCGGAATTCAGATTTTAAGTCAGGACGTACCGGTACGTCCTCGGTCCTTAAGGGGATAAGTGACTGTCACATTTAGGACAGAAATACAGCTTTTTGGTTAGGGTGAAAAAAGCCTGTAATATACTGCACATCTATGATTACACTTGCATAAGTGACTGTCACATTTAGGACAGAAATACAGCTTTTTGGTCACATACTGCACATCTGGGATTACACATGCATAAGTGACTGTCATATTTAGACAATAAAATACAGCTTTGGCATACTGGGGTGAAAAAAGCCTCTCATATACTGCACATCTGTGATTACACGTGCATAAGTGATTGTCACATTAAGGCCAGAAATACAGCTTTTTTCTTACTGGGGTGAAAAAACCCTCTGATATACTGCACATCTCTGATTACATGTGCATAAGTGATTGTCACATTAAGGCAATAAATACAGCTTTTTTCTTACTGGGGTGAAAAAGGCCTCTGACATACTGCACATCTGTGATTACACGTGCATAAGTGAGTGTCACATTTAGGCCGGATATACGCCTTTTTGGTTACTGGGGTGAAAAAAGCCTCTGATATACTGCACATCTGGGATTACACGTGCATAAGTGACTGTCACATTTAGGCCACAAATACCGCTGTCATATAGAGTTTAAAAAAAAATAATTGAGTGCAATACCCTACATCAGGATTTTTATCGGCGGTAATTTTTTTTTAACAGACTTAACCACTTTTTACTTTGCTTTGTAAAGGCTAATTATGAGGCAAACATCTAATAAGGGACGCGGTCATGGTCGTAGTGTTGGTGGACCCTCTGGTGCAGGGAGAGGACGTGGGCGTTCTGCCACAGCTACACGTCCTACCGAACCTTCTACCTCAGGTCCCAGTAGCCATCAGAATCTACAGCAATATTTGGTCGGGCCTAATGCCGTTCTAAGGATGGTAAGGCCTGAGCAAGTACAGGCGCTAGTCAATTGGTTGGCCGACAGTGGATCCAGCACGTTCACATTATCTCCCACCCAGTCTTCAGAAAGCACACAGGTGGCGCCTGAAACCCATGCCCATCAGTCTGTCACATCACCCCCGTGCATATCGGGGAACCTGTCTGAGCCTCAAGTCATGCAGCAGTCTCTTATGCTGTTTGAAGACTCTGCTGGCAGGGTTTTTCCAAGGGCATCCACCTAGCCCTTCCCCCGGGGTGGAAGACATAGAATCCACTCACGCACAACCACTTCTGTTTCCTGATAAGGACAAGGGAATACCACCTCAGCACGTCTCTGATGACGAAACACAGATGCCAACTGCTGCGTCTTTCTGCAGTGTGCAGACCGAAAAGGAGGTCAGGGAGAAAGACTGGGTGGAAGATGATGCAGGGGACGATGAGGTCCTAGACCCCACATGGAATGAAGGTCGTGCCACTGACTTTCAGAGTTCGGAAGAAAAGGCAGTGGTGAGACCGAGCCAACAGCGTAGCAAAAGAGGGAGCAGGGTGGAAAAGCAGAGCAGCCGTCGCCAAAACAGTTCGCCTGATACTGGCCACCATCACCAGGGAAGGAGCACACCAAAGGCAGTTTCAAGGAGTTCCCTGGCATGGCACTTCTTCACACAATGTGCTGACGACAAGACTCGAGTGTTTTGCACGCTGTGCCATCAGAGCCTGAAGCGAGGCATTAACGTTCTGAACCTTAGCACAACCTGCATGACCAGGCATCTACATGTGAGAAACAGGCTGCAGTGGAGTAAGCACCTTCAAAACCAAGAAAGGGCCCAGGCCCCTCCTGCTCCCTCTTCTGCTGCTGCCTCGGCCTCTTCCTCCGCCTCTGGAGGAACATTGGCACCTGCCGCCTAGCACACAGAGGATGTGCCACCAACAACACCACCTCCGTCACCAAGTATCTCCACCATGTCACACGGAAGCGTTCAGCTCTCCATCTCACAAACCTTTGAGAGAAAGCGTAAATTCCCACCTAGCCACCCTCAAACCCTTGCCCTAAATGCCAGCATTTCTAAACTGCTGGCCTTTGAAATGCTGTCATTCAGGCTGGTGGAGACGGACAGCTTCAAACGGCTCATGTCGCTTGCTGTCACACAGTACGTCGTTCACAGCCGCCACTACTTCTCCAGAAGAGCCGTGCCCTCCCTGCACAACCAAGTATCGGATAAAATCAAGTGTGCACTGCGCAACGCCATCTGTGGCAAGGTCCACCTAACCACAGATACGTGGACCAGTAAGCACGGCCAGGGACGCTATATCTCCCTAACTGCACACTGGGTAAATGTTGTGGCAGCTGGGCCCCAGGCGAAGAGCTGTTTGGCGCACATCCTTCCACCGCCAAGGGTTGCAGGGCATCATTCTTTGCCTCCTGTTGCCTCCTCTTCCTACTCGGCTTCCTGCTCCTCTTCTACCACCTTCTCATCCGGTCAGCGACAGACCTTCACCACCAACTTCAGCACAGCCAGGGGTAAACGTCAGCAGGCCATTCTGAAACTGATGTGTTTGGGGGACAGGCCCCACACCGCGCAGGAGTTGTGGCGGGGTATAGAACAACAGACCGACGAGTTGTTGCTGCCAGTGGGCCTCAAGCCCGGCCTGGTGGTGTGCGATAATAGGCAAAATCTTGTTGCAGCTCTGGGACTAGCCGGTTTGACGCACATCCCTTGCCTGGCGCATGTGCTGAATTTGGTGGTGCAGAAATTCATTCACAACTACTATGAGCTGCTGCATAAAGTGCGGGCCGTCTGTGCGCTCTTCCGGCGTAACTTCGGCCTTCCCGCTCACCGCCAATATATGCAACATGCCCCCCAGATGGAACTCCACCTTGCACATGCTGGAGAGACTGTGCGAGCAGCAGCAGGCCATAGTGGAGATTCAGCTGCAGCACGCACGGGTGAGTTGCACTGTGGAACAGCACCACTTCACCACCAATGACTGGGCCTCCATGCGAGACCTGTGTGACCTGTTGCGCTGTTTCGAGTACTCCACCAACATGGGCAGTGACGATGACGCCGTTATCAGCGTTACAATACCACTTCTATGTCTCCTTGAGAAAATATTTAGGGCGATGATGGAAGAGGATGTGGCCCAGGACGAGGAGGAGGAAGAGGGGTCATCTCCAACACTTTCAGGCCAGTCTTTTAGAAGTGGCTCAGAAAGAGGATTTTTGCAACAGCAGAGGCCAGGTACAAACTTGGCCAGCCAGGGCCCACTACTGGAGGATGAGGAGGATGAGGATTGGGATGAAGCATGTTCACAGTGGGGTGGTATCCAACGCAGCTCGGGCCCATCATTGTAGCGTGGCTGGGGGGATACAGAAGACGCAGACGATACGCCTCCCACAGAGGACAGCTTGTCCTTACCTCTGGGCAGCCTGGCACACATGAGCGACTACATGCTGCAGTGCCTGCGCAACGACTGCAGAGTTGCCCACATTTTAACGTGTGCTGACTACTGGGTGGCCACCCTGCTGGATCCCCGCTACAAAGACAATGTGCCGTCCTTAATTCCCTCACTAGAGCGTGATCGGAAGATGCGCGACTACAGGCGCACGCTGGTAAATGTGCTCCTGAGAGCATTCCCGACTGACGCCGGGGGACAGGTGGAAGCACAAGGCGAAGGCAGGGGAGGAGGAAGAGGTCGCCAACGGAGCTGTGTCAGCGCAAGCACCTCAGAAGGCACGGTTAGCATGGCCGACATGTGGAAAAGCTTTGTCACCTCGCCACAACAACCAGCCCCAACTCCTGATATGGAGCGTGTTAGCAGGAGGCAGCATTTGAACAACATGGTGGAACAGTACCTGTGCACACGACTACACGTACTGACTGATGGTTCTGCCCCATTCAACTTCTGGGTCTCTAAATTGTCCACATGGCCAGAGCTTTCCCTGTATTCCTTGGAGGTGCTGGCCTGCAGCCAGTGTACTCTCTGAACGTGTATTTAGCACAGAAGGAAGCGTCATTACAGAGAGACGCAGCCACCTGTCCACAGCCAACGTGGACAAGCTCACGTTCATTAAAATGAACTAGGCTTGGATCCCACAAGACTTGTCTGTACCTTGTGCAGAATAGACATTTATACCACCATCAAACATACATTCTTGTACTCAAGTCAAGTGCAATGATTCTTTGTTTTATTTTTATTTGTCCCAATATTTTGGGGGCTACCTACCCCAACAAAAAATAAAAATAAACATTGTTGGCTACCTCCTCCTCCATTGCTGCCTCCACCTACAACACCACATTCACTGCCTCCTCAACCTCCGACTCCATATCCACCTCCTTCTCTGAGTTGCAGGTTAATAATTTGTAATTTTTAGTTATTTTATTTCATTTTAAGTTATTTCCCTAACCACATTTGTTTGCAGAGCAGTTGCCATGCTCTTAAGCACATTTTACTGCCTTTTACATCCCTCTAGCCTTTTCTATTGCTGGGTGACATGAACCCCCTTTTGCTGTGAATAAACCCCTGCTCTGCATTGCTGACAGGGGCCTAAATCTCTCAAAATCCTCTGTTCTATTTCTGGGTGACATGAACCCACTTTTGTCGTGAATGAACCCCTGCTGTGCCTGGGTGACTGGGGACTAAATCTCTCAAAATCCTCTGTTCTATTGCTGGGTGACATGAACCCCCTTTTGTTGTAAATGAACCCCTGCTCTGCATTGCTGACAGGAAACTCAATTTAGTGAAAACATCTGTTACTGATGATGCGCGACTACAAGCGCACGCTGATGATAACATTCCCACCTTACAGCGGGGGAACAGTGGAAGCACAAGGCAAAGGCCAAGGAGGAGGAAGAGGCCGCCAACGCAGCTGGGGCAAAAGCAGGGGCAAAATGTGGAAAAGCTTGGTCAGCCTTGGAGGTGCTGACCTGCCCTGCAGCCAGTGTATAGTGTGAACGTGTGTTTAGCACGGTAGAGAGCATTATCACAGACCGTAGCCAATGTGGACAAGCTTACGTTTATTAAAATGAACCAGGCATGGATCCCACAGGACTTGTCCTTACCTTGTGCAGAATAGACTTTTATACCAGCCTCAGCCATCCATTCTTGTACTCAAATGCACTTATTCTTTGTTTTATTTTGTTATATGTCCCAATATTTTGGGGGATACCCCAATTTAAAAATAAAATTTAACACAAATCAGTGTTGGCTACTAGAGTTGAGCGAACACCTGGATGTTCGGGTTCGAGAAGTTCGGCCGAACATCCCGGAAATGTTCGGGTTCGGGATCCGAACCCGATCCGAACTTCGTTCCGAACCCGAACCCCATTGAAGTCAATGGGGACCCGAACTTTTCGGCACTAAAAAGGCTGTAAAACAGCCCAGGAAAGAGCTAGAGGGCTGCAAAAGGCAGCAACATGTAGGTAAATCCCCTGCAAACAAATGTGGATAGGGAAATGAATTAAAATAAAAATTAAATAAATAAAAATTAACCAAAATCAATTGGAGAGAGGTTCCATAGCAGAGAATCTGGCTTCCCGTCACCCACCACTGGAACAGTCCATTCTCAGATATTTAGGCCCCGGCACCCAGGCAGAGGAGAGAGGTCCCGTAACAGAGAATCTGTCTTCATGTCAGCAGAGAATTAGTCTGCATGTCATAGCAGAGAATGAGGCTTCACGTCAGCCACCACTGCAACAGTCCATTGGCATATATTTAGGCCCAGCACCCAGGCAGAGGAGGGAGGTCCCGTAACAGAGAATCTGTCTTCATGTCAGCAGAGAATTAGTCTGCATGTCATAGCAGAGAATGAGGCTTCACGTCAGCCACCACTGCAACAGTCCATTGGCATATATTTAGGCCCAGCACACACACAGGCAGAGGAGAGAGGTCCCGTAACAGAGAATCTGGCTTCATGTCAGCAGAGAATCAGTCTGCATGTCATAGCAGAGAATGAGGCTTCACGTCAGCCACCACTGCAACAGTCCATTGGCATATATTTAGGCCCAGCACACACACAGGCAGAGGAGAGAGGTCCCGTAACAGAGGATCTGGCTTCATGTCAGCAGAGAATCAGTCTGCATGTCATAGCAGAGAATCAGGCTTCACGTCAGCCACCACTGCAACAGTCCATTGTCATAAATTTAGGCCCAGCACCCAGGCAGAGGAGAGAGGTCCCGTAACAGACAATCTGGCTTCATGTCAGCAGAGAATTAGTCTGCATGTCATAGCAGAGAATGAGGCTTCACGTCAGCCACCACTGCAACAGTCTATTGGCATATATTTAGGCCTAGCACACAGGCAGAGGAGAGAGGTCCCGTAACAGACAATCTGGCTTCATGTCAGCAGAGAATTAGTCTGCATGTCATAGCAGAGAATGAGGCTTCACGTCAGCCACCACTGCAACAGTCTATTGGCATATATTTAGGCCTAGCACACAGGCAGAGGAGAGAGGTCCCGTAACAGACAATCTGGCTTCATGTCAGCAGAGAATCAGTCTGCATGTCATAGCAGAGAATGAGGCTTCACGTCACCCACCACTGCAACAGTCCATTGGCATATATTTAGGCCTAGCACACAGGCAGAGCAGAGAGGTCCCGTAACAGACAATCTGGCTTCATGACAGCAGAGAATCAGTCTGCATGTCATAGCAGAGAATGAGGCTTCACGTCACCCACCACTGCAACAGTCCATTGGCATATATTTAGGCCTAGCACACAGGCAGAGCAGAGAGGTCCCGTAACAGACAATCTGGCTTCATGACAGCAGAGAATCAGTCTGCATGTCATAGCAGAGAATGAGGCTTCACGTCACCCACCACTGCAACAAGTCCATTGGCATATATTTAGGCCTAGCACACAGGCAGAGCAGAGAGGTCCCGTAACAGACGATCTGGCTTCATGTCAGCAGAGAATCAGTCTGCATGTCATAGCAGAGAATGAGGCTTCACGTCAGCCACCACTGCAACAGTCCATTGGCATATATTTAGGCCCAGCACCCAGGCAGAGGAGGGAGGTCCCGTAACAGAGAATCTGTCTTCATGTCAGCAGAGAATTAGTCTGCATGTCATAGCAGAGAATGAGGCTTCACGTCAGCCACCACTGCAACAGTCCATTGGCATATATTTAGGCCCAGCACACACACAGGCAGAGGAGAGAGGTCCCGTAACAGAGAATCTGTCTTCATGTCAGCAGAGAATTAGTCTGCATGTCATAGCAGAGAATCAGGCTTCACGTCACCCACCACTGCAACAGTCCATTGGCATATATTTAGGCCCAGCACCCAGGCAGAGGAGGGAGGTCCCGTAACAGAGAATCTGTCTTCATGTCAGCAGAGAATTAGTCTGCATGTCATAGCAGAGAATGAGGCTTCACGTCAGCCACCACTGCAACAGTCCATTGGCATATATTTAGGCCCAGCACACACACAGGCAGAGGAGAGAGGTCCCGTAACAGAGAATCTGTCTTCATGTCAGCAGAGAATTAGTCTGCATGTCATAGCAGAGAATGAGGCTTCACGTCAGCCACCACTGCAACAGTCCATTGGCATATATTTAGGCCCAGCACACACACAGGCAGAGGAGAGAGGTCCCGTAACAGACAATCTGGCTTCATGTCAGCAGAGAATTAGTCTGCATGTCATAGCAGAGAATGAGGCTTCACGTCACCCACCACTGCAACAGTCCATTGGCATATATTTAGGCCCAGCACCCAGGCAGAGGAGGGAGGTCCCGTAACAGAGAATCTGTCTTCATGTCAGCAGAGAATTAGTCTACATGTCATAGCAGAGAATGAGGCTTCACGTCAGCCACCACTGCAACAGTCCATTGGCATATATTTAGGCCCAGCACACACACAGGCAGAGGAGAGAGGTCCCGTAACAGAGGATCTGGCTTCATGTCAGCAGAGAATCAGTCTGCATGTCATAGCAGAGAATCAGGCTTCACGTCAGCCACCACTGCAACAGTCCATTGTCATAAATTTAGGCCCAGCACCCAGGCAGAGGAGAGAGGTCCCGTAACAGAGAATCTGGCTTCATGTCAGCAGAGAATCAGTCTTCATATCATAGCAGAGAATCAGGCTTCACATCACCCACCACTGTAAGAGTCAATTTTCATAAATTTAGGCCCAGAACCCAGGCAGAGGAGAAAGGTCCCGTAACAGACAATCTGGCTTCATGTCAGCAGAGAATCAGTCTGCATGTCATAGCAGAGAATCAGGCTTCACGTCAGCCACCACTGCAACAGTCCATTGGCATATATTTAGGCCTAGCACACAGGCAGAGGAGAGAGGTCCCGTAACAGACAATCTGGCTTCATGTCAGCAGAGAATCAGTCTGCATGTCATAGCAGAGAATGAGGCTTCACGTCAGCCACCACTGCAACAGTCCATTGTCATAAATTTAGGCCCAGCACCCAGGCAGAGGAGAGAGGTCCCATAACAGACAATCTGGCTTCATGTCAGCAGAGAATTAGTCTGCATGTCATAGCAGAGAATCAGGCTACATGTCAGCCACCACTGCAACAGTCCATTGGCATATATTTAGGCCTAGCACACAGGCAGAGGAGAGGTTCATTCAACTTTGGGTAGCATCGCAATATAATGGTAAAATGAAAATAAAAATAGGATTGAATGAGGAAGTGCCCTGGAGTCCAATAATATATGGTTATGGGGAGGTAGTTAATGTCTAATCTGGACAAGGGACGGACAGGTCCTGTGGGATCCATGCCTGGTTCATTTTTATGAACGTCAGCTTGTCCACATTGGCTGTAGACAGGCGGCTGCGTTTGTCTGTAATGACGCCCCCTGCCGTGCTGAATACACGTTCAGACAAAACGCTGGCTGCCGGGCAGGCCAGCACCTCCAAGGCATAAAAGGCTAGCTCTGGCCACGTGGACAATTTAGAGACCCAGAAGTTGAATGGGGCCGAACCATCAGTCAGTACGTGGAGGGGTGTGCACACGTACTGTTCCACCATGTTAGTGAAATGTTGCCTCCTGCTAACACGTTGCGTATCAGGTGGTGGTGCAGTTAGCTGTGGCGTGTTGACAAAAGTTTTCCACATCTCTGCCATGCTAACCCTGCCCTCAGAGGAGCTGGCCGTGACACAGCTGCCTTGGCGACCTCTTGCTCCTCCTCTGCCTTGGCCTTGGGCTTCCACTTGTTCCCCTGTGACATTTGGGAATGCTCTCAGTAGCGCGTCTACCAACGTGCGCTTGTACTCGCGCATCTTCCTATCACGCTCCAGTGCAGGAAGTAAGGTGGGCACATTGTCTTTGTAGCGTGGATCCAGCAGGGTGGCAACCCAGTAGTCCGCACAGGTTAAAATGTGGGCAACTCTGCTGTCGTTGCGCAGGCACTGCAGCATGTAGTCGCTCATGTGTGCCAGGCTGCCCAGGGATAAGGACAAGCTGTCCTCTGTGGGAGGCGTATCGTCATTGTCCTGCCTTTCCCCCCAGCCACGCACCAGTGATGGACCCGAGCTGCGTTGGGTGCCACCCCGCTGTGACCATGCTTCATCCTCATCCTCCTCCACCTCCTCCTCATCCTCGTCCTCCTCGTCCTCCAGTAGTGGGCCCTGGCTGGCCACATTTGTACCTGGCCTCTGCTGTTGCCAAAAACCTCCCTCTGAGTCACTTCGAAGAGACTGGCCTGAAAGTGCTAAAAATGACCCCTCTTCCTCCTCCTCCTCCTCCTCCTCCTGGGCCACCTCCTCTTCCATCATCGCCCTAAGTGTTTTCTCAAGGAGACATAGAAGTGGTATTGTAACGCTGATAACGGTGTCATCGCCACTGGCCATGTTGGTGGAGTACTCGAAACAGCGCAACAGGGCACACAGGTCTCGCATGGAGGCCCAGTCATTGGTGGTGAAGTGGTGCTGTTCTGTAGTGCGACTGACCCGTGCGTGCTGCAGCTGAAACTCCACTATGGCCTGCTGCTGCTCGCACAGTCTGTCCAGCATGTGCAAGGTGGAGTTCCACCTGGTGGGCACGTCGCATATGAGGCGGTGAGCGGGAAGGCCGAAGTTACGCTGTAGCGCAGACAGGCGAGCAGCAGCAGGATGTGAACGCCGGAAGCGCGAACAGACGGCCCGCACTTTATGCAGCAGCTCTGACATGTCGGGGTAGTTGTGAATGAACTTCTGCACCACCAAATTCAGCACATGCGCCAAGCAAGGGATGTGCGTCAAATTGGCTAGTCCCAGAGCTGCAACGAGATTTCGCCCATTATCACACACCACCAGGCCGGGCTTGAGGCTCACCGGCAGCAACCACTCGTCGGTCTGTTGTTCTATACCCCGCCACAACTCCTGTGCGGTGTGGGGCCTGTCCCCCAAACATATGAGTTTCAGAATGGCCTGCTGACGTTTACCCCGGGCTGTGCTGAAGTTGGTGGTGAAGGTGTGTGGCTGACTGGATGAGCAGGTGGAAGAAGAGGAGGAGGAAGCCGAGAAGGAGGAGGTGGCAACAGGAGGCAAAGAATGTTGCCCTGCGATCCTTGGCGGCGGAAGGACGTGCGCCAAACAGCTCTCCGCCTGGGGCCCAGCTGCCACTACATTTACCCAGTGTGCAGTTAGGGAGATATAGCGTCCCTGGCCGTGCTTACTGGTCCACGTATCTGTGGTTAGGTGGACCTTGCCACAGATGGCGTTGCGCAGTGCACACTTGATTTTATCGGATACTTGGTTGTGCAGGGAAGGCACGGCTCTCTTGGAGAAGTAGTGCCGGCTGGGAACAACATACTGTGGGACAGCAAGCGACATGAGCTGTTTGAAGCTGTCTGTGTCCACCAGCCTAAATGACAGCATTTCATAGGCCAGTAGTTTAGAAATGCTGGCATTCAGGGCCAGGGATCGAGGGTGGCTAGGTGGGAATTTACGCTTTCTATCAAATGTTTGTGAGATGGAGAGCTGAACGCTGGCGTGTGACATGGTTGAGACGCTTGGTGACGGAGGTGGTGGTGGTGGTGTTGGTGGTACATCCCCTGTTTGCTGGGCGGCAGGTGCCAACGTTCCTCCAGAGGCGGAGGAAGAGGCCGAGTCGGCAGCAGCAGAATAGGCCGAGGCGGCAGCAGCAGAAGAGGTAGCAGGGGGAGCCTGAGTGACTTCCTTGGTTTTAAGGTGTTTACTCCACTGCAGTTCATGCTTTGCATGCAGGTGCCTGGTCATGCAGGTTGTGCTCAGGTTCAGAACGTTAATGCCTCGCTTCAGGCTCTGATGGCACAGCGTGCAAACCACTCGGGTCTTGTCGTCAGCACATTGTTTGAAGAAGTGCCATGCCAGGGAACTCCTTGAAGCTGCCTTTGGGGTGCTCGGTCCCAGATGGCGGCGGTCAGTAGCAGGCGGAGTCTCTTGGCGGCGGGTGTTCTGCTTTTGCCCACTGCTCCCTCTTTTGCTACGCTGTTGGCTCGGTCTCACCACTGCCTCTTCCTCCGAACTGTGAAAGTCAGTGGCACGACCTTCATTCCATGTGGGGTCTAGGACCTCATCGTCCCCTGCATCGTCTTCCACCCAGTCTTGATCCCTGACCTCCTGTTCAGTCTGCACACTGCAGAAAGACGCAGCAGTTGGCACCTGTGTTTCGTCATCATCAGAGACATGCTGAGGTGGTATTCCCATGTCCTCATCATCAGGAAACATAAGTGGTTGTGCGTCAGTGCATTCTATGTCTTTCACCGCTGGGGAAGGGCTAGGTGGATGCCCTTGGGAAACCCTGCCAGCGGAGTCTTCAAACAGCATAAGAGACTGCTGCATAACTTGAGGCTGAGACAGTTTCCCTGGTATGCATGGGGGTGATGTGACAGACTGATGGGGTTGGTTTTCAGGCGCCATCTGTGCGCTTTCTGCAGAAGACTGGGTGGGAGATAATGTGAACGTGCTGGATCCACTGTCGGCCACCCAATTGACTAATGCCTGTACCTGCTCAGGCCTTACCATCCTTAGAACGGCATTGGGCCCCACCATATATCGCTGTAAATTCTGGCGGCTACTGGGACCTGAGGTAGTTGGTACACTAGGACGTGTGGATGTGGCAGAACGGCCACGTCCTCTCCCAGCACCAGAGGGTCCACTAACACCACCACGACCATGTCCACGTCCGCGTCCCTTACTAGATGTTTTTCTCATTGTTATGGTTCACCACAACAACAAATATATTATTTGGCCCAATGTATTGTATTCAAATTCAGCGGGATATAAATTTGAGGCCTAGTATTTAGGCGCTGGGTGACCGGTATGGATTTAGTGACAGAATTAGACTTGGAAATGCACAGAAGCGTGTGTGTGAAGTTATTCTGAATGACCCTATGTGCACCTTCAATATGATCTACCCTTTTAGGGATAGATTTCAAATAGCTCTGATATAGCAGAAACGACTAAATTATGAAATTGCTAAATTGGGAATTGTATTTCAACCCAGAACAAAAAATGTGCTTTGACGGACACTAAATAACTTTCCCAGCCACAACAGGACAGCGGTAACGAGAGATTTAGCGGGATATAAATTTGAGGCCTAGTATTTAGGCGCTGGGTGACAGGTATGGGTTTAGTGACAGAATTAGATTTGGAAATGCACAGTAGCGGGTGTGTGAAGTTATTCTGAATGACCCTATGTGCACCTTGAATATTATATACCCTTTTAGGGATAGATTTCAAATAGCTCTGATATAGCAGAAACCACTAAATTATGAAATTGCTAAATTGGGAATTGTATTTCAACCCAGAACAAGAAATGTGCTTGAACGGACACTAAATAACTCGCCCAGCTACAGCACTAAGGACAGATTTAGCGGGATATAAATTTGAGACCTAGTATTTAGGCGCTGGGTGACAGGTATGGGTTTAGTGCCAGAATTAGACTTGGAAATACACAGTAGCGGGTGTGTGTGAAGTTATTCTGAATGACCCAATGTGCACCTTGAATATTATATACCCTTTTAGGGATAGATTTCAAATAGCTCTGATATAGCAGAAACCACTAAATTATGAAATTGCTAAATTGGGAATTGTATTTCAACCCAGAACAAGAAATGTGCTTGAACGGACACTAAATAACTCGCCCAGCTACAGCACTAAGGACAGATTTAGCGGGATATAAATTTGAGGCCTAGTATTTAGGCGCTGGGTGACAGGTATGGGTTTAGTGCCAGAATTAGACTTGGAAATACACAGTAGCGGGTGTGTGTGAAGTTATTCTGAATGACCCAATGTGCACCTTGAATATTATATACCCTTTTAGGGATAGATTTCAAATAGCTCTGATATAGCAGAAACCACTAAATTATGAAATTGCTAAATTGGGAATTGTATTTCAACCCAGAACAAGAAATGTGCTTGAACGGACACTAAATAACTCGCCCAGCTACAGCACTAAGGACAGATTTAGCGGGATATAAATTTGAGGCCTAGTATTTAGGCGCTGGGTGACAGGTATGGGTTTAGTGCCAGAATTAGACTTGGAAATACACAGTAGCGGGTGTGTGTGAAGTTATTCTGAATGACCCAATGTGCACCTTGAATATTATATACCCTTTTAGGGATAGATTTCAAATAGCTCTGATATAGCAGAAACCACTAAATTATGAAATTGCTAAATTGGGAATTGTATTTCAACCCAGAACAAGAAATGTGCTTGAACGGACACTAAATAACTCGCCCAGCTACAGCACTAAGGACAGATTTAGCGGGATATAAATTTGAGGCCTAGTATTTAGGCGCTGGGTGACAGGTATGGGTTTAGTGCCAGAATTAGACTTGGAAATACACAGTAGCGGGTGTGTGTGAAGTTATTCTGAATGACCCAATGTGCACCTTGAATATTATATACCCTTTTAGGGATAGATTTCAAATAGCTCTGATATAGCAGAAACCACTAAATTATGAAATTGCTAAATTGGGAATTGTATTTCAACCCAGAACAAGAAATGTGCTTGAACGGACACTAAATAACTCGCCCAGCTACAGCACTAAGGACAGATTTAGCGGGATATAAATTTGAGACCTAGTATTTAGGCGCTGGGTGACAGGTATGGGTTTAGTGCCAGAATTAGACTTGGAAATACACAGTAGCGGGTGTGTGTGAAGTTATTCTGAATGACCCAATGTGCACCTTGAATATTATATACCCTTTTAGGGATAGATTTCAAATAGCTCTGATATAGCAGAAACCACTAAATTATGAAATTGCTAAATTGGGAATTGTATTTCAACCCAGAACAAGAAATGTGCTTGAACGGACACTAAATAACTCGCCCAGCTACAGCACTAAGGACAGATTTAGCGGGATATAAATTTGAGGCCTAGTATTTAGGCGCTGGGTGACAGGTATGGGTTTAGTGCCAGAATTAGACTTGGAAATACACAGTAGCGGGTGTGTGTGAAGTTATTCTGAATGACCCAATGTGCACCTTGAATATTATATACCCTTTTAGGGATAGATTTCAAATAGCTCTGATATAGCAGAAACCACTAAATTATGAAATTGCTAAATTGGGAATTGTATTTCAACCCAGAACAAGAAATGTGCTTGAACGGACACTAAATAACTCGCCCAGCTACAGCACTAAGGACAGATTTAGCGGGATATAAATTTGAGGCCTAGTATTTAGGCGCTGGGTGACAGGTATGGGTTTAGTGCCAGAATTAGACTTGGAAATACACAGTAGCGGGTGTGTGTGAAGTTATTCTGAATGACCCAATGTGCACCTTGAATATTATATACCCTTTTAGGGATAGATTTCAAATAGCTCTGATATAGCAGAAACCACTAAATTATGAAATTGCTAAATTGGGAATTGTATTTCAACCCAGAACAAGAAATGTGCTTGAACGGACACTAAATAACTCGCCCAGCTACAGCACTAAGGACAGATTTAGCGGGATATAAATTTGAGGCCTAGTATTTAGGCGCTGGGTGACAGGTATGGGTTTAGTGCCAGAATTAGACTTGGAAATACACAGTAGCGGGTGTGTGTGAAGTTATTCTGAATGACCCAATGTGCACCTTGAATATTATATACCCTTTTAGGGATAGATTTCAAATAGCTCTGATATAGCAGAAACCACTAAATTATGAAATTGCTAAATTGGGAATTGTATTTCAACCCAGAACAAGAAATGTGCTTGAACGGACACTAAATAACTCGCCCAGCTACAGCACTAAGGACAGATTTAGCGGGATATAAATTTGAGACCTAGTATTTAGGCGCTGGGTGACAGGTATGGGTTTAGTGCCAGAATTAGACTTGGAAATACACAGTAGCGGGTGTGTGTGAAGTTATTCTGAATGACCCAATGTGCACCTTGAATATTATATACCCTTTTAGGGATAGATTTCAAATAGCTCTGATATAGCAGAAACCACTAAATTATGAAATTGCTAAATTGGGAATTGTATTTCAACCCAGAACAAGAAATGTGCTTGAACGGACACTAAATAACTCGCCCAGCTACAGCACTAAGGACAGATTTAGCGGGATATAAATTTGAGGCCTAGTATTTAGGCGCTGGGTGACAGGTATGGGTTTAGTGCCAGAATTAGACTTGGAAATACACAGTAGCGGGTGTGTGTGAAGTTATTCTGAATGACCCAATGTGCACCTTGAATATTATATACCCTTTTAGGGATAGATTTCAAATAGCTCTGATATAGCAGAAACCACTAAATTATGAAATTGCTAAATTGGGAATTGTATTTCAACCCAGAACAAGAAATGTGCTTGAACGGACACTAAATAACTCGCCCAGCTACAGCACTAAGGACAGATTTAGCGGGATATAAATTTGAGGCCTAGTATTTAGGCGCTGGGTGACAGGTATGGGTTTAGTGCCAGAATTAGACTTGGAAATACACAGTAGCGGGTGTGTGTGAAGTTATTCTGAATGACCCAATGTGCACCTTGAATATTATATACCCTTTTAGGGATAGATTTCAAATAGCTCTGATATAGCAGAAACCACTAAATTATGAAATTGCTAAATTGGGAATTGTATTTCAACCCAGAACAAGAAATGTGCTTGAACGGACACTAAATAACTCGCCCAGCTACAGCACTAAGGACAGATTTAGCGGGATATAAATTTGAGGCCTAGTATTTAGGCGCTGGGTGACAGGTATGGGTTTAGTGCCAGAATTAGACTTGGAAATACACAGTAGCGGGTGTGTGTGAAGTTATTCTGAATGACCCAATGTGCACCTTGAATATTATATACCCTTTTAGGGATAGATTTCAAATAGCTCTGATATAGCAGAAACCACTAAATTATGAAATTGCTAAATTGGGAATTGTATTTCAACCCAGAACAAGAAATGTGCTTGAACGGACACTAAATAACTCGCCCAGCTACAGCACTAAGGACAGATTTAGCGGGATATAAATTTGAGGCCTAGTATTTAGGCGCTGGGTGACAGGTATGGGTTTAGTGCCAGAATTAGACTTGGAAATACACAGTAGCGGGTGTGTGTGAAGTTATTCTGAATGACCCAATGTGCACCTTGAATATTATATACCCTTTTAGGGATAGATTTCAAATAGCTCTGATATAGCAGAAACCACTAAATTATGAAATTGCTAAATTGGGAATTGTATTTCAACCCAGAACAAGAAATGTGCTTGAACGGACACTAAATAACTCGCCCAGCTACAGCACTAAGGACAGATTTAGCGGGATATAAATTTGAGGCCTAGTATTTAGGCGCTGGGTGACAGGTATGGGTTTAGTGCCAGAATTAGACTTGGAAATACACAGTAGCGGGTGTGTGTGAAGTTATTCTGAATGACCCAATGTGCACCTTGAATATTATATACCCTTTTAGGGATAGATTTCAAATAGCTCTGATATAGCAGAAACCACTAAATTATGAAATTGCTAAATTGGGAATTGTATTTCAACCCAGAACAAGAAATGTGCTTGAACGGACACTAAATAACTCGCCCAGCTACAGCACTAAGGACAGATTTAGCGGGATATAAATTTGAGGCCTAGTATTTAGGCGCTGGGTGACAGGTATGGGTTTAGTGCCAGAATTAGACTTGGAAATACACAGTAGCGGGTGTGTGTGAAGTTATTCTGAATGACCCAATGTGCACCTTGAATATTATATACCCTTTTAGGGATAGATTTCAAATAGCTCTGATATAGCAGAAACCACTAAATTATGAAATTGCTAAATTGGGAATTGTATTTCAACCCAGAACAAGAAATGTGCTTGAACGGACACTAAATAACTCGCCCAGCTACAGCACTAAGGACAGATTTAGCGGGATATAAATTTGAGACCTAGTATTTAGGCGCTGGGTGACAGGTATGGGTTTAGTGCCAGAATTAGACTTGGAAATACACAGTAGCGGGTGTGTGTGAAGTTATTCTGAATGACCCAATGTGCACCTTGAATATTATATACCCTTTTAGGGATAGATTTCAAATAGCTCTGATATAGCAGAAACCACTAAATTATGAAATTGCTAAATTGGGAATTGTATTTCAACCCAGAACAAGAAATGTGCTTGAACGGACACTAAATAACTCGCCCAGCTACAGCACTAAGGACAGATTTAGCGGGATATAAATTTGAGGCCTAGTATTTAGGCGCTGGGTGACAGGTATGGGTTTAGTGCCAGAATTAGACTTGGAAATACACAGTAGCGGGTGTGTGTGAAGTTATTCTGAATGACCCAATGTGCACCTTGAATATTATATACCCTTTTAGGGATAGATTTCAAATAGCTCTGATATAGCAGAAACCACTAAATTATGAAATTGCTAAATTGGGAATTGTATTTCAACCCAGAACAAGAAATGTGCTTGAACGGACACTAAATAACTCGCCCAGCTACAGCACTAAGGACAGATTTAGCGGGATATAAATTTGAGGCCTAGTATTTAGGCGCTGGGTGACAGGTATGGGTTTAGTGCCAGAATTAGACTTGGAAATACACAGTAGCGGGTGTGTGTGAAGTTATTCTGAATGACCCAATGTGCACCTTGAATATTATATACCCTTTTAGGGATAGATTTCAAATAGCTCTGATATAGCAGAAACCACTAAATTATGAAATTGCTAAATTGGGAATTGTATTTCAACCCAGAACAAGAAATGTGCTTGAACGGACACTAAATAACTCGCCCAGCTACAGCACTAAGGACAGATTTAGCGGGATATAAATTTGAGGCCTAGTATTTAGGCGCTGGGTGACAGGTATGGGTTTAGTGCCAGAATTAGACTTGGAAATACACAGTAGCGGGTGTGTGTGAAGTTATTCTGAATGACCCAATGTGCACCTTGAATATTATATACCCTTTTAGGGATAGATTTCAAATAGCTCTGATATAGCAGAAACCACTAAATTATGAAATTGCTAAATTGGGAATTGTATTTCAACCCAGAACAAGAAATGTGCTTGAACGGACACTAAATAACTCGCCCAGCTACAGCACTAAGGACAGATTTAGCGGGATATAAATTTGAGACCTAGTATTTAGGCGCTGGGTGACAGGTATGGGTTTAGTGCCAGAATTAGACTTGGAAATACACAGTAGCGGGTGTGTGTGAAGTTATTCTGAATGACCCAATGTGCACCTTGAATATTATATACCCTTTTAGGGATAGATTTCAAATAGCTCTGATATAGCAGAAACCACTAAATTATGAAATTGCTAAATTGGGAATTGTATTTCAACCCAGAACAAGAAATGTGCTTGAACGGACACTAAATAACTCGCCCAGCTACAGCACTAAGGACAGATTTAGCGGGATATAAATTTGAGGCCTAGTATTTAGGCGCTGGGTGACAGGTATGGGTTTAGTGCCAGAATTAGACTTGGAAATACACAGTAGCGGGTGTGTGTGAAGTTATTCTGAATGACCCAATGTGCACCTTGAATATTATATACCCTTTTAGGGATAGATTTCAAATAGCTCTGATATAGCAGAAACCACTAAATTATGAAATTGCTAAATTGGGAATTGTATTTCAACCCAGAACAAGAAATGTGCTTGAACGGACACTAAATAACTCGCCCAGCTACAGCACTAAGGACAGATTTAGCGGGATATAAATTTGAGGCCTAGTATTTAGGCGCTGGGTGACAGGTATGGGTTTAGTGCCAGAATTAGACTTGGAAATACACAGTAGCGGGTGTGTGTGAAGTTATTCTGAATGACCCAATGTGCACCTTGAATATTATATACCCTTTTAGGGATAGATTTCAAATAGCTCTGATATAGCAGAAACCACTAAATTATGAAATTGCTAAATTGGGAATTGTATTTCAACCCAGAACAAGAAATGTGCTTGAACGGACACTAAATAACTCGCCCAGCTACAGCACTAAGGACAGATTTAGCGGGATATAAATTTGAGGCCTAGTATTTAGGCGCTGGGTGACAGGTATGGGTTTAGTGCCAGAATTAGACTTGGAAATACACAGTAGCGGGTGTGTGTGAAGTTATTCTGAATGACCCAATGTGCACCTTGAATATTATATACCCTTTTAGGGATAGATTTCAAATAGCTCTGATATAGCAGAAACCACTAAATTATGAAATTGCTAAATTGGGAATTGTATTTCAACCCAGAACAAGAAATGTGCTTGAACGGACACTAAATAACTCGCCCAGCTACAGCACTAAGGACAGATTTAGCGGGATATAAATTTGAGGCCTAGTATTTAGGCGCTGGGTGACAGGTATGGGTTTAGTGCCAGAATTAGACTTGGAAATACACAGTAGCGGGTGTGTGTGAAGTTATTCTGAATGACCCAATGTGCACCTTGAATATTATATACCCTTTTAGGGATAGATTTCAAATAGCTCTGATATAGCAGAAACCACTAAATTATGAAATTGCTAAATTGGGAATTGTATTTCAACCCAGAACAAGAAATATGCTTGAACGGACACTAAATAACTCGCCCAGCTACAGCACTAAGGACAGATTTAGCGGGATATAAATTTAAGGGCCTAGTATTTAGGCGCTGGGTGACAGGTATGGGTTTAGTGCCAGAATTAGACTTGGAAATACACAGTAGCGGGTGTGTGTGAAGTTATTCTGAATGACCCAATGTGCACCTTGAATATTATATACCCTTTTAGGGATAGATTTCAAATAGCTCTGATATAGCAGAAACCACTAAATTATGAAATTGCTAAATTGGGAATTGTATTTCAACCCAGAACAAGAAATGTGCTTGAACGGACACTAAATAACTCGCCCAGCTACAGCACTAAGGACAGATTTAGCGGGATATAAATTTGAGGCCTAGTATTTAGGCGCTGGGTGACAGGTATGGGTTTAGTGCCAGAATTAGACTTGGAAATACACAGTAGCGGGTGTGTGTGAAGTTATTCTGAATGACCCAATGTGCACCTTGAATATTATATACCCTTTTAGGGATAGATTTCAAATAGCTCTGATATAGCAGAAACCACTAAATTATGAAATTGCTAAATTGGGAATTGTATTTCAACCCAGAACAAGAAATGTGCTTGAACGGACACTAAATAACTCGCCCAGCTACAGCACTAAGGACAGATTTAGCGGGATATAAATTTGAGGCCTAGTATTTAGGCGCTGGGTGACAGGTATGGGTTTAGTGCCAGAATTAGACTTGGAAATACACAGTAGCGGGTGTGTGTGAAGTTATTCTGAATGACCCAATGTGCACCTTGAATATTATATACCCTTTTAGGGATAGATTTCAAATAGCTCTGATATAGCAGAAACCACTAAATTATGAAATTGCTAAATTGGGAATTGTATTTCAACCCAGAACAAGAAATGTGCTTGAACGGACACTAAATAACTCGCCCAGCTACAGCACTAAGGACAGATTTAGCGGGATATAAATTTGAGACCTAGTATTTAGGCGCTGGGTGACAGGTATGGGTTTAGTGCCAGAATTAGACTTGGAAATACACAGTAGCGGGTGTGTGTGAAGTTATTCTGAATGACCCAATGTGCACCTTGAATATTATATACCCTTTTAGGGATAGATTTCAAATAGCTCTGATATAGCAGAAACCACTAAATTATGAAATTGCTAAATTGGGAATTGTATTTCAACCCAGAACAAGAAATGTGCTTGAACGGACACTAAATAACTCGCCCAGCTACAGCACTAAGGACAGATTTAGCGGGATATAAATTTGAGGCCTAGTATTTAGGCGCTGGGTGACAGGTATGGGTTTAGTGCCAGAATTAGACTTGGAAATACACAGTAGCGGGTGTGTGTGAAGTTATTCTGAATGACCCAATGTGCACCTTGAATATTATATACCCTTTTAGGGATAGATTTCAAATAGCTCTGATATAGCAGAAACCACTAAATTATGAAATTGCTAAATTGGGAATTGTATTTCAACCCAGAACAAGAAATGTGCTTGAACGGACACTAAATAACTCGCCCAGCTACAGCACTAGGGACAGATTTAGCTGGATATAAATTTGAGGCCTAGTATTTAGGCGCTGCGTGACAGGTATGGGTTTAGTGACAGAATTAGACTTGGAAATACACATTAGCGGGTGTGTGTGAAGTTATTCTGAATGACCCAATGTGCACCTTGAATATTATATACCCTTTTAGGGATAGATTTCAAATAGCTCTGATATAGCAGAAACCACTAAATTATGAAATTGCTAAATTGGGAATTGTATTTCAACCCAGAACAAGAAATGTGCTTGAACGGACACTAAATAACTCGCCCAGCTACAGCACTAGGGACAGATTTAGCTGGATATAAATTTGAGGCCTAGTATTTAGGCGCTGGGTGACCGGTATGGATTTAGTGACAGAATTAGACTGGGATATGGCCAAAAAATAAACAGACTATTGCTGGTTAAATGCACTTGGTGTGACAGCTTCACCCTGATGTAGGCTTTAGCCAAAAAACAACCACACCATTGAGGGTTAAATGCACTTGGTGACAGGCGCAGCTTGCCCCTGATTTAGTATATGGCCAAAAAATGAACAGACTATTGCTGGTTAAATGCACTTGGTGTGACAGCTTCACCCTGATGTAGGCTTTAGCCAAAAAACAACCACACCATTGAGGGTTAAATGCACTTGGTGACAGGCGCAGCTTGCCCCTGATTTTGTATATGGCCAAAAAATGAACAGACTATTGCTGGTTAAATGCACTTGGTGTGACAGCTTCACCCTGATGTAGGCTTTAGCCAAAAAACAACCACACCATTGAGGGTTAAATGCACTTGGTCGCAGCTTGTGCTGGCGCACCACAAGACACAAAATGGCCGCCGATCACCCCAGAAAAATGTGACTGACAAACGGTCTGTGCAGCCTAAAAACAGTGAGCAATTGAGGATCAGCAGCTCAATGATCCACAGCTGCAGATCGATCAGTTAATCAAGTCCTTTGGAGGAGTTAATCTGCCTAATCTCGCCCTACTGTCGCAGCCGCAACCTCTCCCTACGCTAATCAGAGCAGAGTGACGGGCGGCGCTATGTGACTCCAGCTTAAATAGAGGCTGGGTCACATGGTGCTCTGGCCAATCACAGCCATGCCAATAGTAGGCATGGCTGTGATGGCCTCTTGGGGCAAGTAGTATGACGCTTGTTGATTGGCTGCTTTGCAGCCTTTCAAAAAGCGCCAAGAAAGCGTCACAAAAGCGCGAAGAAAGCGACGAACACCGAACCCGAACCCGGACTTTTACGAAAATGTCCGGGTTCGGGTCCGTGTCACGGACACCCCAAAATTCGGTACGAACCCGAACTATACAGTTCGAGTTCGCTCATCCCTATTGGCTACCTATTTCTCCTTCACCGCCGCTTCCACCTACACCGCCACGTCAACCTACACCGCCACATCCACCCATCCACCACCTCCTCAACCTCCTACTCCTAGATCCAGATTTTTATTTTAAATTTTTCTGTATTTTATGTTATTTTAAGTCATTTCCCTATCCACATTTGTTTGCAGAACAGTTGCCATGCTCTTAAAGGGAACCTGTCACCAGTTTTATGGTGTCCTAACTAAGGGCAACAATCTGCCAACATCTTGTATTGAAAAGCTCCAGCTGATAATGATCAGTCCTGAATATTCATGAGCTCTTGACTCTCCCCACCCACCTGCTGCTGAATGACAGTTATTTTCCATATGAATCAGCAGCAGGGCTGGGCAGGGGAGTGACTATAGCTCTGAATTAAATATACGCTGGACTCAATGACATCACGCTGGACTCAAATCATCTCATTAGCATGCGGCATCTTTGTGTGTATATTATGAGGTAACCATCTGTCACACCAGTAAGTGAATACATCTAAGGCACTTTTTAGTAGTTAATGATTGTATGTAATTAGTTAGATTATAATCAAATATCCACATAACAGGTTCCCTTTAAGCACATTTTGATGCCTTTTGCAGCCCTCTAGCCCTTTCCAGGACTATTTTAGAGCCATTTTAGTGCCCAAAAGTTCGGGTCCCCATTGACTTCAATGGGGTTCGGGGTCAAGTTTGGGTCCCGAACCCGAACTTTTTTTTCAAGTTCGGCCGAACCGGTCGAACCCGAACATCCGCTCAACTCTAGCTGACATTAAATCTGAATCTTGACAATTCTTCTGCAGATTTTCACCACAGACTTCATCCTTTGCAAAACATACAAACCGGATTCCAAAAAAGTTGGGACACTAAACAAATTGTGAATAAAAACTGAATGCAATGATGTGGAGATGGCAAATGTCAATATTTTATTTGTAATAGAACGTAGATGACAGATCAAACGTTTAATCCGAGTAAATATTATTCATTTTAAAGGAAAAATACGTTGATTTTCATGGTGTCAACAAATCCCAAAAAAGTTGGGACAAGTAGCAATAAGAGGCTGGAAAAGGTAAATTTGAGCATAACGAAGAGCTGGAAGACCAATTAACACTAATTAGGTCAATTGGCAACATGATTGGGTATAAAAAGAGCTTCTCAGAGTGGCAGTGTCTCTCAGAAGCCAAGATGGGTAGAGGATCACCAATTCCCACAATGTTGCGCAGAAAGATAGTGGAGCAATATCAGAAAGGTGTTACCCACCTTTTCATCTATCATCATCAACTGTGCATAACATCATCCGAAGATTCAGAGAATCTGGAACAATCTCTGTGCGTAAGGGTCAAGGCCGTAAAACCATACTGGATGCCCGTGATCTCCGGGCCCTTAAACGACACTGCACAACAAACAGGAATGCTACTGTAAAGGAAATCACAGAATGGGCTCAGGAATACTTCCAGAAACCATTGTCAGTGAACACAATCCACCGTGCCATCCGCCGTTGCCAGCTGAAACTCTACAGTGCAAAGAAGAAGCCATTTCTAAGCAAGATCCACAAGCTCAGGCGTTTTCACTGGGTCAGGGATCATTTAAAATGGAGTGTGGCAAAATGGAAGACTGTTCTGTGGTCAGACGAGTCACGATTCAAAGTTCTTTTTGGAAATCTGGGACGCCATGTCATCCGGACCAAAGAGGACAAGGACAACCCAAGTTGTTATCAACGCTCAGTTCAGAAGCCTGCATCTCTGATGGTATGGGGTTGCATGAGTGCGTGTGGCATGGGCAGCTTGTATGTCTGGAAAGGCACCATCAATGCAGAAAAATATATTCAGGTTCTAGAACAACATATGCTCCCATCCAGACGTCATCTCTTTCAGGGAAGACCCTGCATTTTTCAACAAGATAATGCCAGACCACATTCTGCATCAATCACATTCTGCATCAATCACAACATCACGGCTGCGTAGGAGAAGGATGAACTGGCCAGTCTGCAGTCCAGATCTTTCGCCTATAGAGAACATTTGGCGCATCCTAAAGAGGAAGGTGCAACAAAGAAGGCCCAAGACGATTGAACAGTTAGAGGCCTGTATTAGACAAGAATGGGAGAGCATTCCTATTTCTAAACTTGAGAAACTGGTCTCCTCGGTCCCCAGACGTCTGTTGAGTGTTGTAAGAAGAAGGGGAGATGCCACACAGTGGTGAAAATGGCCTTGTCCCAACTTTTTGGGGATTTGTTGACACCATGAAATTCTGATTCGACATATTTTTCCCTTAAAATGGTACATTTTCTCAGTTTAAACTTTTGTTCCGTGATTTATGTTCTATTCTGAATAAAATATTAGAAGTTGGCACCTCCACATCATTGCATTCAGTTTTTATTCACGATTTGTATAGTGTCCCAACTTTTTTGGAATCCGGTTTGTAGGATATCATTCAAGGAAAATCTGCAACAAGTCCATGACCGGTTGTTTCAGCCACATGTGGACTTTGAAGCAGCTGTCTGCAGACATCATAAGAGCAGGCCATTTTTCACGGAAACAAGGCACGGCCATGACTTTTCACAGAGAGATGGCAGCTGCCACAGGGGAGTGGTACTGGAGTGGGAAACAAAAATGTGCCAAAACGCATTAGAGTATAGCCACACTGCCCAGCCTTGCTGCTTTTGAGCACTGAGTGGCCAAAAGGGCTGAAGCGGGCTCTAGTTAAACTAATGAAGACCTTATTGTTCAGTGTATTATTAATGGCCACATGGCACTTTCAATACCGCGCAGCCATTAACAATACATGCCATGTGGTTGTACCTTTATAGTCTACAATATACTGTAATATGTGACTTAAGAAGACCAGGTATGTATAGAGAACTAGTGGCAATGCTCTATGGGAACATAATATGCTAAAATGTTTATGTGTATATTATTTTACCATGGAGCATTGCCACTAAGTCTCCATACACAGCTGGTCTCCTTAAGTCTCCTTAAGCTGCATCCAAGGCATCTCACTCAACCAGCCTGTATCCTACTCTGTACTGATGAGGAGCAAGCAGCTAGAAACAGCTGGGTATATGGCTTGGCTATTTCCCCTTAACGTGTCCCAAGGCTTGATAAAAAGTTGGACTTTGACTTTCAAAAGGTGGCACTAGCAAGACGGGTCTTTTGCCTGGGATAATCCTCTTTGTATATAATATGTGAAACATAATGGAACCCTACTTTGCTATATTTCTATGTATTCTGTACTGAATATTCAACATCCTATTTCAAGCTTTGTGCTCCACATTTATATTTCAGTCATCCAAATATGTGAGTCAAATATGAGAAGAAAAGCAAACTGGGTGATATCCCAGCATGGTACCTTTTTTCTTTATTTGCCAACAAAACAAATGATGGAGAAAAACTCTGGATGTTTCTTTGACTAAGAAAAGTTTTAAGTGATGCCGCTGTGACAGGTTAATGTAAGGTAACTTTAGATAAATGTGTGCTCCAGCTGAGCATGCTAACAACTTTAATAGAGCAATCAACATTTCAGCTCGTAGAGGGAGACGTCTCCATTTCTGGTCACGGGAACATAATGTGTCTTTTAGCTATCAGAAATTTCTTCTCTCCTCCTACACCTTCCATCTAGACCTCCTAGACATATTCCGAACACCTACTCTAGTTTCTCTAATAGCAAAGTCAAACTTATGTATATTCATTAGGGATGAGCGAACTCGAACTGTATAGTTCGGGTTCGTACCGAATTTTGGGGTGTCCGTGACACGGACCCGAACCCGGACATTTTCGTAAAAGTCCGGGTTCGGGTTCGGTGTTCGTCGCTTTCTTGGCGCTTTTGTGACGCTTTCTTGGCGCTTTTTGAAAGGCTGCAAAGCAGCCAATCAACAAGCGTCATACTACTTGCCCCAAGAGGCCGTCACAGCCATGCCTACTATTGGCATGGCTGTGATTGGCCAGAGCACCATGTGACCCAGCCTCTATTTAAGCTGGAGTCACATAGCGCCGCCCGTCACTCTGCTCTGATTAGCGTAGGGAGAGGTTGCGGATGCGACAGTAGGGCGAGATTAGGCAGATTAACTCCTCCAAAGGACTTCACTTGATTAATCGATCGATCTGCAGCTGTGCATCATTGAGCTGCTGAAATTCAAATGCTCACTCACTGTTTTTAGGCTGCCCAGACCGTTTGTCAGTCACTTTTTTCTGGGGTGATCGGCGGCCATTTTGTGTCTTGTGCGGTGCTGCGACCAAGTGCATCCAAGCTGCGACCAAGTGCATTTAACCCTCAATGGTGTGGTTGTTTTTTGGCTAAAGCCTACATCAGGGTGAAGCTGTCACACCAAGTGCATTTAACCAGCAATAGTCTGTTCATTTTTTTGGCCATATACTAAATCAGGGGCAAGCTGCGCCTGTCACCAAGTGCATTTAACCCTCAATGGTGTGGTTGTTTTTTGGCTAAAGCCTACATCAGGGTGAAGCTGTCACACCAAGTGCATTTAACCAGCAATAGTCTGTTCATTTTTTGGCCATATACTACATCAGGGGCAAGCTGCGCCCGTCACCAAGTGCATTTAACCCTCAGTAGTGTGGTGCGTCAAGCTGTGACACCAAGTGCATTTAACCAGCAATAGTCTGTTCATTTTTTGGCCATATACTAAATCAGGGGCAAGCTGCGCCCGTCACCAAGTGCATTTAACCAGCAATAGTGTGGTTATTTTTTGGCCATATCCCAGTCTAATTCTGTCACTAAATCCATACCGGTCACCCAGCGCCTAAATACTAGGCCTCAAATTTATATCCCGCTAAATCTCTCGTTACCGCTGTCCTGTTGTGGCTGGGAAAGTTATTTAGTGTCCGTCAAAGCACATTTTTTGTTCTGGGTTGAAGTACAATTCCCAATTTAGCAATTTCATAATTTAGTGGTTCCTGCTATATCAGAGCTATTTGAAATCTATCCCTAAAAGGGTATATAATATTCAAGGTGCACATTGGGTCATTCAGAATAACTTCACACACACCCGCTACTGTGTATTTCCAAGTCTAATTCTGTCACTAAACCCATACCTGTCACCCAGCGCCTAAATACTAGGCCTCAAATTTATATCCTGCTAAATCTCTCGTTACCGCTGTCCTGTTGTGGCTGGGAAAGTTATTTAGTGTCCGTCAAAGCACATTTTTTGTTCTGGGTTGAAATACAATTCCCAATTTAGCAATTTCATAATTTAGTGGTTCCTGCTATATCAGAGCTATTTGAAATCTATCCCTAAAAGGGTATATAATATTCAAGGTGCACATTGGGTCATTCAGAATAACTTCACACACACCCGCTACTGTGTATTTCCAAGTCTAATTCTGTCACTAAACCCATACCTGTCACCCAGCGCCTAAATACTAGGCCTCAAATTTATATCCTGCTAAATCTCTCGTTACCGCTGTCCTGTTGTGGCTGGGAAAGTTATTTAGTGTCCGTCAAAGCACATTTTTTGTTCTGGGTTGAAATACAATTCCCAATTTAGCAATTTCATAATTTAGTGGTTTCTGCTATATCAGAGCTATTTGAAATCTATCCCTAAAAGGGTATATAATATTCAAGGTGCACATTGGGTCATTCAGAATAACTTCACACACACCCGCTACTGTGTATTTCTAAGTCTAATTCTGTCACTAAACCCATACCTGTCACCCAGCGCCTAAATACTAGGCCTCAAATTTATATCCTGCTAAATCTCTCGTTAACGCTGTCCTGTTGTGGCTGGGAAAGTTATTTAGTGTCCGTCAAAGCACATTTTTTGTTCTGGGTTTAAATACAATTCCCAATTTAACAATTTCATAATTTAGTGGTTTCTGCTATATCAGAGCTATTTGAAATCTATCCCTAAAAGGGTATATAATATTCAAGGTGCACATTGGGTCATTCAGAATAACTTCACACACACCCGCTACTGTGTATTTCCAAGTCTAATTCTGTCACTAAACCCATACCTGTCACCCAGCGCCTAAATACTAGGCCTCAAATTTATATCCTGCTAAATCTCTCGTTACCGCTGTCCTGTTGTGGCTGGGAAAGTTATTTAGTGTCCGTCAAAGCACATTTTTTGTTCTGGGTTGAAATACAATTCCCAATTTAGCAATTTCATAATTTAGTGGTTTCTGCTATATCAGAGCTATTTGAAATCTATCCCTAAAAGGGTATATAATATTCAAGGTGCACATTGGGTCATTCAGAATAACTTCACACACACCCGCTACTGTGTATTTCCAAGTCTAATTCTGTCACTAAACCCATACCTGTCACCCAGCGCCTAAATACTAGGCCTCAAATTTATATCCTGCTAAATCTCTCGTTAACGCTGTCCTGTTGTGGCTGGGAAAGTTATTTAGTGTCCGTCAAAGCACATTTTTTGTTCTGGGTTGAAATACAATTCCCAATTTAGCAATTTCATAATTTAGTGGTTTCTGCTATATCAGAGCTATTTGAAATCTATCCCTAAAAGGGTATATAATATTCAAGGTGCACATTGGGTCATTCAGAATAACTTCACACACACATGCTTCTGTGCATTTCCAAGTCTAATTCTGTCACTAAATCCATACCGGTCACCCAGCGCCTAAATACTAGGCCTCAAATTTATATCCCGCTGAATTTGAATACAATACATTGGGCCAAATAATATATTTGTTGTTGTGGTGAACCATAACAATGAGAAAAACATCTAGTAAGGGACGCGGACGTGGACATGGTCGTGGTGGTGTTAGTGGACCCTCTGGTGCTGGGAGAGGACGTGGCCGTTCTGCCACATCCACACGTCCTAGTGTACCAACTACCTCAGGTCCCAGTAGCCGCCAGAATTTACAGCGATATATGGTGGGGCCCAATGCCGTTCTAAGGATGGTAAGGCCTGAGCAGGTACAGGCATTAGTCAATTGGGTGGCCGACAGTGGATCCAGCACGTTCACATTATCTCCCACCCAGTCTTCTGCAGAAAGCGCACAGATGGCGCCTGAAAACCAACCCCATCAGTCTGTCACATCACCCCCATGCATACCAGGGAAACTGTCTCAGCCTCAAGTTATGCAGCAGTCTCTTATGCTGTTTGAAGACTCCGCTGGCAGGGTTTCCCAAGGGCATCCACCTAGCCCTTCCCCAGCGGTGAAAGACATAGAATGCACTGACGCACAACCACTTATGTTTCCTGATGATGAGGACATGGGAATACCACCTCAGCATGTCTCTGATGATGACGAAACACAGGTGCCAACTGCTGCGTCTTTCTGCAGTGTGCAGACTGAACAGGAGGTCAGGGATCAAGACTGGGTGGAAGACGATGCAGGGGACGATGAGGTCCTAGACCCCACATGGAATGAAGGTCGTGCCACTGACTTTCACAGTTCGGAGGAAGAGGCAGTGGTGAGACCGAGCCAACAGCGTAGCAAAAGAGGGAGCAGTGGGCAAAAGCAGAACACCCGCCGCCAAGAGACTCCGCCTGCTACTGACCGCCGCCATCTGGGACCGAGCACCCCAAAGGCAGCTTCAAGGAGTTCCCTGGCATGGCACTTCTTCAAACAATGTGCTGACGACAAGACCCGAGTGGTTTGCACGCTGTGCCATCAGAGCCTGAAGCGAGGCATTAACGTTCTGAACCTGAGCACAACCTGCATGACCAGGCACCTGCATGCAAAGCATGAACTGCAGTGGAGTAAACACCTTAAAACCAAGGAAGTCACTCAGGCTCCCCCTGCTACCTCTTCTGCTGCTGCCGCCTCGGCCTATTCTGCTGCTGCCGCCTCGGCCTCTTCCTCCGCCTCTGGAGGAACGTTGGCACCTGCCGCCCAGCAAACAGGGGATGTACCACCAACACCACCACCACCACCTCCGTCACCAAGCGTCTCAACCATGTCACACGCCAGCGTTCAGCTCTCCATCTCACAAACATTTGATAGAAAGCGTAAATTCCCACCTAGCCACCCTCGATCCCTGGCCCTGAATGCCAGCATTTCTAAACTACTGGCCTATGAAATGCTGTCATTTAGGCTGGTGGACACAGACAGCTTCAAACAGCTCATGTCGCTTGCTGTCCCACAGTATGTTGTTCCCAGCCGGCACTACTTCTCCAAGAGAGCCGTGCCTTCCCTGCACAACCAAGTATCCGATAAAATCAAGTGTGCACTGCGCAACGCCATCTGTAGCAAGGTCCACCTAACCACAGATACGTGGACCAGTAAGCACGGCCAGGGACGCTATATCTCCCTAACTGCACACTGGGTAAATGTAGTGGCAGCTGGGCCCCAGGCGGAGAGCTGTTTGGCGCACGTCCTTCCGCCGCCAAGGATCGCAGGGCAACATTCTTTGCCTCCTGTTGCCACCTCCTCCTTCTCGGCTTCCTCCTCCTCTTCTTCCACCTGCTCATCCAGTCAGCCACACACCTTCACCACCAACTTCAGCACAGCCCGGGGTAAACGTCAGCAGGCCATTCTGAAACTCATATGTTTGGGGGACAGGCCCCACACCGCACAGGAGTTGTGGCGGGGTATTGAACAACAGACCGACGAGTGGTTGCTGCCGGTGAGCCTCAAGCCCGGCCTGGTGGTGTGTGATAATGGGCGAAATCTCGTTGCAGCTCTGGGACTAGCCAATTTGACGCACATCCCTTGCTTGGCGCATGTGCTGAATTTGGTGGTGCAGAAGTTCATTCACAACTACCCCGACATGTCAGAGCTGCTGCATAAAGTGCGGGCCGTCTGTTCGCGCTTCCGGCGTTCACATCCTGCTGCTGCTCGCCTGTCTGCGCTACAGCGTAACTTCGGCCTTCCCGCTCACCGCCTCATATGCGACGTGCCCACCAGGTGGAACTCCACCTTGCACATGCTGGACAGACTGTGCGAGCAGCAGCAGGCCATAGTGGAGTTTCAGCTGCAGCACGCACGGGTCAGTCGCACTACAGAACAGCACCACTTCACCACCAATGACTGGGCCTCCATGCGAGACCTGTGTGCCCTGTTGCGCTGTTTCGAGTACTCCACCAACATGGCCAGTGGCGATGACACCGTTATCAGCGTTACAATACCACTTCTATGTCTCCTTGAGAAAACACTTAGGGCGATGATGGAAGAGGAGGTGGCCCAGGAGGAGGAGGAGGAGGAGGAGGAAGAGGGGTCATTTTTAGCACTTTCAGGCCAGTCTCTTCGAAGTGACTCAGAGGGAGGTTTTTGGCAACAGCAGAGGCCAGGTACAAATGTGGCCAGCCAGGGCCCACTACTGGAGGACGAGGAGGACGAGGATGAGGAGGAGGTGGAGGAGGATGAGGATGAAGCATGGTCACAGCGGGGTGGCACCCAACGCAGCTCGGGTCCATCACTGGTGCGTGGCTGGGGGGAAAGGCAGGACGATGACGATACGCCTCCCACAGAGGACAGCTTGTCCTTACCCCTGGGCAGCCTGGCACACATGAGCGACTACATGCTGCAGTGCCTGCGCAACGACAGCAGAGTTGCCCACATTTTAACCTGTGCGGACTACTGGGTTGCCACCCTGCTGGATCCACGCTACAAAGACAATGTGCCCACCTTACTTCCTGCACTGGAGCGTGATAGGAAGATGCGCGAGTACAAGCGCACGTTGGTAGACGCGCTACTGAGAGCATTCCCAAATGTCACAGGGGAACAAGTGGAAGCCCAAGGCCAAGGCAGAGGAGGAGCAAGAGGTCGCCAAGGCAGCTGTGTCACGGCCAGCTCCTCTGAGGGCAGGGTTAGCATGGCAGAGATGTGGAAAACTTTTGTCAACACGCCACAGCTAACTGCACCACCACCTGATACGCAACGTGTTAGCAGGAGGCAACATTTCACTAACATGGTGGAACAGTACGTGTGCACACCCCTCCACGTACTGACTGATGGTTCGGCCCCATTCAACTTCTGGGTCTCTAAATTGTCCACGTGGCCAGAGCTAGCCTTTTATGCCTTGGAGGTGCTGGCCTGCCCGGCAGCCAGCGTTTTGTCTGAACGTGTATTCAGCACGGCAGGGGGCGTCATTACAGACAAACGCAGCCGCCTGTCTACAGCCAATGTGGACAAGCTGACGTTCATAAAAATGAACCAGGCATGGATCCCACAGGACCTGTCCGTCCCTTGTCCAGATTAGACATTAACTACCTCCCCATAACCATATATTATTGGACTCCAGGGCACTTCCTCATTCAATCCTATTTTTATTTTCATTTTACCATTATATTGCGAGGCTACCCAAAGTTGAATGAACCTCTCCTCTGCCTGTGTGCTAGGCCTAAATATATGCCAATGGACTGTTGCAGTGGTGGCTGACATGAAGCCTGATTCTCTGCTATGACATGCAGACTAATTCTCTGCTGACATGAAGCCAGATTGTCTGTTACGGGACCTCTCTCCTCTGCCTGGGTGCTGGGCCTAAATTTATGCCAATGGACTGTTGCAGTGGTGGCTGACGTGAAGCCTGATTCTCTGCTATGACATGCAGACTGATTCTCTGCTGACATGAAGCCAGATTGTCTGTTACGGGACCTCTCTGCTCTGCCTGTGTGCTAGGCCTAAATATATGCCAATGGACTGTTGCAGTGGTGGGTGACGTGAAGCCTCATTCTCTGCTATGACATGCAGACTGATTCTCTGCTGACATGAAGCCAGATCGTCTGTTACGGGACCTCTCTGCTCTGCCTGTGTGCTAGGCCTAAATATATGCCAATGGACTGTTGCAGTGGTGGGTGACGTGAAGCCTCATTCTCTGCTATGACATGCAGACTGATTCTCTGCTGACATGAAGCCAGATTGTCTGTTACGGGACCTCTCTGCTCTGCCTGTGTGCTAGGCCTAAATATATGCCAATGGACTGTTGCAGTGGTGGGTGACGTGAAGCCTCATTCTCTGCTATGACATGCAGACTGATTCTCTGCTGTCATGAAGCCAGATTGTCTGTTACGGGACCTCTCTGCTCTGCCTGTGTGCTAGGCCTAAATATATGCCAATGGACTGTTGCAGTGGTGGGTGACGTGAAGCCTCATTCTCTGCTATGACATGCAGACTGATTCTCTGCTGTCATGAAGCCAGATTGTCTGTTACGGGACCTCTCTGCTCTGCCTGTGTGCTAGGCCTAAATATATGCCAATGGACTGTTGCAGTGGTGGGTGACGTGAAGCCTCATTCTCTGCTATGACATGCAGACTGATTCTCTGCTGACATGAAGCCAGATCGTCTGTTACGGGACCTCTCTGCTCTGCCTGTGTGCTAGGCCTAAATATATGCCAATGGACTGTTGCAGTGGTGGGTGACGTGAAGCCTCATTCTCTGCTATGACATGCAGACTGATTCTCTGCTGACATGAAGCCAGATTGTCTGTTACGGGACCTCTCTGCTCTGCCTGTGTGCTAGGCCTAAATATATGCCAATGGACTGTTGCAGTGGTGGGTGACGTGAAGCCTCATTCTCTGCTATGACATGCAGACTGATTCTCTGCTGTCATGAAGCCAGATTGTCTGTTACGGGACCTCTCTGCTCTGCCTGTGTGCTAGGCCTAAATATATGCCAATGGACTGTTGCAGTGGTGGGTGACGTGAAGCCTCATTCTCTGCTATGTGAGAGTCGTGCATCTGGTTTGAAACATTATTTTGTAGTACACATTTTTGTCCACAAGATGGCCGAAAGCCAGATGTTTGAGCCATGTGTGCATTCTTTTGTTTAAGGTAAATAAGGTAGGGGAAGAGGGGATTACATTACAGTTCCCAAATATACCTATGAACACAGTTGTAGTTGCTGAAACCACTCCTATCAGGTTAAGGAGCCAATAGTCTCTTCTTAAGGAACACCCCTTTTGTGATGTCATGTCTGCTATTTAAGTCAATGTATTGTGAATAAAGGGGCGCGTCTCTTGTACCATGACTGAGGGAAGAGAGAAGATGCTTTCATGAAACCACCTAGTGTGTCTGGTCTCATTATAAGCTGTATGGCATGCACATACTAATACTTCTAATTGATTTGGCACCACACAAAGAAGAAGGAAAGCGCATGAATTGCGCTGACAAATTTGGCGCCCAAACAGGGACAGACAGCTTGCGTAACTTCCGATTCAAACGTCACGAGAGCGACTTAAACGGAACCATCAGACGAGATCATACGCTAGCAAGGTAAGAAAGCTTTATTTCTTACGAATCTCCTCTGAAACTTCCGCTTTTGTGGGTTCTTAAGAGTTGAATTGGTGTTATTGCGATATAAGGGTTCAAATTATAGCTGATCTGTCCGTTAGAAAGAACCTGTTGAAATATTCCTTCTTTGTGTGGTGGAACATGCTGAAACTAAACGGAAGTTGTTAGACAGCTGAGTCGGATATCCTGTGACGTAGAATTGGATCCCAGCCAAGTTCTGACGAGAGCGTTTGGAGATTCATGAGTAGTGACTAGTAGGGATGAGCGAACTCGAACTGTATAGTTCGGGTTCGTACCGAATTTTGGGGTGTCCGTGACACGGACCCGAACCCGGACATTTTCGTAAAAGTCCGGGTTCGGGTTCGGTGTTCGTCGCTTTCTTCGCGCTTTTGTGACGCTTTCTTGGCGCTTTTTGAAAGGCTGCAAAGCAGCCAATCAACAAGCGTCATACTACTTGCCCCAAGAGGCCATCACAGCCATGCCTACTATTGGCATGGCTGTGATTGGCCAGAGCACCATGTGACCCAGCCTCTATTTAAGCTGGAGTCACATAGCGCCGCCCGTCACTCTGCTCTGATTAGCGTAGGGAGAGGTTGCGGCTGCGACAGTAGGGCGAGATTAGGCAGATTAACTCCTCCAAAGGACTTGATTAACTGATCGATCTGCAGCTGTGGATCATTGAGCTGCTGATCCTCAATTGCTCACTGTTTTTAGGCTGCACAGACCGTTTGTCAGTCACATTTTTCTGGGGTGATCGGCGGCCATTTTGTGTCTTGTGGTGCGCCAGCACAAGCTGCGACCAAGTGCATTTAACCCTCAATGGTGTGGTTGTTTTTTGGCTAAAGCCTACATCAGGGTGAAGCTGTCACACCAAGTGCATTTAACCAGCAATAGTCTGTTCATTTTTTGGCCATATACAAAATCAGGGGCAAGCTGCGCCTGTCACCAAGTGCATTTAACCCTCAATGGTGTGGTTGTTTTTTGGCTAAAGCCTACATCAGGGTGAAGCTGTCACACCAAGTGCATTTAACCAGCAATAGTCTGTTCATTTTTTGGCCATATACTAAATCAGGGGCAAGCTGCGCCTGTCACCAAGTGCATTTAACCCTCAATGGTGTGGTTGTTTTTTGGCTAAAGCCTACATCAGGGTGAAGCTGTCACACCAAGTGCATTTAACCAGCAATAGTCTGTTTATTTTTTGGCCATATCCCAGTCTAATTCTGTCACTAAATCCATACCGGTCACCCAGCGCCTAAATACTAGGCCTCAAATTTATATCCAGCTAAATCTGTCCCTAGTGCTGTAGCTGGGCGAGTTATTTAGTGTCCGTTCAAGCACATTTCTTGTTCTGGGTTGAAATACAATTCCCAATTTAGCAATTTCATAATTTAGTGGTTTCTGCTATATCAGAGCTATTTGAAATCTATCCCTAAAAGGGTATATAATATTCAAGGTGCACATTGGGTCATTCAGAATAACTTCACACACACCCGCTACTGTGTATTTCCAAGTCTAATTCTGTCACTAAACCCATACCTGTCACGCAGCGCCTAAATACTAGGCCTCAAATTTATATCCAGCTAAATCTGTCCCTAGTGCTGTAGCTGGGCGAGTTATTTAGTGTCCGTTCAAGCACATTTCTTGTTCTGGGTTGAAATACAATTCCCAATTTAGCAATTTCATAATTTAGTGGTTTCTGCTATATCAGAGCTATTTGAAATCTATCCCTAAAAGGGTATATAATATTCAAGGTGCACATTGGGTCATTCAGAATAACTTCACACACACCCGCTACTGTGTATTTCCAAGTCTAATTCTGGCACTAAACCCATACCTGTCACCCAGCGCCTAAATACTAGGCCTCAAATTTATATCCCGCTAAATCTGTCCTTAGTGCTGTAGCTGGGCGAGTTATTTAGTGTCCGTTCAAGCACATTTCTTGTTCTGGGTTGAAATACAATTCCCAATTTAGCAATTTCATAATTTAGTGGTTTCTGCTATATCAGAGCTATTTGAAATCTATCCCTAAAAGGGTATATAATATTCAAGGTGCACATTGGGTCATTCAGAATAACTTCACACACACCCGCTACTGTGTATTTCCAAGTCTAATTCTGGCACTAAACCCATACCTGTCACCCAGCGCCTAAATACTAGGCCTCAAATTTATATCCCGCTAAATCTGTCCTTAGTGCTGTAGCTGGGCGAGTTATTTAGTGTCCGTTCAAGCACATTTCTTGTTCTGGGTTGAAATACAATTCCCAATTTAGCAATTTCATAATTTAGTGGTTTCTGCTATATCAGAGCTATTTGAAATCTATCCCTAAAAGGGTATATAATATTCAAGGTGCACATTGGGTCATTCAGAATAACTTCACACACACCCGCTACTGTGTATTTCCAAGTCTAATTCTGGCACTAAACCCATACCTGTCACCCAGCGCCTAAATACTAGGCCTCAAATTTATATCCCGCTAAATCTGTCCTTAGTGCTGTAGCTGGGCGAGTTATTTAGTGTCCGTTCAAGCACATTTTTTGTTCTGGGTTGAAATACAATTCCCAATTTAGCAATTTCATAATTTAGTCGTTTCTGCTATATCAGAGCTATTTGAAATCTATCCCTAAAAGGGTAGATCATATTGAAGGTGCACATAGGGTCATTCAGAATAACTTCACACACACGCTTCTGTGCATTTCCAAGTCTAATTCTGTCACTAAATCCATACCGGTCACCCAGCGCCTAAATACTAGGCCTCAAATTTATATCCCGCTGAATTTGAATACAATACATTGGGCCAAATAATATATTTGTTGTTGTGGTGAACCATAACAATGAGAAAAACATCTAGTAAGGGACGCGGACGTGGACATGGTCGTGGTGGTGTTAGTGGACCCTCTGGTGCTGGGAGAGGACGTGGCCGTTCTGCCACATCCACACGTCCTAGTGTACCAACTACCTCAGGTCCCAGTAGCCGCCAGAATTTACAGCGATATATGGTGGGGCCCAATGCCGTTCTAAGGATGGTAAGGCCTGAGCAGGTACAGGCATTAGTCAATTGGGTGGCCGACAGTGGATCCAGCACGTTCACATTATCTCCCACCCAGTCTTCTGCAGAAAGCGCACAGATGGCGCCTGAAAACCAACCCCATCAGTCTGTCACATCACCCCCATGCATACCAGGGAAACTGTCTCAGCCTCAGGTTATGCAGCAGTCTCTTATGCTGTTTGAAGACTCCGCTGGCAGGGTTTCCCAAGGGCATCCACCTAGCCCTTCCCCAGCGGTGAAAGACATAGAATGCACTGACGCACAACCACTTATGTTTCCTGATGATGAGGACATGGGAATACCACCTCAGCATGTCTCTGATGATGACGAAACACAGGTGCCAACTGCTGCGTCTTTCTGCAGTGTGCAGACTGAACAGGAGGTCAGGGATCAAGACTGGGTGGAAGACGATGCAGGGGACGATGAGGTCCTAGACCCCACATGGAATGAAGGTCGTGCCACTGACTTTCACAGTTCGGAGGAAGAGGCAGTGGTGAGACCGAGCCAACAGCGTAGCAAAAGAGGGAGCAGTGGGCAAAAGCAGAACACCCGCCGCCAAGAGACTCCGCCTGCTACTGACCGCCGCCATCTGGGACCGAGCACCCCAAAGGCAGCTTCAAGGAGTTCCCTGGCATGGCACTTCTTCAAACAATGTGCTGACGACAAGACCCGAGTGGTTTGCACGCTGTGCCATCAGAGCCTGAAGCGAGGCATTAACGTTCTGAACCTGAGCACAACCTGCATGACCAGGCACCTGCATGCAAAGCATGAACTGCAGTGGAGTAAACACCTTAAAACCAAGGAAGTCACTCAGGCTCCCCCTGCTACCTCTTCTGCTGCTGCCGCCTCGGCCTATTCTGCTGCTGCCGCCTCGGCCTCTTCCTCCGCCTCTGGAGGAACGTTGGCACCTGCCGCCCAGCAAACAGGGGATGTACCACCAACACCACCACCACCACCTCCGTCACCAAGCGTCTCAACCATGTCACACGCCAGCGTTCAGCTCTCCATCTCACAAACATTTGATAGAAAGCGTAAATTCCCACCTAGCCACCCTCGATCCCTGGCCCTGAATGCCAGCATTTCTAAACTACTGGCCTATGAAATGCTGTCATTTAGGCTGGTGGACACAGACAGCTTCAAACAGCTCATGTCGCTTGCTGTCCCATAGTATGTTGTTCCCAGCCGGCACTACTTCTCCAAGAGAGCCGTGCCTTCCCTGCACAACCAAGTATCCGATAAAATCAAGTGTGCACTGCGCAACGCCATCTGTGGCAAGGTCCACCTAACCACAGATACGTGGACCAGTAAGCACGGCCAGGGACGCTATATCTCCCTAACTGCACACTGGGTAAATGTAGTGGCAGCTGGGCCCCAGGCGGAGAGCTGTTTGGCGCACGTCCTTCCGCCGCCAAGGATCGCAGGGCAACATTCTTTGCCTCCTGTTGCCACCTCCTCCTTCTCGGCTTCCTCCTCCTCTTCTTCCACCTGCTCATCCAGTCAGCCACACACCTTCACCACCAACTTCAGCACAGCCCGGGGTAAACGTCAGCAGGCCATTCTGAAACTCATATGTTTGGGGGACAGGCCCCACACCGCACAGGAGTTGTGGCGGGGTATAGAACAACAGACCGACGAGTGGTTGCTGCCGGTGAGCCTCAAGCCCGGCCTGGTGGTGTGTGATAATGGGCGAAATCTCGTTGCAGCTCTGGGACTAGCCAATTTGACGCACATCCCTTGCTTGGCGCATGTGCTGAATTTGGTGGTGCAGAAGTTCATTCACAACTACCCCGACATGTCAGAGCTGCTGCATAAAGTGCGGGCCGTCTGTTCGCGCTTCCGGCGTTCACATCCTGCTGCTGCTCGCCTGTCTGCGCTACAGCGTAACTTCGGCCTTCCCGCTCACCGCCTCATATGCGACGTGCCCACCAGGTGGAACTCCACCTTGCACATGCTGGACAGACTGTGCGAGCAGCAGCAGGCCATAGTGGAGTTTCAGCTGCAGCACGCACGGGTCAGTCGCACTACAGAACAGCACCACTTCACCACCAATGACTGGGCCTCCATGCGAGACCTGTGTGCCCTGTTGCGCTGTTTCGAGTACTCCACCAACATGGCCAGTGGCGATGACACCGTTATCAGCGTTACAATACCACTTCTATGTCTCCTTGAGAAAACACTTAGGGCGATGATGGAAGAGGAGGTGGCCCAGGAGGAGGAGGAGGAGGAGGAGGAAGAGGGGTCATTTTTAGCACTTTCAGGCCAGTCTCTTCGAAGTGACTCAGAGGGAGGTTTTTGGCAACAGCAGAGGCCAGGTACAAATGTGGCCAGCCAGGGCCCACTACTGGAGGACGAGGAGGACGAGGATGAGGAGGAGGTGGAGGAGGATGAGGATGAAGCATGGTCACAGCGGGGTGGCACCCAACGCAGCTCGGGTTCATCACTGGTGCGTGGCTGGGGGGAAAGGCAGGACGATGACGATACGCCTCCCACAGAGGACAGCTTGTCCTTATCCCTGGGCAGCCTGGCACACATGAGCGACTACATGCTGCAGTGCCTGCGCAACGACAGCAGAGTTGCCCACATTTTAACCTGTGCGGACTACTGGGTTGCCACCCTGCTGGATCCACGCTACAAAGACAATGTGCCCACCTTACTTCCTGCACTGGAGCGTGATAGGAAGATGCGCGAGTACAAGCGCACGTTGGTAGACGCGCTACTGAGAGCATTCCCAAATGTCACAGGGGAACAAGTGGAAGCCCAAGGCCAAGGCAGAGGAGGAGCAAGAGGTCGCCAAGGCAGCTGTGTCACGGCCAGCTCCTCTGAGGGCAGGGTTAGCATGGCAGAGATGTGGAAAACTTTTGTCAACACGCCACAGCTAACTGCACCACCACCTGATACGCAACGTGTTAGCAGGAGGCAACATTTCACTAACATGGTGGAACAGTACGTGTGCACACCCCTCCACGTACTGACTGATGGTTCGGCCCCATTCAACTTCTGGGTCTCTAAATTGTCCACGTGGCCAGAGCTAGCCTTTTATGCCTTGGAGGTGCTGGCCTGCCCGGCAGCCAGCGTTTTGTCTGAACGTGTATTCAGCACGGCAGGGGGCGTCATTACAGACAAACGCAGCCGCCTGTCTACAGCCAATGTGGACAAGCTGACGTTCATAAAAATGAACCAGGCATGGATCCCACAGGACCTGTCCATCCCTTGTCCAGATTAGACATTAACTACCTCCCCATAACCATATATTATTGGACTCCAGGGCACTTCCTCATTCAATCCTATTTTTATTTTCATTTTACCATTATATTGCGATGCTACCCAAAGTTGAATGAACCTCTCCTCTGCCTGTGTGCTAGGCCTAAATATATGCCAATGGACTGTTGCAGTGGTGGCTGACATGAAGCCTGATTCTCTGCTATGACATGCAGACTAATTCTCTGCTGACATGAAGCCAGATTGTCTGTTACGGGACCTCTCTCCTCTGCCTGGGTGCTGGGCCTAAATTTATGACAATGGACTGTTGCAGTGGTGGCTGACGTGAAGCCTGATTCTCTGCTGTCATGAAGCCAGATTGTCTGTTACGGGACCTCTCTGCTCTGCCTGTGTGCTAGGCCTAAATATATGCCAATGGACTGTTGCAGTGGTGGGTGACGTGAAGCCTGATTCTCTGCTATGATATGAAGACTGATTCTCTGCTGACATGAAGCCAGATTGTCTGTTACGGGACCTTTCTCCTCTGCCTGGGTTCTGGGCCTAAATTTATGAAAATTGACTCTTACAGTGGTGGGTGACGTGAAGCCTGATTCTCTGCTATGATATGAAGACTGATTCTCTGCTGACATGAAGCCAGATTGTCTGTTACGGGACCTTTCTCCTCTGCCTGGGTTCTGGGCCTAAATTTATGAAAATTGACTCTTACAGTGGTGGGTGACGTGAAGCCTGATTCTCTGCTATGATATGAAGACTGATTCTCTGCTGACATGAAGCCAGATTGTCTGTTACGGGACCTCTCTCCTCTGCCTGGGTGCTGGGCCTAAATTTATGACAATGGACTGTTGCAGTGGTGGCTGACGTGAAGCCTGATTCTCTGCTATGACATGCAGACTGATTCTCTGCTGACATGAAGCCAGATCCTCTGTTACGGGACCTCTCTCCTCTGCCTGTGTGTGTGCTGGGCCTAAATATATGCCAATGGACTGTTGCAGTGGTGGCTGACGTGAAGCCTCATTCTCTGCTATGACATGCAGACTAATTCTCTGCTGACATGAAGACAGATTCTCTGTTACGGGACCTCCCTCCTCTGCCTGGGTGCTGGGCCTAAATATATGCCAATGGACTGTTGCAGTGGTGGGTGACGTGAAGCCTCATTCTCTGCTATGACATGCAGACTAATTCTCTGCTGACATGAAGCCAGATTGTCTGTTACGGGACCTCTCTCCTCTGCCTGTGTGTGTGCTGGGCCTAAATATATGCCAATGGACTGTTGCAGTGGTGGCTGACGTGAAGCCTCATTCTCTGCTATGACATGCAGACTAATTCTCTGCTGACATGAAGACAGATTCTCTGTTACGGGACCTCTCTCCTCTGCCTGTGTGTGTGCTGGGCCTAAATATATGCCAATGGACTGTTGCAGTGGTGGCTGACGTGAAGCCTCATTCTCTGCTATGACATGCAGACTAATTCTCTGCTGACATGAAGACAGATTCTCTGTTACGGGACCTCCCTCCTCTGCCTGGGTGCTGGGCCTAAATATATGCCAATGGACTGTTGCAGTGGTGGCTGACGTGAAGCCTCATTCTCTGCTATGACATGCAGACTGATTCTCTGCTGACATGAAGCCAGATCGTCTGTTACGGGACCTCTCTGCTCTGCCTGTGTGCTAGGCCTAAATATATGCCAATGGACTGTTGCAGTGGTGGGTGACGTGAAGCCTCATTCTCTGCTATGACATGCAGACTGATTCTCTGCTGTCATGAAGCCAGATTGTCTGTTACGGGACCTCTCTGCTCTGCCTGTGTGCTAGGCCTAAATATATGCCAATGGACTGTTGCAGTGGTGGGTGACGTGAAGCCTCATTCTCTGCTATGACATGCAGACTGATTCTCTGCTGACATGAAGCCAGATTGTCTGTTACGGGACCTCTCTCCTCTGCCTGTGTGCTAGGCCTAAATATATGCCAATGGACTGTTGCAGTGGTGGCTGACGTGAAGCCTGATTCTCTGCTATGACATGCAGACTAATTCTCTGCTGACATGAAGCCAGATTGTCTGTTACGGGACCTCTCTCCTCTGCCTGGGTGCTGGGCCTAAATTTATGACAATGGACTGTTGCAGTGGTGGCTGACGTGAAGCCTGATTCTCTGCTATGACATGCAGACTGATTCTCTGCTGACATGAAGCCAGATCCTCTGTTACGGGACCTCTCTCCTCTGCCTGTGTGTGTGCTGGGCCTAAATATATGCCAATGGACTGTTGCAGTGGTGGCTGACGTGAAGCCTCATTCTCTGCTATGACATGCAGACTGATTCTCTGCTGACATGAAGCCAGATTCTCTGTTACGGGACCTCTCTCCTCTGCCTGTGTGTGTGCTGGGCCTAAATATATGCCAATGGACTGTTGCAGTGGTGGCTGACGTGAAGCCTCATTCTCTGCTATGACATGCAGACTAATTCTCTGCTGACATGAAGACAGATTCTCTGTTACGGGACCTCTCTCCTCTGCCTGTGTGTGTGCTGGGCCTAAATATATGCCAATGGACTGTTGCAGTGGTGGCTGACGTGAAGCCTCATTCTCTGCTATGACATGCAGACTAATTCTCTGCTGACATGAAGACAGATTCTCTGTTACGGGACCTCCCTCCTCTGCCTGGGTGCTGGGCCTAAATATATGCCAATGGACTGTTGCAGTGGTGGCTGACGTGAAGCCTCATTCTCTGCTATGACATGCAGACTAATTCTCTGCTGACATGAAGACAGATTCTCTGTTACGGGACCTCTCTCCTCTGCCTGGGTGCCGGGGCCTAAATATCTGAGAATGGACTGTTCCAGTGGTGGGTGACGGGAAGCCAGATTCTCTGCTATGGAACCTCTCTCCAATTGATTTTGGTTAATTTTTATTTATTTAATTTTTATTTTAATTCATTTCCCTATCCACATTTGTTTGCAGGGGATTTACCTACATGTTGCTGCCTTTTGCAGCCCTCTAGCTCTTTCCTGGGCTGTTTTACAGCCTTTTTAGTGCCGAAAAGTTCGGGTCCCCATTGACTTCAATGGGGTTCGGATCCCGAACCCGAACATTTCCGGGATGTTCGGCCGAACTTCTCGAACCCGAACATCCAGGTGTTCGCTCAACTCTAGTGACTAGGGGTCCTCATGAGTGTGCAGGATTAACACTGATTGCATAGTAATAAGCAATTGGAGGTTATTAAGTTGGTGCCCTGTACAAGAGAGATTGTGGGTTCAATACTATTATATCATTTGAGCTTTGTGCAACTGCGTTTGAGTTAGTGGGTTCGGTGGCGATTACTTATAGTAATCGGATACCGTTTGAGCTTTGTGCAACTACGCTTAAGTTTGCGGGTTTGATAAGTAGATATTGTTAAGTTGGTGCCCTACAATAATGGGAAATTCTAATGTTGCAGGACAGAGTGAAAAAATGTTAACAGCAGCTCAGTTGATGAGAGAAAGAGAAGGAAAAGTTTCAGTAACTAAGTTAAAATCATTCATGCAGGCAATTGGTATGCATGAAACTGGAAGATTAAATGAAAGTTTATGGAAAAATATATTGCAAGAAAAGAAAGGTTGGCTGAGAGATAATAATAGGCTGGTGCAAGCAGAGTTATGGTGGAAGTTGTCTGCAGATGTGACTGATGGAAAGTTGAAAGAAATTGAGAAGAATGGTCAATATTGGTATAGTAAGATGGAGGATTTGGATGTGATAAGGAACAAAGAACAGGACAGTTTGCCATGCGGCATCCCTTCCCCCACCACATCTGTTGTAAGTAATCCTGGGTTTTGTGGTCCAACAAACAATCCATGTGTCAGTCCCTCCTCTACACCATGTGCTGGAATGTGCTCATCAGGACCACCCACTGTGCTTTCTGCTTCCTCTATCCCTTCTCCATCCCCCAAAACTGTTTCCTTTGAACAACAACCCCCTCCTTATGGGGGGTGGGAGTGTGTGTGCAAACACAAGAATGCTGAGAGAAATAACATGTGTTTTGGTTGTGGATCTCAAAGACAGGACACCATTCCTATCATAGGTCCCAGCACTGGATTATATCCAGTGATGTCTTCCAATAACCTTTCCAAATTGTATGTTCCGATGGTTTAAAATGTGCCTGCAGAGATAATTCCCATGATGCCAATTGGAAGTGTCCAATCCTATCAATCTAAGGTTTCACCCATTCTTAGTCCTTATTCAGATATGAGTGAAAATGTAGGGATATCTGCATCATTGTATGATGTATGACATCTATCACTCCCAGTAGTAACATCTGTTATTGGTGAGATTTGAAAAATGTAGTCCAATGTAGAGCTGGGGATTTACTGCATAATGAAGATCATTGAGTCTGGGAGGAAGCAATTAGGTAATTAGTCAGTCACATTGTCATCAGGACAGGACATAGAGTGTGGAGAAAGTTTTCACTAGACTCCAGGAAAGTTGGGTGGATTTGGATTTTTGAGTTTACTTTAGATAGGCATGAGAAAATCCTAAGTGTTGCTTTTGTGGATGGTTTTAAGAATCATCTAGAAAGGTCAAGTGTTGGCTAGGCTTGAGAGAAGTTCATTTTGTCCCTCCATTTTGTTAAAGTTAAATCAAACAAAGGCCTAAGGCAGGTGTGGCTGCCTATCAGTCCTCCCCACTAGGGGGGGGGGAAGGAAGACTTTGTATGTACTTGCCCACTTCCTCGCCTGTGGGAGGAGCTACAAATATTCAGCCCCTTCAAATGAAACGCCCATAGAGAATTAACAACCCAGAATCAAATACTGGATTTATTATTCTATACAATATACTAATGCAATTCCTCTGCTCTCACCAATTAATTGCCGTCTTAAGGGTGTGCAAAATTGGATCCAACTATTCTGCTGCATCTGGAGGGGGGGAGTAGTAGTAGGGCCTTCTGGGAGTAATAAATAAAAATACTTTCCCACCTCTGTAAATAAAAATTCACATGCCTGTCTCCAATAATAACCAAATTTTTGAGTTTCTGGTAGATAATTTCAGGTTCTTGGAAGATGGATCATTTCGGACAGGATATGCTGTTCCTACTTAATCTGATGTTGTCAAGAAAGAAGCACTCCCTCCAGCAATGTTAGTGCAGGAGACGGAGCTGAAGACACTCGCTGAGGTTTGTAAGATGGCTGAGGGTAAGACTACTAACATCCAGGTATGCCTTCGATATCCCTCATTATTATGGTCTAATCTGGTGAGGCAGAGATTTTGTTTGATCCATGGGTAAGCCCATCAATAATGAATGCTGAGTGCATGAAAGATGTTTGATGCCCTGATGCTGCCTGAGAAGGTAGAGGCTAAGCGATTACCTGAAGTTTACGCTGAGTGGAAGTCTGGGTGATACGGGATGGCTTATAGCCAGTGGACTTCCAAAAGTTTGCCTTTTTCAGATACAGGTTACAAAGGCTGAAAGGAAACATCAAAGGATAAAAGTAGAAGTGATGATTGGACTCTGGAGAGTTGGTAATAAACTCTTCCTTCAGAGGGCACTCTACCTAAAGAGGATGGATTTAGAACATGGGCAAATCAAGAGAAGTGTGATTGGGTTCTGTGGTGGATGGCTCCTGGGTTCAACAATGCTGCCACTAGGTTAGTTGAAGATGAATACTGTAATAATGATGGGAGAACTATGGGAGTTCCAGGAAGGCATATGCCCAGGTCATCTTACCCATTTCAGAGACTGCGGATTGACTACATTCAGAACAAAGGTGGAACAGTGTAAATATGTCTGTGTCTGTATTGATCTCTTTCCAGGATATTCGGAGATTTGGCCTGTAGCAAAGGCTACAGCTAAAAGATATTGACTGAGGTGAGAGTACCTACCCCTGGGGCTTTTCTCCATCCGGTACACATCTAACCGGAAGATATGTCTAAGTCCTTATGAAGTACTCTTTGGGAATGCTCCTGGATTAGGTGTCTATTTCCCCAATAGTTCCAGATGCAGCATAGTAGTTTTCCAAAATTATGTTGTCTGTTGCACAAATGAATTGTCTAATGTATATTTCCAAGTTTTAGTTGTTTCCTAGAATCCAGACTGTATAGAAGCGATTCATTCTTTACAATCATGAGATTGGGTAGTGGTGAAACGAGAGACGGGTGGAAAGACCTAGAGCTACGGTTTGAAGATCTACATCAAGTCCTGATGACCGCCGCCACTGCTGTCGAATTGCAAGGAGAAACCGATCGTATTGCACTCAAGTGCCAGGACTATAAGGGCCATAATGTTGTTTCATGCCTTATTGTTTGTTCCATATTGTACAAAAGGGAAATCACAGTCAAATCAAATTCCAACAGTTATATTATCAAGATGAGTCAGGAAGAACTAAGTTGACTTTTGCAGTATAGTGGACTGTAAGACAGATGACAGATAGGACACTTGGTTTTGGTCTGATAAGTACATCTGTGTGACTGGAACTGACCCAGTCTATAGTAATTGTGTTTAGATATGACCATACCAACTGTGGATATTGGAGATTAACAGAATGGAGTACTAGTCTGAAGTGTTGGGAATATAAACCAGTGGAAACTACCTCTAGAGTCAGGAAAGCTGAAGGTTTGTTGCAAAGGATGACTGTCCTGAAGGGAAAACCACCAAACAATTGTAAACATGATGAGTGTAATCCTCTGTTCCTGTCCATTAGAAATCCCATCTAACAGGATATATGTGTTAGGAGCATGTGTAAGGGACAAAGATCCCCTAGGCAAATCTAGAATGTTGGTAAGGGAGAAACTTCAAAGTTCAGTCGTATCTGTGGCTCCTACGTCCTTACCTATAATTGACAATTAAATATTTGGCCTATCTAAAAATATGACAAACTGGCCTTAGAAACAGGATTTTATACAGGAAAGCCCTTTGGTGTTTTCCCTCCAGGATATTGTTCTTACATAATTCAGCTGAATGAGACGAGTTGCGACTCTAAAGTTTACTCTGACAGTTGGTTTATGAACGCAGATATCTGGTGATTGTGTGGAGATTTGAAACTCCGACCCAGGATGCACGTGGAATGAAGTGGCCAATGTACCCTGATCAAGTACTGATGCCATTTGTTCTATTCTCACCTCCTGAGTGGGATCAAATCAGAAAACAATGTCCGGTCAAGACAAAAGAGGTCACTCCTACATCCTTTGACTCACGTGTATACATGGATGCCATAGGAGTCTGTAGTAGAGTTTCTGACTAATTTAAAGCAAAAAGTCAGATAGTTGCAGGATTTGAGTCATTAACTCCCATGATTAGTAAAAATAAATAAAAATTGGATTGGGTTAACATATCTATTGTCATCAACAGATTTGTGAATTACACCTGTGATGCTGTGAAGGGAATGGTGGAACAACTGAGCTCTTTTCCGGTGATGACTCTACAGAACCGACTGGTCCTTGACAGCAGAAAAAGGAGGGGTCTACAGGAACTGCTGCATCTACATCCCGGACAACATTGCCTCTGATGGAAGGATCACCAAGGATCTGAGGGAATTGATGGACTTTATCAAATGAACTGATGGAAGAACTTATGAAATTAATATCATGGCCGAATAATGTTTTGGAAACTGATTCAGCGACTACAGTGCGTTTAGAATTTGGGTTTAACAGGCTGTCATATAGTTCTACATTTTAGGAAAATTGTTTTTAAAAATGTATAATACATCCATGCCCACACTCTGTATGTGTGCTGTGCCCCTGTCAAAGACAAAAATGATTCCATCCTGAAGTAAATAAAACCTTGTTGATGGTTGCGGGTTAAATAGGACAAGGTGAAGGCAAACCCGAAAGGGAGTTGAGGGGACCTGGTGAAGCAATAAGGAAAGTCCAGCTCTTCGCTGTTTAGGGCATTGGGAGAGTACCTCACTTTGCCTGTTCACCTTTGGTCTATTTCCCGCAAAAGGAGGGATTTGTGAGAGTCGTGCATCTGGTTTGAAACATTATTTTGTAGTACACATTTTTGTCCACAAGATGGCCGAAAGCCAGATGTTTGAGCCATGTGTGCATTCTTTTGTTTAAGGTAAATAAGGTAGGGGAAGAGGGGATTACATTACAGTTTCCAAATATACCTATGAACACAGTTGTAGTTGCTGAAACCACTCCTATCAGGTTAAGGAGCCAATAGTCTCTTCTTAAGGAACACCCCTTTTGTGATGTCATGTCTGCTATTTAAGTCAATGTATTGTGAATAAAGGGGCGCGTCTCTTGTACCATGACTGAGGGAAGAGAGAAGATGCTTTCATGAAACCACCTAGTGTGTCTGGTCTCATTATAAGCTGTATGGCATGCACATACTAATACTTCTAATTGATTTGGCACCACACAAAGAAGAAGGAAAGCGCATGAATTGCGCTGACAGCTATGACATGCAGACTGATTCTCTGCTGACATGAAGCCAGATTGTCTGTTACGGGACCTCTCTCCTCTGCCTGTGTGCTAGGCCTAAATATATGCCAATGGACTGTTGCAGTGGTGGCTGACGTGAAGCCTCATTCTCTGCTATGACATGCAGACTAATTCTCTGCTGACATGAAGCCAGATTGTCTGTTACGGGACCTCTCTCCTCTGCCTGGGTGCTGGGCCTAAATTTATGACAATGGACTGTTGCAGTGGTGGCTGACGTGAAGCCTGATTCTCTGCTATGACATGCAGACTGATTCTCTGCTGACATGAAGCCAGATCCTCTGTTACGGGACCTCTCTCCTCTGCCTGGGTGCTGGGCCTAAATTTATGACAATGGACTGTTGCAGTGGTGGCTGACGTGAAGCCTGATTCTCTGCTATGACATGCAGACTGATTCTCTGCTGACATGAAGCCAGATCCTCTGTTACGGGACCTCTCTCCTCTGCCTGGGTGCTGGGCCTAAATTTATGAAAATGGACTCTTACAGTGGTGGGTGACGTGAAGCCTGATTCTCTGCTATGACATGAAGACTGATTCTCTGCTGACATGAAGCCAGATTGTCTGTTACGGGACCTCTCTCCTCTGCCTGGGTGCCGGGGCCTAAATATCTGAGAATGGACTGTTCCAGTGGTGGGTGACGGGAAGCCAGATTCTCTGCTATGGAACCTCTCTCCAATTGATTTTGGTTAATTTTTATTTATTTAATTTTTATTTTAATTAATTTCCCTATCCACATTTGTTTGCAGGGGATTTACCTACATGTTGCTGCCTTTTGCAGCCCTCTAGCCCTTTCCTGGGCTGTTTTACAGCCGTTTTAGTGCCGAAAAGTTCGGGTCCCCATTGACTTCAATGGGGTTCGGGTTCGGGACGAAGTTCGGATCGGGTTCGGATCCCGAACCCGAACATTTCCGGGATGTTCGGCCGAACTTCTCGAACCCGAACATCCAGGTGTTCGCTCAACTCTAGTCATGAGTCATGGACGTTGTAGAAACCTCAAAAATTCTACAAAAAAATAGGAAAATCTATATCCTAAGAAATATTATTCTCAAATGCACCTCTTAGTATATAAATTTATCCATATATTCGGTAATATGAGCAGGGTGTAAACAAGCTATTTTACCTGCATGATTTCACGGCACCGTATTCTTTGTGTGCAGTCCCCCTTCTTCCACTAGCTAGCTATAGTCTGTATTCCGCACATCAGCTTAGTTCGATTAGGTCTTAGGCTGGGTTCACAAGGGCGTTGCGGGTGACGTGCGGGAAAAGATGCGGGTGCGTTGCAGGAAAATGCAAGTTTTTTCCCCGCGAGTGCAAAGCGTTTTAATGCATTTTGCACGCGCATGAGAAAAATTGGCATGTTTGGTACCCAAACCCAAACCCGGACTTCTTCACAGAAGTTCGGGTTTGGGTTAGGTGTTGTGCAGATTTTATTATTTTCCCTTATACCATGGTTATAAGGGAAAATAATAGCATTCTTAATTAAAATTGGGATGGAGGGGTTAAAAAAAAAATATTTTTTTTTTAACTCACCTTATCCACTTGTTTGCGCTGCCCGGCTTCTCTTCTTACTTCTTCTTTGATGAGCTGGGAGAAAAAGACCTTTGGTGATGTCACTGCTCACATCACATGGTCCATCACATGATCCATTACCATGGGGGATGGATCATGTGATGGACCATGTGATGAGCGCAGTGACGTCACCACAGGTGCTTTTCCTCCTGGTCATCAAAGAAGAAGACAGAAGAGAAGCCGAGCAGCACGAACAAGTGAATGAAGTGAGTTAAATAAAAAAAATGTAACCCCTTAATCCCTATTTTACTAAGCATTGTGTATTAAGAATGCTATTATTTTTTATAACATGGTTATAAGGGAAAATAATAATGATCGGGTCCCCATCCCGATCATCTCCTAGCAACCATGCGTGAAAATGTTTGCGAATTTCACGCAGCCCCATTTACTTCTAATATAGATCCTGCTGCGATTTTCACGCAACACATAAGTGATGCGTGAAAACAATCGCTCATGTACACAGCCCCAAAGAAATTAATGGGTCCGGATTCAGTGCGGGTGCAATGCGTTCACCTCACGCATTGCACCTGCGCGGAAAAAACTCGCCCGTGTGAAAGGGTCCTTAGATCATCATACAGTGTTACCATCCATTCGTCAGGCATCTCAAGCCACACAATGTGTCTGATACCTAAAATAAAAGTGTTAACTCACTGAATTTCACTGTAATGAGCCAGGACAAAAGATAAGTCTTAATAATGTCCTCTAGATCCCCAGAAAAAAAAATATATTTACAGAATCAAATTAGTAAATCTTCAAACATTTAAAGGGGTTCTCCAGGAATAAAAATAAATAAATGAAAATACTTAAATATTATTTTTTATAATAAATATATTCACAAATACCTTTTTATTACTTAGAATGGCTTGTTTTGTATAGGGAGCAATCATTAGGAGAAATAAAATGGCCGCCGTCCTATAAGTACATACAAAACCTGTCCAAATCACACAGGAGGACAAGGTACTTCACCACATTGAGCCATAGTGCTGCCTCATCCTCCTCTCTGTTCTGCTTGTCAGGAATCATGATCCTGAATACAGGTGAACCCACTCACTTCAATGGGGCCGCAAAAGTTGTGGACAGCACTCCGTTCGCTGTCCGCATCCGCTGCTCCGTTCCGTGACCCCGCTAAAAAAAATATAACATGTCCTATTCTTGTCCGCGCTTTGTGGACAAAAATAGGCATTTATATTAACCACTTCAACCCCGCTAGCTGAAACCCCCTTAAAGGGAGTCTGTCAGCAGATTTACCCCTTTTTAACAGTTGCCATTATGCTGTAGCCGCAAAACAGACGATTAACACAGTACCTTGATACGCTTTGGTGGACTTTTAAATCTGCCAAAAACGAACTTTGATGAGGGCTCGCAAGTGCCCAGGGCGGAGTCCACCGTGTTGGAGCCCAGGCAGCTCTGCCTCTTCGGCTCTTATCCCCGCCCAGCCTCCTCCTCTGCTCGCTATCTGTTGTCTCTCCCCCTCAGCGAGATCCCGCGCCGACGCGATGACTTCCTTGGTCGGGGCATGCGCATAAGCTACTGCGATGCCGTGTCAGCAATGGGCATTGCAGTGCGCATGCCCCGGCCAAGGAAGTTATCGCATCGGCGCGGGATCTCGCTGAGGGGGAGAGACAACAGATAGCGAGCAGAGGAGGAGGCTGGGCGGGGATAAGAGCCGAAGAGGCAGAGCTGCCTGGGCTCCAACACGGTGGACTCCGCCCTGGGCACTTGCGAGCCCTCATCAAAGTTCGTTTTTGGCAGATTTAAAAGTCCACCAAAGCGTATCAAGGTACTGTGTTAATCGTCTGTTTTGCGGCTACAGCATAATGGCAACTGTTAAAAAGGGGTAAATCTGCTGACAGACTCCCTTTAATGACCAGGCCACTTTTTACACTTCTGCACTACACTACTTTCACCGTTTATTGCTCGGTCATGCAACTTACCACCCAAATGAATTTTACCTCCTTTTCTTCTCACTAATAGAGCTTTCATTTGGTGGTATTTCATTGCTGCTGACATTTTTACTTTTTTTGTTATTAATCAAAATGTAACGATTTTTTTGCAAAAAAATGACATTTTTCACTTTCAGCTGTAAAATTTTGCAAAAAAAACGACATCCATATATAAATTTTTCGCTAAATTTATTTTTCTACATGTCTTTGATAAAAAAAAAATGTTTGGGCAAAAAAAAATTGGTTTGGGTAAAAGTTATAGCTTTTACAAACTATGGTACAAAAATGTGAATTTCCGCTTTTTGAAGCAGCTGTGACTTTCTGAGCACCTGTCATGTTTCCTGAGGTTCTACAATGCCCAGACAGTAGAAAACCCCCACAAATGACCCCATTTCGGAAAGTAGACACCCTAAGGTATTCGCTGATGGGCATAGTGAGTTCATAGAACTTTTTATTTTTTGTCACAAGTTAGCGGAAAATGATGATTTTTTTTTTTTCCTTACAAAGTCTCATATTCCACTAACTTGCGACAAAAAAATAAAAAATTCTGATTTCCGGTTCCAGCGCCAACATGGCAAGACGTGCTGAGTGAAGCTCCTCAACAGCCCGTGCCTCATAAACCTATCTCCCCGATATACCAGACCTGACTGGAGTCAGGAACTGGGACTACCCGCTGAAGACGCTAACCGGCTCCATATGGACCGGTTCTTAGTTACGATGGGGAGCAGGAACAAGCAAAGGGGACCATTGAAAGTCACCAGGTCACAGTCCGCGGCGCGAAACATGGCGGACAGCCCGCCTCAGCTATCACAAGCAGAACCGTTGCAGCTTTGGCCGGGGGAAGACCCTGACATAGAAGGGGACCAGCCAGAAGATCTAGTCATAGACTACAAGCAGCTGGCCTTAGAAGTGGCGGCACGCATCCTGCCCGACCTCCAGGAATCTTTATCCACTACGGTCTCGGCCTCCCTGTCTCAGATCCGCCAAGACCTATCAGATCATGGTCGCCGTTTGGATGAGACGGAGGAGAGAGTCGGGACGCTGGAGGACGAGCAATCACACTATCGATCTGAGTTTTCCAGACTCCAACAAGAGAACAAGAGGATCATGCAAAAGCTGGACGACCTAGAAAATCGTTCTCGAAGAAATAACCTGCGGCTCGTGCGCATAGCGGAGGCAGTTCCTTTTCAAGAGCTGATCCAGTTGTGCGAACAGGAATTACCGCAGGCGCTAAATATATCGACCCGATGTAAAGTTGAGAGAGCCCACAGGATCGGGCAGGCGCCGCTATCGACGGGGAGACAGGATCATGATTCGCTGACACATGCGGCCCTTAACCAACGCCCGAGACAAGTGATAGTGCGGTACCTGGACTACTCAGAGAAGGCGGCCATTTTAAGAGCCTACAAAAGCAGCAAAGCCCCCCTGATGTTAAGGGGTTCTCGAGCCCTTCTATTTGAAGATTTCTCAGCGGAAGTAACCAGACGGAGGCGAGAGTTTTCCACTATCTGCTCAGATCTTTACAATGCTCAGGTATGATTCGCACTTTTATACCCTGCGACCCTGAGAGTACATGACATGGAGGGTGCGGTGTCTACCTTCCAAGACCCTCAAGAGGCTAGGAGCGCTTTGCAGCATATCCTACGAAAGGAGGGTGAAAGGTCCCCACGGGATAACACCCGAAGACGTACTCCACCATAATGAGAGGGTCGGGACACGATCAAGTTGTCTATGTGGACTTGAACGAAATTTTCCCTGTGCCGGGACTCTTAGGTGAGGGATTTTGCACTTGACCACTTAGCCATGGCTGGACTCACTGGTTCACAACCTATGGTTTGCTGTTGATATTAATTTGTTGGCACTGGGTTATGAGAGGGGTCCTGATTGAATTCAGAGCCTCAGCGCGGCAAAGTTTCGCGCCAAAATGCTGTGTTGGGAAGAAGTGAAGTCAGAGCTTTACGAGAATAGGATATTTGAGTTTTTCGGGAGGGGGGATGGGAAGCAAGCTAAGGGGGGAATTGTTTATAGGGGGTTAAAAGTTGTATCATCTCAAATAAGGTGGGCAAGACAGGGTTGTTTGGACCTATCGAAATTAATGGCATACTTCTACTGCTTAGACTATGGTTAAAATTGTCACATGGAATGTGAAGGGGTTGAAGTCCCCGCATAAGAGAATCATGGTCCTGAGACACTTAAAACGCCTACACACAGACGTCGCCTTGCTGCAGGAAACTTATTTGTCAAAATCGGAGTTTCATCGCATGCGACGTCTGTGGGTAGGTCAGGCCCTTGGCTCCCCAGCAGTGGGTTCTAGGGGAGGAGTATTGCTTTTGATCCACAGACGTCTGCAGGCTAACATTGTAGAAAGCACGGAAGATAGCGAAGGCAGGCTTTTACATGTTATCCTCCAATTACAATCTGAAAAATTAGGTATCTATAATGTCTATGGTCCAAATGAGAGCAATACAGCCTTCTTTAACAAACTATGTGATAAGGTTCTGCAAGATACGACCTCTCAATGTCTGATCGCAGGTGATATGAATACAGTGATGTCCTGTTTGGAGGATAGACGGAGTAATGCTAAAATTCGCCCTAGGCCCAGACATAGAGACGCCATATTAAGTAGAGTGGCGGCAGACTTGCATGTACATGACGTGTGGAGATCCACCCATCCAGAGGACAGGGAATATACTCATTTCTCACAACCCCACAATTCATGGTCGCGTTTGGATTATTTCCTGGCCTCTGATCCCGTGTTGAGACGCACGGTATCGATAGAAATTGGGGACCTAGTCATCTCGGATCATGCCCCGGTAATTCTAGAAATAGCGGATACTATACCAAGGGGGAAAGATTTCCTCTGGAGGTTTCCGTCGGATTTAGCATCTAATGAGAACTTTGTGGAAATGCTGAACCATTGGTGGCTTGAATATTGGGAGGAAAACTCCGCCACTAGTGAGTCTCAACTAGTGTGGAGGGCAGGTAAAGCAGTTCTCAGGGGAAAGATTCTGGCATATGTTACCAGCCTGAGGAAAAAAGTAGAAGAAAAACTGCGAGAGTTAACGGGGTTACTAAGGGAAACATATACGCAACATTTGGCGCATCCTTCTGCAACCACTAGAAGTAGGTGGATGGAAGCTAAAAATACATATGATAGCTGGCTGAAAAAAAAGGAGGAGATTGAGGGTAAAAAGAAGGAAGCAAAATACTATAAATATGGGAATAAAGCGGGGAAGTTGCTAGCATCCCTAGCAAAAGGCTTGAGATCATCTACCCAGATAACAGCACTAAGGGAACCAGGTGGGGCTATTTCTACTAAACCTGAGCGAATCGTTGAGCTCTTCAGGAGTTTCTATGCTGACCTTTATGCAGCCAGTGAGACTTCTGACGCGCAAGGAAAAATTTGGCTAGGTGGCCTTTCCCTTCCGAAAGTTTCCCTAGATGAATTGGAAAGTTTGAATAAACCTATAACGGCAGAAGAGGTCCAGAGGGTTATCTCTCTCTCCAGTAATGGGAAAGCACCGGGGCCAGATGGGTTCACCAATGAATTCTACAAAGCGGTAGCCCCACAGGTAATACCAGTCCTGGTGTCCCTATACAACCAAATCCTACAGGGCCAGGAGATACCTCAGGACATGAATACAGCGTATATAAAAGTCCTGCCGAAGGAAGGGAAGGACCATGTTCTACCCTCATCCTATCGTCCGATTTCCTTGATCAATAATGATCTAAAGTATATTTCGAAAATTATGGCCGATAGACTGGCTTCCTTCTTGCCTAGACTCATTTCCACGCACCAGGTAGGTTTTATACAAGGTAGGGCAGCGGTATACAACATTCGCAAAGTCCTTGCAGTGTTAGACGACATCAAGCTCCACCCGGACCGTCACCCGTCTCCAGCTCTACTTGCCATTGATGCGGAAAAAGCGTTCGACAATGTGAGCTGGAGATGGTTGAATGAGGTATTGGATGTGATGGGTTTTGTAGGGCCTTTTAGAGATTATATCAAAGCTCTTTACAACACTCCGCTAGCTAGGATCTCAATACCGGAGTTCTTGTCAGATCATTTTGAACTACAAAAAGGCACCAGACAGGGGTGTCCGCTCTCACCCCTGCTATTCAACATTGCCTTGGAACCCTTGTCAAGAGCACTATGGCAGGATCAGTCAATTAGAGGCATTAGCATTAAGTCCCAGACCCTTAAACACGCTTTGTTTGCGGACGCTCTTCTAGTATTTATGTCACGTCCCCAAACTGATATTCCGATACTATTCGATTTACTAGAACGCTTTGCAGATTCTCGGGCTTTAGGGTCAACAAAACTAAAAGTGAATTGTTAAACTTATCTCCCTCTCCTACAGCAAACACTAGGGAGTTGCAGAACTTACCAATAGTAGTAGCCAACACACATATTAAATATCTGGGGATAAAAATAGGCAAAACACCTGATACTCTCTATACCCTGAATTACCCCCCCTTATTTAAAAAGATCATCACAGAGCTCAAATCTTGGGCGAACTTACCTATTTCGTTCCTGGGTAGGTGTTCATTGGTAAAGATGATGAGCTTTAGCAAACTATTATACCCCATGCAGACATTACCGATATTACTGAAACACAAGGATATCCAAAGTCTTCAGAAATCTTTTCGCTCGTTCCTCTGGCAATCAAAAAGATGTAGGATTTCCCTGAAAACTCTGGTGAGGCCAAAAGATAAGGGAGGGGTAGGGTTCCCTGACATTAGAAATTATAATTTAGCCAGCCTATTAAGACATAGTCTAGATTGGATACACGGTACATCTCATTATTCGGTCTTGCAGACTGAGAAAGAAATGGCGAGACCCTGGTGTTTAAACGCACTGTTACATACCAAATTCTCGTGTTTACCCCTTGAGATAAGGAGTAGTGTTATGTTTAGGGATACAATAGCGGCATGGAAGGCTGTGAGGAAAAAATTTAACCTTCCTTTCCTGGTGTCCAAACGTATGTCCCTGTGGGGGCACCCAGAGTTTAAAGCATTATCCATAAACGCCCAATTTGAACAGTGGAACACCGAAGGGATTAAATCTGTTGAACACCTCTGGAACCGAGAGTCAAAACAAATATATTCCTTTGGGGATTTAAGGGAGAAGTATCAGTTGTCGGGGTCTCACTTTTTGGCATACCAGCAGATAAAGTCATTTTTAACATCTAGACTCACAGAGTTAACCCGCGAATTTGCAGCAAATAATTTTGACTCTTTTTTACTTACCAAGGAGCCAAAAAAGGATCTAGCCACCATATATAGCTCCCTGAGAGATATTGACACGAAATTAGGAGACCCATCACTGTTTAAGGTATGGCTCAAATTTTTCCCGAATCTGATGATCCCGGATCAACTTCTGGATGGGTGGATTCTCATAAGGAAAGTAGTAAGTAATGAAATATGGAGGGAATCATACTTCAAGCTAATCCATAGGGCGATATATGGATTTTATAAGCCAAAAGCAAGTGTTCAGATAGCAGCGGATAGACTGACACATTGTCCGAAATGTACAATCTCGAACACTGATGTCACACATGGACTATGGGAATGCGAAGCGGTCAAATCCTTCTGGAAAGCAGTTCTAGATATGATAAAGGCTAAATGGAATCTAAAGATTCAATTAGATCCAGAATTGCTATTATTCCATGTTGGACGTTCGGCAGAATCCTCCGGAATTCCGCATGCTATACATGTCTTACTCCTGGCATCCAAGAGATGTTTGCTAAATCATTGGCTGCAGGCTAAGGTACCAGGAGTTGAGGAAATAGTGCAACAAACCACCAATTGCATGATATTAGAACGGATCGAGGCGGAGCAAGCTAAGACAAAATTGAAGACTCCCTTCTTTAAGAAGTGGAGACTGTATATGGAAGGGTTAATGTCGGACAGGGAAATTTTGACACACGTAAAGCAGTTTATTCACACTGAATGGTACCTAAAGCTAGAGCCAACAGACCCATGGTTTCAGATCCACAAAAAGTACATGATAGTTTAAAGACAGACGAGAGACGGGTAGGGGAAAGGAACTAGGTAGTTGGTTAGTCTTGGAACATGAGAGACATTAATCGATGACACTACCGGGAATAGGTTCTTTCTTAAACTAATGCTAGATTACCCACTGGCTTGAGATGATAAATTTGGGGTGTTGGGAGGGGGGGGGAGGGAGTTTGGATGGGAGGGGGAGGGGGGGGAAGGAGGGGAGAAAAAGAAAAAAATAAGAATGAGACATGTCTTTTTCTTTCTCAAATCGATGTCTGCTTGATTGTTATGTATCTGATTGATGTGTAATGTTACATTTATCCTTCAATAAAGAGAAGTTTACAAAAAAAAATTCTAGGAACTCGCCATGCCCCTCACGGAATACCTTGGGGTGTCTTCTTTCCAAAATGGGGTCACTTGTGGCGTAGTTATACTGCCCTGGCAATTTAGGGGCCCATATGTGTGAGAAGTAGTTTGCAATCAAAATCTGTAAAAAATGACCGGTGAAATCCGAAAGGTGCACTTTGGAATGTGGGTCCCTTTGCCCACCTAGGCTGCAAAAAAGTGTCACACATCTGGTATTGCCGTACTCAGGAGAAGCTGGGGAATGTGTTTTGGGGTGTCATTTTACATATAACCATGCTGGGTGAGAGAAGTATCTTGGCAAAAGACAACTTTTCCAATTTTTTTTAACTTGCGACAAAAAATAAAAAATTCTAGGAACTCGCCATGCCCCTCACGGAATACCTTGGGATGTCTTCTTTCCAAAATGGGGTCATTTGTGGCGTAGTTATACTGCCCTGGCAATTTAGGGGCCCATATGTGTGAGAAGTACTTTGCAGTCAAAATGTGTAAAAAATGGCCTGCGAAATCCGAAAGGTGCTCTTTGGAATGTGTGCCCCTTTGCCCACCTAGGCTGCAATAAAGTGTCACACATCTGGTATCGCCGTACTCAGGAGAAGTTGGGGAATGTGTTTTGCGGTGTCATTTTACATATACCCATGCTGGGTGAGAGAAATATCTTGGCAAAAGACAACTTTTCCCATTTTTTTATACAAAGTTGGCATTTGACCAAGATATTTATCTCACCCAGCATGGTTATATGTAAAATGACACCCCAAAACACATTCCCCAGCTTCTCCTGAGTACGGCGATACCACATGTGTGACACTTTTTTGCAGCCTAGATGCGCAAAGGTGCCCAAATTCCTTTTAGGAGGGCATTTTTAGACATTTGGATCCCAGACTTCTTCTCACGCTTTAGGGCCCCTAAAAAGCCAGGGCAGTATAAATACCCCACATGTGACCCCACTTTGGAAAGAAGACACCCCAAGGTATTCAATGAGGGGCCTGGCAAGTTCATAGAATTTTTTTTTTTTTGGCATAAGTTAGCGGAAATTGTTTTTTTTTTTTTTCTCACAAAGTCTCACTTTCCGCTAACTTGGGACAGAAATTTCAATCTTTCATGGACTTAAAGGGAGTCTTTCACCTAAAATGATGATTATACACCACAAACATGATGATATCCATTACATTCCCCATATTATAATCTTACCTTTGATATTGCTGTCCGTCGCCTATTCGCTCTTAAAAACACTTTTATTCCATATGCTAATCGGATTCTGAAGGTGCCCAGGGGCGGCGTTTATGCGGCCGGTGCCCAGGCTCCACGGCGCTGTTCAAATCAAACCCCTCCCCTTTCACCCCTCTGGCCCGCCCTCGGTTCTTCAGATACCATCCTCCAGTCAATGACCAATCCGGCGCCTGCGCGTGCGCACTCCATTACTCACTAGGGCAGAGGCAGCAGAGCGTTTAATACGCATGCGCCGGCCCGTACATCCCGATCTAGCCGGCGGAAGTAAACTGCCAAAATATCGGGATGTACGGGCCGGCGCATGCGCATTAAACGCTCTGCTGCCTCTGCCCTAGTGAGTAATGGAGTGCGCAGGCGCAGGCGCCGGATTTGTCATTGACTGGAGGATGGTATCTGAAGAACCGAGGGCGGGCCAGAGGGGTGAAAGGGGAGGGGTTTGATTTGAACAGCGCCGTGGAGCCTGGGCACCGGCCGCATAAACGCCGCCCCTGGGCACCTTCAGAACCCGATTAGCATATGGAATAAAAGTGTTTTTAAGAGAGAATAGGCGACGGACAGCAATATGAAAGGTAAGATTATAATATGGGGAATGTAATGGATATCATCATGTTTGTGGTGTATAATGGTCATTTTAGGTGAAAGACTCCCTTTAATATGCCCCTCACCGAATACCTTGGGGTGTTTTCTTTCCAAAATGGGGTCATTTGTGGGGTGTTTGTACTGCCCTGGCATTTGAGGGTCTCCACAATCATTACATGTATGGCCAGCATTAGGAGTTTCTGCTATTCTCCTTATATTGAGCATACGGGTAATGAGATTTTTTTTTCCGTTCAGCCTCTGGGCTGAAAGAAAAAAATGAACGGCACAGATTTCTTCATTCGCATCGATCAATGTGGATGAAAAAATCTCTGCCAAAAAAAAAAAAAGGAGGGGAAAGGCGTCTGCCAGGACATAGGAGCTCCGCCCAACATCCATACCCACTTAGCTCGTATGCCCTGGCAAACCAGATTTCTCCATTCACATAAATCGATGTGGATGAATAAATCATTGCTGGGATTTTTTTAAATTTTTTTATATACAAAGTGTTTGCCAAAGCATAGGAACGCCGCCTCCTCCTCAGCTCATATGCCTTGGCAAACGTATCTTTTACTGCAGAGTAGAAATCTCGTCTTGCAGCGCCGCATACACCGACTTGCGTGTAATCTGACAGCAGCACAATGCTTCTGTCAGAATGCACATCAGTGCTGCAGCTAGTCGATCGGTTGGTCCACCTGGAAGGTAAAAAAATAAAAAAATAAAAACCAGGCCGCAACGCAATAATTTTATTAACTTTGGAACAGAACATATAAACTTTAACTTTTTGAACTAAACATTAACCTTTTTGCTTACTGGTGTTTTTGTTTTTTTACCTTTATAGAACAAACCTCTCCTTCCCCATGGGTCAATGTGCAAAGCGCAAATCGCCCAAAGATGTGGCGAAGTGCGTTATGCACTTTGTCCCAGGTGAAAGGAGACGTTTGCAGCAGCTGTGAGTGAATGGGCCCTAATAGCCCTGTGTGCCTGTCCTGGTGAGATGTGATCCCTATGCTAGGTGTACCTGTGTGTGGTACTTCCGGAAACACTCTCCAAAGCATAGGGCAGGGTGGTCAGGACAGTCAGGACAGAAATAGCGGGTGTCACGCCTTATTCCACTCCTGCTACAGACACAACATCTTTTTCGGGGTGACGGTTGGGTTGAGGTACCAGGAACGACATTGGGGAAATGTCGCTCGTGTAGACGGCTAACTACACTGGTGGATGGGGCCACGCAACCTCCTGGGTACAGGAGGTTCTCGATGATCTCTTCCTGAAATTTGAGGAAGGATCCAGTTCTCCCAGCCTTACTGTAGAGAACAAAACTATTATACAGAGCCAATTGAATTAAATATACAGACACCTTCTTATACCAACGTCTGGTTCTGCGGGAAACTAAATACGGAGACAACATCTGGTCATTGAAGTCCACCCCTCCCATGTGAAGGTTATAGTCGTGGACTGAGAGGGGCTTTTCAATGACATGGGTTGCTCGCTCAATTTGTATTGTCGTGTCTGCGTGAATGGAGGAGAGCATGTAAACGTCACGCTTGTCTCTCCATTTCACCACGAGCAGTTCTTCATTACTAGGGATGAGCGAACTCGAACTGTATAGTTCGGGTTCGTACCGAATTTTGGGGTGTCCGTGACACGGACCCGAACCCGGACATTTTCGTAAAAGTCCGGGTTCGGGTTCGGTGTTCGTCGCTTTCTTCGCGCTTTTGTGACGCTTTCTTGGCGCTTTTTGAAAGGCTGCAAAGCAGCCAATCAACAAGCGTCATACTACTTGCCCCAAGAGGCCATCACAGCCATGCCTACTATTGGCATGGCTGTGATTGGCCAGAGCACCATGTGACCCAGCCTCTATTTAAGCTGGAGTCACATAGCGCCGCCCGTCACTCTGCTCTGATTAGCGTAGGGAGAGGTTGCGGCTGCGACAGTAGGGCGAGATTAGGCAGATTAACTCCTCCAAAGGACTTGATTAACTGATCGATCTGCAGCTGTGGATCATTGAGCTGCTGATCCTCAATTGCTCACTGTTTTTAGGCTGCACAGACCGTTTGTCAGTCACATTTTTCTGGGGTGATCGGCGGCCATTTTGTGTCTTGTGGTGCGCCAGCACAAGCTGCGACCAAGTGCATTTAACCCTCAATGGTGTGGTTGTTTTTTGGCTAAAGCCTACATCAGGGTGAAGCTGTCACACCAAGTGCATTTAACCAGCAATAGTCTGTTCATTTTTTGGCCATATACAAAATCAGGGGCAAGCTGCGCCTGTCACCAAGTGCATTTAACCCTCAATGGTGTGGTTGTTTTTTGGCTAAAGCCTACATCAGGGTGAAGCTGTCACACCAAGTGCATTTAACCAGCAATAGTCTGTTCATTTTTTGGCCATATACTAAATCAGGGGCAAGCTGCGCCTGTCACCAAGTGCATTTAACCCTCAATGGTGTGGTTGTTTTTTGGCTAAAGCCTACATCAGGGTGAAGCTGTCACACCAAGTGCATTTAACCAGCAATAGTCTGTTTATTTTTTGGCCATATCCCAGTCTAATTCTGTCACTAAATCCATACCGGTCACCCAGCGCCTAAATACTAGGCCTCAAATTTATATCCCGCTAAATCTGTCCTTAGTGCTGTAGCTGGGCGAGTTATTTAGTGTCCGTTCAAGCACATTTCTTGTTCTGGGTTGAAATACAATTCCCAATTTAGCAATTTCATAATTTAGTGGTTTCTGCTATATCAGAGCTATTTGAAATCTATCCCTAAAAGGGTATATAATATTCAAGGTGCACATTGGGTCATTCAGAATAACTTCACACACACCCGCTACTGTGTATTTCCAAGTCTAATTCTGGCACTAAACCCATACCTGTCACCCAGCGCCTAAATACTAGGCCTCAAATTTATATCCCGCTAAATCTGTCCCTAGTGCTGTAGCTGGGCGAGTTATTTAGTGTCCGTTCAAGCACATTTCTTGTTCTGGGTTGAAATACAATTCCCAATTTAGCAATTTCATAATTTAGTGGTTTCTGCTATATCAGAGCTATTTGAAATCTATCCCTAAAAGGGTATATAATATTCAAGGTGCACATTGGGTCATTCAGAATAACTTCACACACACCCGCTACTGTGTATTTCCAAGTCTAATTCTGGCACTAAACCCATACCTGTCACCCAGCGCCTAAATACTAGGCCTCAAATTTATATCCCGCTAAATCTGTCCCTAGTGCTGTAGCTGGGCGAGTTATTTAGTGTCCGTTCAAGCACATTTCTTGTTCTGGGTTGAAATACAATTCCCAATTTAGCAATTTCATAATTTAGTGGTTTCTGCTATATCAGAGCTATTTGAAATCTATCCCTAAAAGGGTATATAATATTCAAGGTGCACATTGGGTCATTCAGAATAACTTCACACACACCCGCTACTGTGTATTTCCAAGTCTAATTCTGGCACTAAACCCATACCTGTCACCCAGCGCCTAAATACTAGGCCTCAAATTTATATCCCGCTAAATCTGTCCTTAGTGCTGTAGCTGGGCGAGTTATTTAGTGTCCGTTCAAGCACATTTCTTGTTCTGGGTTGAAATACAATTCCCAATTTAGCAATTTCATAATTTAGTGGTTTCTGCTATATCAGAGCTATTTGAAATCTATCCCTAAAAGGGTATATAATATTCAAGGTGCACATTGGGTCATTCAGAATAACTTCACACACACCCGCTACTGTGTATTTCCAAGTCTAATTCTGGCACTAAACCCATACCTGTCACCCAGCGCCTAAATACTAGGCCTCAAATTTATATCCTGCTAAATCTCTCGTTACCGCTGTCCTGTTGTGGCTGGGAAAGTTATTTAGTGTCCGTCAAAGCACATTTTTTGTTCTGGGTTGAAATACAATTCCCAATTTAGCAATTTCATAATTTAGTGGTTTCTGCTATATCAGAGCTATTTGAAATCTATCCCTAAAAGGGTATATAATATTCAAGGTGCACATTGGGTCATTCAGAATAACTTCACACACACACGCTTCTGTGCATTTCCAAGTCTAATTCTGTCACTAAATCCATACCGGTCACCCAGCGCCTAAATACTAGGCCTCAAATTTATATCCCGCTGAATTTGAATACAATACATTGGGCCAAATAATATATTTGTTGTTGTGGTGAACCATAACAATGAGAAAAACATCTAGTAAGGGACGCGGACGTGGACATGGTCGTGGACATGGTCGGACATGGTGGGTGACGTGAAGCCTCATTCTCTGCTATGACATGCAGACTGATTCTCTGCTGTCATGAAGCCAGATTGTCTGTTACGGGACCTCTCTGCTCTGCCTGTGTGCTAGGCCTAAATATATGCCAATGGACTGTTGCAGTGGTGGCTGACGTGAAGCCTCATTCTCTGCTATGACATGCAGACTAATTCTCTGCTGACATGAAGACAGATTCTCTGTTACGGGACCTCTCTCCTCTGCCTGGGTGCCGGGGCCTAAATATCTGAGAATGGACTGTTCCAGTGGTGGGTGACGGGAAGCCAGATTCTCTGCTATGGAACCTCTCTCCAATTGATTTTGGTTAATTTTAATTTATTTAATTTTTATTTTAATTCATTTCCCTATCCACATTTGTTTGCAGGGGATTTACCTACATGTTGCTGCCTTTTGCAGCCCTCTAGCTCTTTCCTGGGCTGTTTTACAGCCTTTTTAGTGCCGAAAAGTTCGGGTCCCCATTGACTTCAATGGGGTTCGGGTTCGGGACGAAGTTCGGATCGGGTTCGGATCCCGAACCCGAACATTTCCGGGATGTTCGGCCGAACTTCTCGAACCCGAACATCCAGGTGTTCGCTCAACTCTATTCATTACACAATGCAGCCCTCTGCCCCCTTGCAGACGGGTGGTAACGAGCCGTTGGGGGAAGCCCACGCGACTAGTTCGTGCGGTGCCACAGGCGCCAATCTGTTCTAGAAACAAATGCCTAAAGAGGGCCACACTTGTGTAGAAATTGTCCACATAAAGATGGTACCCCTTGCCGAATAAGGGTGACACCAAGTCCCAGACTGTCTTCCCACTGCTCCCCAGGTAGTCAGGGCAACCGACCGGCTCCAGGGTCTGATCTTTTCCCTCATAGATCCGAAATTTGTGGGTATAGCCTGTGGCCCTTTCACAGAGCTTATACAATTTGACCCCATACCGGGCGCGCTTGCTTGGGATGTATTGTTTGAAGCCAAGGCGCCCGGTAAAATGTATTAGGGACTCGTCTACGCAGATGTTTTGCTCTGGGGTATACAAATCTGCAAATTTCTGGTTGAAATGGTCTATAAGGGGCCGAATTTTGTGGAGCCGGTCAAAAGCTGGGTGGCCTCTGGGACGGGAGGCGGTGTTGTCGCTAAAGTGCAGGAAACGCAGGATGGCCTCAAAACGTGCCCTGGACATAGCAGCAGAGAACATGGGCATGTGATGAATTGGGTTCGTGGACCAATATGACCGCAATTAATGCTTTTTAGTTAGACCCATGTTGAGGAGAAGGCCCAGAAAAGTTTTAATTTAGGAAACTTGGACTGGTTTCCACCGGAAAGGCTGGGCATAATAGCTTCCCGGGTTGGCGGTTATAAATTGTGTGGCATACCTGTTTGTTTTGGCCACGACTATGTCTAAGAGCTCCGCAGTCAAGAACAGCTAAAAAAATCCCAGGGCCGAACCGATCTGAGCTGTCTCAACCCGAACTCCAGACTGGGCAGTGAAAGGGGGAACTACAGGTGCGGCTGAAGTTGGGGACTGCCAATCAGGGTTTGCCAGCACCTCTGGGATTCTAGGGGCTCTACGGGCCCGTCTTTGCGGTGGCTGCGACGGGGTCACTTCTGCTCGTGCCACCGTACCAGCTTCAACTGCCCTTCTGGTGCTCGCCACTTCACCAGGTTGTACGGCAGTGCTGGTACTAGGTCCAGGGAGGGCTGCGCTGCTGGTGTATGCCTCACCACGTAATCTGACAGCGCCAGCCCCACTCTGCTGCTCTTGAAGCGGATCCTGCGCAACCTGTGGTCTAGCGACACGGGGCCGGGTACGCCTGGTGCTATCAGGGACCTCAGCCTCCTCGTCCGAACTTTGGGTCAGAGAGCCACTGCTTTCTACAGGTTCGTATTCTGACCCGCTAGATTCATCAGATGAGGGTTCCCATTCCTCATCCGACTGGGTCAGAAGCCTGTAGGCCTCTTCAGAAGAATACCCCCTGTTTGACATTTGGGCAACTAAATTTAGGGGTATTCCCTGAGACTACCCAAGAAAAAAAGCAAGCCTGTCTTACAAAGGGGAGGCTAGCGAAGTACCGGAGGCCGCTGCGGTTGATAAAAAATATCAAAACTGATTTTTTTATCGCCGCAGCGCGTGTAAAGTGATTGTGCAGTGATCAAAAAAATAATTTTTTTTGTCACTGCGGTGGGGCGGGTGTGGGCGAACACACGTGTGGGCGACCGATCAGGCCTGATCGGGCAAACACTGTGTTTTGGGTGGAGGGCGAACTAAAGTGACACTAATACTATTATAGATCTGACCGTGATCAGTTTTGATCACTTCCAGATACTATAAAAGTACAAATGATGATTAGCGATACGCTAATCAGCGAATCAGTGACTGCGGTGCGGTGGGCTGGGCGCTAACCGATCCCTAAACTACCTAACCAAGGGGCCTAAACTATCCTAAAACCTAACGGTCAATACCAGTGGAAAAAAAAAGTGACAGTTTGCACTGATCACTTTTTTCTTTTCACTAGTGATTGACAGGGGCGATCAAAGGGGTGATCAAAGGGTTAATTGGGGTGCAGGGGGGTGATCTGGGACTAGTGTGTACTGTTGGTGGGTACTCACAGTGATGTGTGCTCCTCTGCTGGATCCAACCGACGAAAAGGACCAGCAGAGGAGCAGGGCAGCCATATAACAGATCATATTTACTAATATGATCTGCTATGTGGCTTCTGATTGTTTTTTTTTTAAATCATCAGCTTGCCAGCCGCGATCATTGGCTGGCAAGCTGATGATGCGACCCCCCTTGACGAAATGCCGGCCCGAACGGCGCATGCGCGGGCCGGCAAAGCGCGTCATCTCGCGTCTCGCGAGATGACGCTTATATGCGTGACTCTGCGCAGCGCTGCCGCCTCCGGACCGCACATCTGCATTAGGCGGTTCGGAGGCGTTTAAAGGCTGTCTGTGCGGAACGGTCTTATGTAGGGGCTAATTTTTCTGGCCAATTCTCATTTTTGCGGGATGAGATGACGGTTTGATTGGCACTATTTTGGGGTGCATATGACTTTTTGATCGCTTGCTATTATACTTTTTGTGATGTAAGGTGACAAAAAAATGTTTTTTTAGCACAGTTTTTATTTTATTTTTTTGACAGTGTTCACCTGAGGGGTTAGGTCATGTGATATTTTTATAGAGCCGATACGAACGCGGTGATACCTAATATGTCTACTTTTTTTTTTTACTTTATTTTAGGAAAAGGACTCTTTTTTTTTTTTTTTCTTTTTTTACTTGAAACTTGAAAAAAATGTGTAAAACTTTTTAACTTTTTTAACTTCTTTTTTCACTTTGTTTTGTCCCACTCTGGGACTTCAACTTTTAGTGGTCTGATCCCCTTTACACTTACAGCTTTCTGCCTGTGAGATCCAGGAGGCTGGATCTCACAGGCTGTCACGGAAGGCAGCCACAATGCTTAAAGAAGGCATCAGGCTGCCTTCCCTGCCATTGGGTACCCGTCACAGCAGCGAGGGGACCCGATGGCCACCCCGCACCCGACAGGATATCGCATGTGCCGCTGCGCTGTCAGCACTGACCGTGGCAGTGCAAGGGTTAATGCGCTGGCATTGGTGTTTTCGCTGAAGCCGCCGGCGCATAAAGCAGGGACCTGGCTGTCAGTGACTACCGGGTCCGTGCCACTGATTGGGCAGGGGCGCAGCTCCTGCACCTGCCCGATCAGCATGACGTACATGTACAGTATGTCACTGGTCCTTAAGTCACGGCCAGATATGAAGTATATGTACGTCATAGGTCCTTATGGGTTTAAATCCCTGCACTCTACCTATTATATCAAAAGGGGTCCCTGGTCTTGGAGAGCCAACTTTAAAAAAATCCTGCATTTAAATATAAACATTTTTGAATTTTTGTGAATGTAGCCCAGATCTACAAGAATTAAAAAACACTTTCTGTTATTTTCTAACCATGATTATTCTATTAAATTCCTTTAATTGGCACTTATAAATATTTATATTTTTTTCCTCTATTACCAGTTCCTAAAGGGATGCATTTGGGCAATTGAGTAATTTTTTCTATCTTAACTGCACCTACATATATAGTGAATGCTGATGGAGAGCCCTGACTACATTACAATCTGCTTTTACTTTCTGAAGTGGACTCATAAATTAGCTGGGCTGTGACACATCTGTAATGAGTTGTGGAGAACATTTACAACTTCTTTGTACAAATGTTAATATTTTATTTTAACTGATAAGAAGATAGCTAATAAATTTTGCTGAATTATACTATGGTCCCAAAAATCAATAGCGGACACGATTTACAACATGCTCCCTCTAACAGAGACATTTTTGTGTAATCTGAAAGCATTTGTTCTTTATCAGTAATGCATTTTTATTTCATTTTGACTACTCGTTCACATGTAGAATATTTTTTCCTGGGACTGCTGGTACTAACCTAAGGATAGGGCATGGAGATGACTGAGGGGAAAGGGGGAGGAGAGGAGACCACCGGATCCCCCCCATTTACCCCACCCCAATAAAAACTCTGACACCTTATCTCTTTTAACCAATCCTTTACTGGGTGATGATCGGCCACAGCAAATTTTTCTTTCAACAAAATGGTAACAAAACACCACCTCCTCCACAGATCATTCCTCCTATGCGGTGTACCACCCTGGATCCCCAGGGCGTACGTACGCCAGTCACTCTTCACCACGACTTGCTTTCCAAATGCCGCCTCCAGCTGTGACTTCAAGCTTCCACCGAACCTCAAAAGAGAGAAACAGTGAACAAACCGCACAATAATATTTTTTTTTTTTTTTTTTTATATATATAAATGTATAAAAATAAACCTGGTATAACAAATCCTACATCCAAAAAAGGGACGGGAGGGTGGGCAACTCGCTTACCCTGTCAAGAGGAAGTCGTCCTCCCTGAACTCCCCTATTTATAACCCCTTATTACTCCTCCCACCGTCTCTCCCACTATTCCTCACTCCACCTCCCACTTCTCTTAACCCTTTCCTAACCTCCTTAACCTCTACCCAAGCCTATACTCCCCCTTAACAAGGGAAACATAAGGAGAGGGGGGGAGGGGACCACCAGTCCCTCATCACCCTCCTTATCCAGTCGGGTGCTCTCCAGACTGCTGGTACTAACCTAAGGATAGGGCATGGAGATGACTGAGGGGAAAGGGGGAGGAGAGGAGACCACCGGATCCCCCCCATTTACCCCACCCCAATAAAAACTCTGACACCTTATCTCTTTTAACCAATCCTTTACTGGGTGATGATCGGCCACAGCAAATTTTTCTTTCAACAAAATGGTAACAAAACACCACCTCCTCCACAGATCATTCCTCCTATGCGGTGTACCACCCTGGATCCCCAGGGCGTACGTACGCCAGTCACTCTTCACCACGACTTGCTTTCCAAATGCCGCCACGGAGGAGGACCGTCTCAAACGGGGCTCCGACCACCACCCAGCAAACTAAAAGCCTGTTCGATGCCATCCTGCAAACCGGACAAAAAAATATCCAGACCAATCTCCGTGAGGTGCACCCCGTCCGGTCTCATCAAGGAACTATTATCGCCCTCCAACTGCCAATGACGAACCACTACCCCGCCCTTGGAGCGTACAAAGCGAGACATTCGGGCATTCAACGTTCTCCTACACCGCTCCATAGCCTCCCCATCTCTGGCGCCATGCCAAACCACTCTCGGCACCACCTCCGACCATACTACAACTAGCTCCGGAAAAAAGGCAGGGAAACGTTCCAGGTCAGACCTCATCAAGGCCATTAACTCCAACATCCTCTGGGAACACAGGTCATTTCCACCTGCATGCAGGACCAGGATCACCGGCCCCACCGATCTACGCCCCCTCCTTCTGCAGCTTCTCCCTAAGGGCCTCCGGAAACTCCCTCGCTGATCTAAGATTGTCCGAAAGAACCGGAGATCTATTAAGGACAAAAGGTATGAAAAAACCCTCCGAAAACCCCGTCCGCAAAACTTCCGCCGCCCTCCTATTGGGGTACCGGTCTAACCAAGGGGACATCCTTTCCACGCTGACCGGAGTCCTTCTGATCAAAGGCCCCCGCTGGCTTACCCCCTCGACCCTGGGATCTGGGACACCTACCCGCGGGATGGGAGCCCCCGCAGGCAGAACATTCGTGTTTGTACCGACACAATCCAGCGTATTTGCAGTGCCCCTCGTTGTACAACCAACATGCACCCGGGCGTCTAACGGCCACTGGACCCTGGGCCGCCGAGGCCCCAGCGCCAGTGGCCGCCCCAGGAAAGGAAGGCGGACGAGGCGCCGTCATCAAGCGGAGCCAGACATCCGTGGCCTTCACCCCCCACCCCAGCTCAGGCTGAAGCGCCAAACGCCTACGAAATTCCTCATCGTACTTCCACCAAGCACTACCCCCATGCGCCTTATACGCACTATAAATGGTATCCATGTAAATAAACAATTCCGCAAAACGCTCCGGATGCTTCTGACCCATAACACACCCCAATACCGCAAACGCCTGCAACCAATTATTCATCGTCCGCGCAACCTTCATCCGCTTATCATAGGGCTTATCCACAAAACGCCGCTCCTTATCCACCCCATGCTGATCGACCGACACCAAAGACCAGATGTCCACATATTGGTGAGACCAGATCTTCTCCCTAACCGACTCCTCCAAATGAGCCCCCAAAGGGCTAACCCCACAAAAACACGAATCCTTATGGATCCCTGCTAACACCACAGAGGCCTTCGCCACCTGCTGCGGGGCCGCCACTGGCGCCCCAGACCCTCCATCCACCGGAACCGCCAGGGGAACAGGTGAAACCACAGGCAACCTATCCAGCAAAGACTTCAATAAAGATTCTAAACACGCCCCACCCCCACCCGCTCCCCACGCCCCCACATATTGGTACTCACCAGGAACCGGGATCGCCGCTGGAACCACCGCAGGTACAGGAACAGCCTCCCTGTGTACTGCCACCGAAGCCAGGCTCGATACCCTGGACACCTCACCATCCGCCAGTCGTCCACTCCCGGAACGCGGTGTACGAACAGACTCTTCCGACACGCCCGAGGATCCCTCTGAGGAGGACGGGGAACGCCACCTGGAAGATCTGGACCGCCTGCTGTACCGGGAGGACCTGGAATGCCGACTGGAACGCCGCCTCCGGCGGCTGCGCCTCCCCCGCCTCCTGCCCTCTCTGGAGGAAGTGGGGGACAAAGATCTCTCCCTGCGTCTGCCCCTCCCCACCGCAGGAGCCGCTGCGAAAGGAATGAAAGGGATATGTGAAAGGGGGGGAGGGGGGGCCGGGTCCGAAGCAGAAGACCCACTCACAAAAGGCGAAACCCCAATAGTAGGAGACCTACCTCCAGACATGTCACCAGCAACCGGGGGGGGGGGGAGGTGAGGCAACCAGTGCCGCCAAAGGGAGGGAAAGAGGGGCAGAAGGGGCCGCTTGTGAGGGTGGAGGAGTGATGGGGCAGTCATCTGCAGCCCCATCACTAGATTGCCGGGCGCCCATAATAGCCACACCACTCGCCTGCCACGCTGGGACACTCGCGCCCGCCGAGACAGAAACCGGAAGGGGAGGAGCCAAGATGCGGCCGACTTCCGGTCCCAACCCCACCGGAGGAACACAGAGGCCGCGGGAAGCCGCCGCCACTACAGGGGAGGGAGACACCTGCCGCAACCTAGCCGGGGGGCGGCGACTCCGAGCAGAGCGCCGCAGCCCCCGGGGCACATCAGAGGGGCACTCACCAAGCGGCGTCTCCGGCAGACGGAACGGGGCAGACACAGGAGGAACGGAGGCAGAGGAAGGATCGAAGCTGCGCAAAAAAGATCGCAGCCATCCTTCCCCCTCCGCCTGAAAACGCGCCAGGAGAGAAGCGCGCAGCGCATCGTCACCTGCGGCCATCTCAAGAGTCAAGCAGCGGTAAGTACTTACCAACTCGCTTACCCTGTCAAGAGGAAGTCGTCCTCCCTGAACTCCCCTATTTATAACCCCTTATTACTCCTCCCACCGTCTCTCCCACTATTCCTCACTCCACCTCCCACTTCTCTTAACCCTTTCCTAACCTCCTTAACCTCTACCCAAGCCTATACTCCCCCTTAACAAGGGAAACATAAGGAGAGGGGGGGAGGGGACCACCAGTCCCTCATCACCCTCCTTATCCAGTCGGGTGCTCTCCATCCCCATCTTCATAGTCACCCAAGGATGTAGCTAAATGCTCAGGGGCCCTCGTGCAAGATTTTAGCTTGGTCCCCCCTTCCCTCAGTGCTTTGTAGCAAGGGGCAGAGAAGCACATAACCTGGGCCCCAGTGCAAAATCTGTAACAGAGCCCTCCCAGTGTGCACTATGTGGCACAAGGGTCTTTGGGCCCCCTCAGGCTCCTGGGCCCGGTAGCAACTGCTACCTCTGCATCCCCTATAGCTATGCTCCTGTAGTCACCCACTTTCAGGGTTAGATTAGCCCACCAGAGTACCAGAAGAATCTCTGGTGGGCCCAGGTTCTCATATCATAAAAAACAACAAAAATATTTGGCTACCTTTGGAGCCAATCACTTGCCAATAGGGTCTATTTGATTAAAAACTGATTTAACTTTATTGATGATATAAAGGTCAGGCCTCAGGATTTATTATATTCTCTGGTGGGCCCTAGGAACCCCTGTCCAACACTGCTGACTTTCTGTTCTGTTCTCTTCTGTTGCTTCCCAAATATCTCAGCACCAGGATAATGGGCATCAGTTAGTTGTAAGGGTGAATTTACACAGAGTTTGTTAGCGCTGAAAAAAATCCACTACACAATTCTGCATTGTTCTGACTTAATAACGAGGCAGCAAGTGTTGAGGCTCATTAGACAATATGGCTGTGCTTGTCTGTATTAATCAGTGCTACTCTCTCCTGAAATCTTGTCAGTCAACTCAACCGATCAGTCAGGTATGAAAAATCCAGGTGAGGCTTATTCCAAGCTGAATGCACAAAACAGTATGCACAAAACAATAGGTGAAAATATTATTTAAAGGGGTTGTCCACTTTTTGCTATTGGTCACCTATCCTCAGGATAGGTCATCAATATCAGATAGGTGGGGGTCTGACTCCCAGCACCCCCGTCGATCAGCTGTTTGAAGAGAAGACAGAGCTCATACGAGATCTGCCTTCTCTACTCTGTTTACCTGCTCACCCCAGCAATTGCAGTGGTGTGTAGGTGTAATTACAAGTATGGCGCCCCCAGTCATATTCTGTAGTGAGAACTACAGAGCCGTCCCACAGAAGTGAATGGGGACGCCATACTTGTAATTACACCCTCTCACCACTGTATTTGCTGCGGCGAGCAGGTAAACAGAGCAAAGAGCTTATTGGCGGGGTATTGGTGGTTGGACCCCCGCGGACCTGATATTGACCTATCCAGAGAACTTTACAAGCATAGAGAGGAGCTGATTACATCAGAGTATGTCTACAGGGAGACTGCAGGGACAAGCTTAAACAGCAAACACAGTGCAATAAAAACAATAATATACTACATAGGAAATCAAGAAGGCATGGGACATGACATGCATGGTTTTCAAGCAGTTTTTGACATGGTTTCTGTTGCGGTTTTTGATACTACACATTTCATTTGGAACTTTGGACGTAGATTCATTCTTCCAAAACTGCGAACAGAAAAATTACCCACTAATGGGAGGTGGATTGTATGTGTTTTCTGTGCAGATTTTAGGCACAGGATTCGTGCCAAAATCCACAACAAAAAACTGTAGGAAATCACCTACAGCTGTTTTTCTGGTGGGTTGGTGGGGCTTGTGCTAGGTATGGCATAGTCAGGCAGCAGGGGTGCTGTTTAACTGCTGGTTCCCGCCACCTGCCGGATTGGCGCCACAGCGTTGGTGGTCGCTGTGCAGCGCCATGCCAATTTTAGAGTAGGACCCACTCATAGAGGCAACCTTGGCGTGGTGAGTGGGCTTATGCCTTTTGATCAAAATGTACACTAATGCCTCATTTAGCATGTAGCATAGGAGGTGGTACACATACGCTATTTAGCGCTGTTTTCTGCAAAAGTAGCAGGAATGAGATCAAAGCATAGCAGCTGGATGTGCGATTCATTTCTTTTCTTTTCTTTTTTATATATACAAATTCCCAGTAGGGTCTATGGCCAGTCCGCCCCGGTCAACCAGAGATAAATATTAATGGGCTATCCTTAATATAGGTCATTAATATCAGATTGTGAGGGTCTGACTCTTGAAACCCCCGTTGAGTAGCTGTTTGAAGTGGTTACGACTCTCTGGCAAGTGATGCGGCTTCTTAATTGTATACCAATTGTAAATTAGATAGGGGCTGTGCGTGGCATAGTAGTTCAATCTAATTCATTAGAATGGGACTGAGCGGCAGAAAGGCCATGTGACTGGTAAATGTGATGTCAAAGGTGCAAAGAAAGAGCGGCAGCACTCACTCTAGCATCGCCATCATTTTAGTCAGCTGATCAGCAGAGACCACCAACAATCTGATATTGACGGGCAAGAATCTCAAAATAATGACATCTACAGATAGGCTATGAACCCTATGAAACCAGACATACTACATGTTAGGGTGGTTCCTACTGACTAAAGAAATACCTGGAAAAAAAAATTGGCACACCATTCCCGAAAAATTAGGACTTCAGTGCACCAAAGAGGGGGCAAGGCAAATGCAGGAAAGCACAGAAACATAGGTGCACTGAGGGGTGTACGCCTCATAGCACTGAAGCCCTAATTTATAAATGGAATTGAACAATGTTTTATATGGAACCGCTCAACGGATTTTCTACATCCAGGTATTATTTTAATCATCAGGATAAAAATTTACATGTAGCATGTCTGGTTTTATAAGGTTCATCCTGCTGACAGGAATCTAAGAAAATATACTAAAAATAGTATTAATGAAAAAAATGTAACCGACTCTAGCGAAAATAACATGCACTTTGCTGCAGTTGGTTTCTTTATTGTCTCAAATTTGGCCAACCACCGTAGCCTTCGACCTCACCTTGGCTTATCTCATATTGACTAAGAGACTTTAGGATCATTATAAACAAAACAGATAGATGAATATTAGAGTTGAGCGAACACCTGGATGTTCGGGTTCGAGAAGTTCGGCCGAACATCCCGGAAATGTTCGGGTTCGGGATCCGAACCCGATCCGAACTTCGTCCCGAACCCGAACCCCATTGAAGTCAATGGGGACCCGAACTTTTCGGCACTAAAACGGCTGTAAAACAGCCCAGGAAAGGGCTAGAGGGCTGCAAAAGGCAGCAACATGTAGGTAAATCCCCTGCAAACAAATGTGGATAGGGAAATTAATTAAAATAAAAATTAAATAAATAAAAATTAACCAAAATCAATTGGAGAGAGGTTCCATAGCAGAGAATCTGGCTTCCCGTCACCCACCACTGGAACAGTCCATTCTCAGATATTTAGGCCCCGGCACCCAGGCAGAGGAGAGAGGTCCCGTAACAGACAATCTGGCTTCATGTCAGCAGAGAATCAGTCTTCATGTCATAGCAGAGAATCAGGCTTCACGTCACCCACCACTGTAAGAGTCCATTTTCATAAATTTAGGCCCAGCACCCAGGCAGAGGAGAGAGGTCCCGTAACAGAGGATCTGGCTTCATGTCAGCAGAGAATCAGTCTGCATGTCATAGCAGAGAATCAGGCTTCACGTCAGCCACCACTGCAACAGTCCATTGTCATAAATTTAGGCCCAGCACCCAGGCAGAGGAGAGAGGTCCCGTAACAGAGGATCTGGCTTCATGTCAGCAGAGAATCAGTCTGCATGTCATAGCAGAGAATCAGGCTTCACGTCAGCCACCACTGCAACAGTCCATTGTCATAAATTTAGGCCCAGCACCCAGGCAGAGGAGAGAGGTCCCGTAACAGACAATCTGGCTTCATGTCAGCAGAGAATTAGTCTGCATGTCATAGCAGAGAATGAGGCTTCACGTCAGCCACCACTGCAACAGTCCATTGGCATATATTTAGGCCTAGCACACAGGCAGAGGAGAGAGGTCCCGTAACAGACAATCTGGCTTCATGTCAGCAGAGAATCAGTCTGCATGTCATAGCAGAGAATGAGGCTTCACGTCACCCACCACTGCAACAGTCCATTGGCATATATTTAGGCCTAGCACACAGGCAGAGCAGAGAGGTCCCGTAACAGACAATCTGGCTTCATGACAGCAGAGAATCAGTCTGCATGTCATAGCAGAGAATGAGGCTTCACGTCACCCACCACTGCAACAGTCCATTGGCATATATTTAGGCCTAGCACACAGGCAGAGCAGAGAGGTCCCGTAACAGACAATCTGGCTTCATGTCAGCAGAGAATCAGTCTGCATGTCATAGCAGAGAATGAGGCTTCACGTCACCCACCACTGCAACAGTCCATTGGCATATATTTAGGCCTAGCACACAGGCAGAGCAGAGAGGTCCCGTAACAGACGATCTGGCTTCATGTCAGCAGAGAATCAGTCTGCATGTCATAGCAGAGAATGAGGCTTCACGTCACCCACCACTGCAACAGTCCATTGGCATATATTTAGGCCTAGCACACAGGCAGAGCAGAGAGGTCCCGTAACAGACAATCTGGCTTCATGTCAGCAGAGAATCAGTCTGCATGTCATAGCAGAGAATCAGGCTTCACGTCAGCCACCACTGCAACAGTCCATTGTCATAAATTTAGGCCCAGCACCCAGGCAGAGGAGAGAGGTCCCGTAACAGACAATCTGGCTTCATGTCAGCAGAGAATTAGTCTGCATGTCATAGCAGAGAATCAGGCTTCATGTCAGCCACCACTGCAACAGTCCATTGGCATATATTTAGGCCTAGCACACAGGCAGAGGAGAGGTTCATTCAACTTTGGGTAGCCTCGCAATATAATGGTAAAATGAAAATAAAAATAGGATTGAATGAGGAAGTGCCCTGGAGTCCAATAATATATGGTTATGGGGAGGTAGTTAATGTCTAATCTGGACAAGGGACGGACAGGTCCTGTGGGATCCATGCCTGGTTCATTTTTATGAACGTCAGCTTGTCCACATTGGCTGTAGACAGGCGGCTGCGTTTGTCTGTAATGACGCCCCCTGCCGTGCTGAATACACGTTCAGACAAAACGCTGGCTGCCGGGCAGGCCAGCACCTCCAAGGCATAAAAGGCTAGCTCTGGCCACGTGGACAATTTAGAGACCCAGAAGTTGAATGGGGCCGAACCATCAGTCAGTACGTGGAGGGGTGTGCACACGTACTGTTCCACCATGTTAGTGAAATTTTGCCTCCTGCTAACACGTTGCGTATCAGGTGGTGGTGCAGTTAGCTGTGGCGTGTTGACAAAAGTTTTCCACATCTCTGCCATGCTAACCCTGCCCTCAGAGGAGCTGGCCGTGACACAGCTGCCTTGGCGACCTCTTGCTCCTCCTCTGCCTTGGCCTTGGGCTTCCACTTGTTCCCCTGTGACATTTGGGAATGCTCTCAGTAGCGCGTCTACCAACGTGCGCTTGTACTCGCGCATCTTCCTATCACGCTCCAGTGCAGGAAGTAAGGTGGGCACATTGTCTTTGTAGCGTGGATCCAGCAGGGTGGCAACCCAGTAGTCCGCACAGGTTAAAATGTGGGCAACTCTGCTGTCGTTGCGCAGGCACTGCAGCATGTAGTCGCTCATGTGTGCCAGGCTGCCCAGGGGTAAGGACAAGCTGTCCTCTGTGGGAGGCGTATCGTCATCGTCCTGCCTTTCCCCCCAGCCACGCACCAGTGATGGACCCGAGCTGCGTTGGGTGCCACCCCGCTGTGACCATGCTTCATCCTCATCCTCCTCCACCTCCTCCTCATCCTCGTCCTCCTCGTCCTCCAGTAGTGGGCCCTGGCTGGCCACATTTGTACCTGGCCTCTGCTGTTGCAAAAAACCTCCCTCTGAGTCACTTCGAAGAGACTGGCCTGAAAGTGCTAAAAATGACCCCTCTTCCTCCTACTCCTCCTCCTCCTGGGCCACCTCCTCTTGCATCATCGCCCTAAGTGTTTTCTCAAGGAGACATAGAAGTGGTATTGTAACGCTGATAACGGCGTCATCGCCACTGGCCATGTTGGTGGAGTACTCGAAACAGCGCAACAGGGCACACAGGTCTCGCATGGAGGCCCAGTCATTGGTGGTGAAGTGGTGCTGTTCTGTAGTGCGACTGACCCGTGCGTGCTGCAGCTGAAACTCCACTATGGCCTGCTGCTGCTCGCACAGTCTGTCCAGCATGTGCAAGGTGGAGTTCCACCTGGTGGGCACGTCGCATATGAGGCGGTGAGCGGGAAGGCCGAAGTTACGCTGTAGCGCAGACAGGCGAGCAGCAGCAGGATGTGAACGCCGGAAGCGCGAACAGACGGCCCGCACTTTATGCAGCAGCTCTGACATGTCGGGGTAGTTGTGAATGAACTTCTGCACCACCAAATTCAGCACATGCGCCAAGCAAGGGATGTGCGTCAAATTGGCTAGTCCCAGAGCTGCAACGAGATTTCGCCCATTATCACACACCACCAGGCCGGGCTTGAGGCTCACCGGCAGCAACCACTCGTCGGTCTGTTGTTCAATACCCCGCCACAACTCCTGTGCGGTGTGGGGCCTGTCCCCCAAACATATGAGTTTCAGAATGGCCTGCTGACGTTTACCCCGGGCTGTGCTGAAGTTGGTGGTGAAGGTGTGTGGCTAACTGGATGAGCAGGTGGAAGAAGAGGAGGAGGAAGCCGAGAAGGAGGAGGTGGCAACAGGAGGCAAAGAATGTTGCCCTGCGATCCTTGGCGGCGGAAGGACGTGCGCCAAACAGCTCTCCGCCTGGGGCCCAGCTGCCACTACATTTACCCAGTGTGCAGTTAGGGAGATATAGCGTCCCTGGCCGTGCTTACTGGTCCACGTATCTGTGGTTAGGTGGACCTTGCTACAGATGGCGTTGCGCAGTGCACACTTGATTTTATCGGATACTTGGTTGTGCAGGGAAGGCACGGCTCTCTTGGAGAAGTAGTGCCGGCTGGGAACAACATACTGTGGGACAGCAAGCGACATGAGCTGTTTGAAGCTGTCTGTGTCCACCAGCCTAAATGACAGCATTTCATAGGCCAGTAGTTTAGAAATGCTGGCATTCAGGGCCAGGGATCGAGGGTGGCTAGGTGGGAATTTACGCTTTCTATCAAATGTTTGTGAGATGGAGAGCTGAACGCTGGCGTGTGACATGGTTGAGACGCTTGGTGACGGAGGTGGTGGTGGTGGTGTTGGTGGTACATCCCCTGTTTGCTGGGCGGCAGGTGCCAACGTTCCTCCAGAGGCGGAGGAAGAGGCCGAGGCGGCAGCAGCAGAATAGGCCGAGGCGGCAGCAGCAGAAGAGGTAGCAGGGGGAGCCTGAGTGACTTCCTTGGTTTTAAGGTGTTTACTCCACTGCAGTTCATGCTTTGCATGCAGGTGCCTGGTCATGCAGGTTGTGCTCAGGTTCAGAACGTTAATGCCTCGCTTCAGGCTCTGATGGCACAGCGTGCAAACCACTCGGGTCTTGTCATCAGCACATTGTTTGAAGAAGTGCCATGCCAGGGAACTCCTTGAAGCTGCCTTTGGGGTGCTCGGTCCCAGATGGCGGCGGTCAGTAGCAGGCGGAGTCTCTTGGCGGCGGGTGTTCTGCTTTTGCCCACTGCTCCCTCTTTTGCTACGCTGTTGGCTCGGTCTCACCACTGCCTCTTCCTCCGAACTGTGAAAGTCAGTGGCACGACCTTCATTCCATGTGGGGTCTAGGACCTCATCGTCCCCTGCATCGTCTTCCACCCAGTCTTGATCCCTGACCTCCTGTTCAGTCTGCACACTGCAGAAAGACGCAGCAGTTGGCACCTGTGTTTCGTCATCATCAGAGACATGCTGAGGTGGTATTCCCATGTCCTCATCATCAGGAAACATAAGTGGTTGTGCGTCAGTGCATTCTATGTCTTTCACCGCTGGGGAAGGGCTAGGTGGATGCCCTTGGGAAACCCTGCCAGCGGAGTCTTCAAACAGCATAAGAGACTGCTGCATAACTTGAGGCTGAGACAGTTTCCCTGGTATGCATGGGGGTGATGTGACAGACTGATGGGGTTGGTTTTCAGGCGCCATCTGTGCGCTTTCTGCAGAAGACTGGGTGGGAGATAATGTGAACGTGCTGGATCCACTGTCGGCCACCCAATTGACTAATGCCTGTACCTGCTCAGGCCTTACCATCCTTAGAACGGCATTGGGCCCCACCATATATCGCTGTAAATTCTGGCGGCTACTGGGACCTGAGGTAGTTGGTACACTAGGACGTGTGGATGTGGCAGAACGGCCACGTCCTCTCCCAGCACCAGAGGGTCCACTAACACCACCACGACCATGTCCACGTCCGCGTCCCTTACTAGATGTTTTTCTCATTGTTATGGTTCACCACAACAACAAATATATTATTTGGCCCAATGTATTGTATTCAAATTCAGCGGGATATAAATTTGAGGCCTAGTATTTAGGCGCTGGGTGACCGGTATGGATTTAGTGACAGAATTAGACTTGGAAATGCACAGAAGCGTGTGTGTGTGAAGTTATTCTGAATGACCCAATGTGCACCTTGAATATTATATACCCTTTTAGGGATAGATTTCAAATAGCTCTGATATAGCAGAAACGACTAAATTATGAAATTGCTAAATTGGGAATTGTATTTCAACCCAGAACAAAAAATGTGCTTTGACGGACACTAAATAACTTTCCCAGCCACAACAGGACAGCGTTAACGAGAGATTTAGCAGGATATAAATTTGAGGCCTAGTATTTAGGCGCTGGGTGACAGGTATGGGTTTAGTGACAGAATTAGACTTGGAAATACACAGTAGCGGGTGTGTGTGAAGTTATTCTGAATGACCCAATGTGCACCTTGAATATTATATACCCTTTTAGGGATAGATTTCAAATAGCTCTGATATAGCAGAAACCACTAAATTATGAAATTGCTAAATTGGGAATTGTATTTCAACCCAGAACAAAAAATGTGCTTTGACGGACACTAAATAACTTTCCCAGCCACAACAGGACAGCGTTAACGAGAGATTTAGCAGGATATAAATTTGAGGCCTAGTATTTAGGCGCTGGGTGACAGGTATGGGTTTAGTGACAGAATTAGACTTGGAAATACACAGTAGCGGGTGTGTGTGAAGTTATTCTGAATGACCCAATGTGCACCTTGAATATTATATACCCTTTTAGGGATAGATTTCAAATAGCTCTGATATAGCAGAAACCACTAAATTATGAAATTGTTAAATTGGGAATTGTATTTAAACCCAGAACAAAAAATGTGCTTTGACGGACACTAAATAACTTTCCCAGCCACAACAGGACAGCGTTAACGAGAGATTTAGCAGGATATAAATTTGAGGCCTAGTATTTAGGCGCTGGGTGACAGGTATGGGTTTAGTGACAGAATTAGACTTAGAAATACACAGTAGCGGGTGTGTGTGAAGTTATTCTGAATGACCCAATGTGCACCTTGAATATTATATACCCTTTTAGGGATAGATTTCAAATAGCTCTGATATAGCAGAAACCACTAAATTATGAAATTGCTAAATTGGGAATTGTATTTCAACCCAGAACAAAAAATGTGCTTTGACGGACACTAAATAACTTTCCCAGCCACAACAGGACAGCGTTAACGAGAGATTTAGCAGGATATAAATTTGAGGCCTAGTATTTAGGCGCTGGGTGACAGGTATGGGTTTAGTGACAGAATTAGACTTGGAAATACACAGTAGCGGGTGTGTGTGAAGTTATTCTGAATGACCCAATGTGCACCTTGAATATTATATACCCTTTTAGGGATAGATTTCAAATAGCTCTGATATAGCAGAAACCACTAAATTATGAAATTGCTAAATTGGGAATTGTATTTCAACCCAGAACAAAAAATGTGCTTTGACGGACACTAAATAACTTTCCCAGCCACAACAGGACAGCGTTAACGAGAGATTTAGCAGGATATAAATTTGAGGCCTAGTATTTAGGCGCTGGGTGACAGGTATGGGTTTAGTGACAGAATTAGACTTAGAAATACACAGTAGCGGGTGTGTGTGAAGTTATTCTGAATGACCCAATGTGCACCTTGAATATTATATACCCTTTTAGGGATAGATTTCAAATAGCTCTGATATAGCAGAAACCACTAAATTATGAAATTGCTAAATTGGGAATTGTATTTCAACCCAGAACAAAAAATGTGCTTTGACGGACACTAAATAACTTTCCCAGCCACAACAGGACAGCGTTAACGAGAGATTTAGCAGGATATAAATTTGAGGCCTAGTATTTAGGCGCTGGGTGACAGGTATGGGTTTAGTGACAGAATTAGACTTGGAAATACACAGTAGCGGGTGTGTGTGAAGTTATTCTGAATGACCCAATGTGCACCTTGAATATTATATACCCTTTTAGGGATAGATTTCAAATAGCTCTGATATAGCAGAAACCACTAAATTATGAAATTGCTAAATTGGGAATTGTATTTCAACCCAGAACAAAAAATGTGCTTTGACGGACACTAAATAACTTTCCCAGCCACAACAGGACAGCGTTAACGAGAGATTTAGCAGGATATAAATTTGAGGCCTAGTATTTAGGCGCTGGGTGACAGGTATGGGTTTAGTGACAGAATTAGACTTGGAAATACACAGTAGTGGGTGTGTGTGAAGTTATTCTGAATGACCCAATGTGCACCTTAAATATTATATACCCTTTTAGGGATAGATTTCAAATAGCTCTGATATAGCAGAAACCACTAAATTATGAAATTGTTAAATTGGGAATTGTATTTAAACCCAGAACAAAAAATGTGCTTTGACGGACACTAAATAACTTTCCCAGCCACAACAGGACAGCGTTAACGAGAGATTTAGCAGGATATAAATTTGAGGCCTAGTATTTAGGCGCTGGGTGACAGGTATGGGTTTAGTGACAGAATTAGACTTAGAAATACACAGTAGCGGGTGTGTGTGAAGTTATTCTGAATGACCCAATGTGCACCTTGAATATTATATACCCTTTTAGGGATAGATTTCAAATAGCTCTGATATAGCAGAAACCACTAAATTATGAAATTGCTAAATTGGGAATTGTATTTCAACCCAGAACAAAAAATGTGCTTTGACGGACACTAAATAACTTTCCCAGCCACAACAGGACAGCGTTAACGAGAGATTTAGCAGGATATAAATTTGAGGCCTAGTATTTAGGCGCTGGGTGACAGGTATGGGTTTAGTGACAGAATTAGACTTGGAAATACACAGTAGCGGGTGTGTGTGAAGTTATTCTGAATGACCCAATGTGCACCTTGAATATTATATACCCTTTTAGGGATAGATTTCAAATAGCTCTGATATAGCAAAAACCACTAAATTATGAAATTGCTAAATTGGGAATTGTATTTCAACCCAGAACAAAAAATGTGCTTTGACGGACACTAAATAACTTTCCCAGCCACAACAGGACAGCGTTAACGAGAGATTTAGCAGGATATAAATTTGAGGCCTAGTATTTAGGCGCTGGGTGACAGGTATGGGTTTAGTGACAGAATTAGACTTGGAAATACACAGTAGCGGGTGTGTGTGAAGTTATTCTGAATGACCCAATGTGCACCTTGAATATTATATACCCTTTTAGGGATAGATTTCAAATAGCTCTGATATAGCAGAAACCACTAAATTATGAAATTGCTAAATTGGGAATTGTATTTCAACCCAGAACAAAAAATGTGCTTTGACGGACACTAAATAACTTTCCCAGCCACAACAGGACAGCGTTAACGAGAGATTTAGCAGGATATAAATTTGAGGCCTAGTATTTAGGCGCTGGGTGACAGGTATGGGTTTAGTGACAGAATTAGACTTGGAAATACACAGTAGCGGGTGTGTGTGAAGTTATTCTGAATGACCCAATGTGCACCTTGAATATTATATACCCTTTTAGGGATAGATTTCAAATAGCTCTGATATAGCAGAAACCACTAAATTATGAAATTGTTAAATTGGGAATTGTATTTAAACCCAGAACAAAAAATGTGCTTTGACGGACACTAAATAACTTTCCCAGCCACAACAGGACAGCGTTAACGAGAGATTTAGCAGGATATAAATTTGAGGCCTAGTATTTAGGCGCTGGGTGACAGGTATGGGTTTAGTGACAGAATTAGACTTAGAAATACACAGTAGCGGGTGTGTGTGAAGTTATTCTGAATGACCCAATGTGCACCTTGAATATTATATACCCTTTTAGGGATAGATTTCAAATAGCTCTGATATAGCAGAAACCACTAAATTATGAAATTGCTAAATTGGGAATTGTATTTCAACCCAGAACAAAAAATGTGCTTTGACGGACACTAAATAACTTTCCCAGCCACAACAGGACAGCGTTAACGAGAGATTTAGCAGGATATAAATTTGAGGCCTAGTATTTAGGCGCTGGGTGACAGGTATGGGTTTAGTGACAGAATTAGACTTGGAAATACACAGTAGCGGGTGTGTGTGAAGTTATTCTGAATGACCCAATGTGCACCTTGAATATTATATACCCTTTTAGGGATAGATTTCAAATAGCTCTGATATAGCAGGAACCACTAAATTATGAAATTGCTAAATTGGGAATTGTACTTCAACCCAGAACAAAAAATGTGCTTTGACGGACACTAAATAACTTTCCCAGCCACAACAGGACAGCGGTAACGAGAGATTTAGCGGGATATAAATTTGAGGCCTAGTATTTAGGCGCTGGGTGACCGGTATGGATTTAGTGACAGAATTAGACTGGGATATGGCCAAAAAATAACCACACTATTGCTGGTTAAATGCACTTGGTGACGGGCGCAGCTTGCCCCTGATTTAGTATATGGCCAAAAAATGAACAGACTATTGCTGGTTAAATGCACTTGGTGTCACAGCTTGACGCACCACACTACTGAGGGTTAAATGCACTTGGTGACGGGCGCAGCTTGCCCCTGATGTAGTATATGGCCAAAAAATGAACAGACTATTGCTGGTTAAATGCACTTGGTGTGACAGCTTCACCCTGATGTAGGCTTTAGCCAAAAAACAACCACACCATTGAGGGTTAAATGCACTTGGTGACAGGCGCAGCTTGCCCCTGATTTAGTATATGGCCAAAAAAATGAACAGACTATTGCTGGTTAAATGCACTTGGTGTGACAGCTTCACCCTGATGTAGGCTTTAGCCAAAAAACAACCACACCATTGAGGGTTAAATGCACTTGGTCGCAGCTTGGATGCACTTGGTCGCAGCACCGCACAAGACACAAAATGGCCGCCGATCACCCCAGAAAAAAGTGACTGACAAACGGTCTGGGCAGCCTAAAAACAGTGAGTGAGCATTTGAATTTCAGCAGCTCAATGATGCACAGCTGCAGATCGATCGATTAATCAAGTGAAGTCCTTTGGAGGAGTTAATCTGCCTAATCTCGCCCTACTGTCGCATCCGCAACCTCTCCCTACGCTAATCAGAGCAGAGTGACGGGCGGCGCTATGTGACTCCAGCTTAAATAGAGGCTGGGTCACATGGTGCTCTGGCCAATCACAGCCATGCCAATAGTAGGCATGGCTGTGACGGCCTCTTGGGGCAAGTAGTATGACGCTTGTTGATTGGCTGCTTTGCAGCCTTTCAAAAAGCGCCAAGAAAGCGTCACAAAAGCGCCAAGAAAGCGACGAACACCGAACCCGAACCCGGACTTTTACGAAAATGTCCGGGTTCGGGTCCGTGTCACGGACACCCCAAAATTCGGTACGAACCCGAACTATACAGTTCGAGTTCGCTCATCCCTACTCATGACCATTAAGGAGAGTTTAACATAAAAGAAAGAAATGTTTTTCTGGTTACCGTTTCAGAATGGAGTGGGCAGGAGGCTTCTGAGTGACATCATCAGTTGTGCCTTTCCATTCCATCCCCTAGACTGTGAGGACATCTAATTATTACAGGCATTTTCACAGTGTAGTGTATTGGAAGTGACCGCTTACCCCATATTAAAAGTCATCTACATTGATTACATCACCTTTGTGCCCACCTATGTAAGCATGGTGTCTTGTAGTTTTCACCTCACCCTTGTAGAATGCCTCCACCCAAATGTTGCTCGTATCCCTGTAAGAAACGTACAAGAGATCGACTCAAAACCTAAGCTTTATCTTAAGGAGGTTAAACCGTGGTAAGCTAAGTAGAAGGCATGCAATTAGGGGGAAATGCAACAAATGGCACAACACAGGTATAATCTTGTTAAACCCATAATATAAAAAAATGGGGCCAGGCCTGGCTGTGGTAACAATATACAAATGTTCTTCTGGTAGTCCAACTTATGGTGGAATTAGTAAAGGGTTGAGAAATAGTTTCTACTAAACGCATATAACTGTGACCCACAGCAGAAGCAAGCAGGGAAGCAAGTCCTAGCATTTCCGCACTGTGACACAGCTGGCACATGCAGTGACCTGCCGGGGAGTGCTGTGAGAAGAATGGGATTGCTAGTAGTGGCTATGATGGTAGTAGTACTCACAGTTCTTTGTGGCAATCTCCCTTCTTACGCTCACTGGGGAGGTGCAGAAAATGAAGAGGTCATCCCTTTCTTCCCTCGGGGCACACCCTGGATGTTTAGGGTCACCTGCCTGGTGGTGGTTGGAGTCCCCTTGGTGTTGGGTATTTGGAAGGGTGCAAGGCAGGAGAGCAAATTAAGAGTTGGTGACAGGTTGAGACAATAACCAGACCCATTGATTGCTATAAATAAAGTATTTCTTTATTGAGTTGAAGATGGAGTAGTAGCACAAGCGGCAAAAAAGGAAGCCTCTCCTGGGCTCTGGAGAGTTCAGCAGGTAACATCTGTCATGGGATTGTCCTCTAGAGAAAAAAGTATTTAACAGATTGACCTTTTCTTCACCTTCCTCCACCATTACACTCAAATTATTTTTGGAGGAGCCAACATTTTATGTGTTCATTTTCTTATTATTTATGTACTTGAAGAATATTTTTGGATTCTTTTTAAATTATTTGGCAAAAATTCTTTATCTTTTAGTCTTTACTGCCTTTTTTGTCATTTAGCCAATTAACTTTTTTTTCTACCATTCCTTTAGTCCTTAAGACTTCTTCTTTTTTTCATAGTTTAAACCAGGGGTCGGTATTCCTCAGGGATGGCACGCAGGCCATATTTTGCTGGCACGCTGCTGCTCTGAGCTGTGCCGTGTTGCACTTTTAAGTAAAAAACATCAGACGCTCTGCAGTGCGTTGCACCTGTAATAAAAAAAAAACTTCAAAGTCGCCACACAGACCGCATCTGCTAGGCCCACTCCACACAGTCCCCACCGTGCCACTGCCTGGCTGCCAGCCTGCAACCTGATGATAACCCTTCATCAGGTTTGAATAAATGAAGTACAACTATCGATAAGTAAAACTTGAACATGAGTGTAGTGCAAACTATCATATATATATATATATATATATATATAAATCCAGAAAAAGGACGGCACTCCGGTCTTGAAAGGTGAAAGTGGTTTTAATCAACCTTGCGGTACAACGTTTCGGCTCCAATACTGAGCCTTTCTCAAGCACAAATACAAATCAAATGTGAGCAATTATATAGGTGAGTTAATTAAGTTACAAATCATGTGATCACTACACGTCCCACCCCAAGGGGCGTGTTCAAGGTTAGCCAATACATAAACATGGTTACACAAATTACAAGTGCAAAAATAAATCAGATGTCATCAGTTACATATATCCGATGTTAATACAATGTGAAACATCATTCAAGTGCATATATCAGACATTTGTATATATATAGTGAATAAAGATAGGGCAGACCCATCGGTTGCACTTATATTAGTACACCGCCGATGGATGTGTCCAAAGTATGTGAACATACTGAGGGAGGAGCTGAGAAATGGATCAAAGGACACTATCAAAAACCTGTAGCTATGCTGTTACTTCATCCTAAGTAGATTAAGCGCCGCAGCTGTACGATCGCTGGGTCCCATTACCGACTCACTGTTGTCTCGGTCCGGCACCAGGAAGGGGATATCGCCTGTTGTCTGTCGCCTTGCGTCATCAGAGGCCGCCCTCTGTTGCGTCACCACTACATCATCACATCCGGCCTGGGTGCTTCACTGCGCATGTCCCATTCACGTCCCGTACCGGGACGCCATCTTGGAGACTGGAAAGATGCCCCTTTGCCCAAATTCTGGTACTTAAGGGTATAGCGAACCAGACCGACACAGACAGCCCGGAAACCAGATTGTCCTGATGCCATGCCTGGATAGGAGCCCACCAACACAACGGAAATCGTTATATGTAGGGGGTTACCCATCACTAGTGTCCGGTCGCTTACATACCCACGAGGGTTCTCCTCCAATCTGTACCCAGGTGTTGCAGGGGGCAAATCTAAACCAGATAGATGATGGAACAGCCGTGACACCATATCGGCCCAGTTGTGGTGCCCCTGGTATGTGCCTGATCGGACAGTGAGAAATATCAAAAAGAGAAAAAGAAAAAGAAAAAAAGCATAGCTGTCAGAGGTATTAACCTCCTGTGCATAAAATTGTGTCAATTTCATTCTCAAGCTCAACCCCTCCGCATGATAAGTGCTGGTGATCTGTGAAAAAGAAGAAAAAAGAATGAGGAAGAATCAAATTTACTGTTGATTCAACAGTTTTTGAATAAATATATATTCTGTGTGTACACAGACACACCTAGGCATAATCCACATGACACAGAGGGCAAGCCACTCCTCACAACACCTCCCCAAAATTAAACTCAATGTTCAATCCATTGGGTTTAAGGCTGTTAAGCCTATGGATCCAACAGAGTTCCCTGCGTTTCAATAATTTAGACCTGTCACCGCCACGTCTGGGCTGGGGTACATGGTCGATGATCCAAACCATCAGATCACACTCCCTGTGCCCAGCCTCAGAAAAATGCTTGGAAACAGGTAAATCAAGGCGTTTCTTGCGAATGCTCAGGCGGTGATTATTAAGGCGGGTCTTCAGGTCAGTTGTCGTCTCACCCACATAGAGAACTTTGCAGGGGCATGAAAGTACGTACACAACGTAACTAGAATTGCACGTAAGATGGAACAGTATATTGTGTGTTTCACCTGTGAGAGGATGTATGAACGATCTCCCTTTGCGAATGTACCTACAATTGACGCACCCCAAGCAAGGGAAACATCCCAAGCCCGGCTGTGCCAATGTGGTTTGTCTGAAGGACCCTTTGGGGCCGATGTCGGCCCTGACCAATTGGTCACAGAGATTTCTTGACCGACGGTAAGAGAATAGAGGGGGACATTGAAATTCCGGTATCTCCTTGAAACAGGATCCAAGGAGATCCCAGTGTTTCCTAACAACCCTGTTGATGGATGGACTGAGTTCATTGTACACTGACACGAACGGGATCCTGGCTGTTCTCTGCACAATAGTGAGGGGACACGACCACCGGCTCCCTACACCAGACACGGAGGGAGTCAGGGTCACCTGGGATCCAGCAAACAGAAAATAACAGATAACAGTGTAACACTTAACTTTGTGGAGGAGAGGAGAACCAGATGGGCAAGCACACATACTCCAGGAAGAAATATAAGCCGCCCAGAAAAGCATTCTGGGGAAGAATTTAAAGGGAAACAATTAGTCCAACACATAACAGCTGAGAGATGCTAATGAGAGGAGGAGCTGAATACCACAACACAGAAGTCAAGGAGGAGGTTCTGAAAGGCCTCTGTCAGAGCTTCTCAGCTGTCTGGTTGTGACACAACCCTGTTGATGGATGGACTGAGTTCATTGTACACTGACACGAACGGGATCCTGGCTGTTCTCTGCACAGTCTTCCGTTGAGTTAGCAGAGTATCCCTCTCCATACCGCGTGCTTTGGCCATATGTTGATCTAGCAAGTATTTAGGGTATCCCCTTTCGCGGAATCTCATTGCCATAGACCCCAGGGTTGTAATGGATTTTTGTTCATCGGAGACGACCCGTTTAACCCTCAAGAATTGTGAGAAGGGAAGTGACTGCACCATTCTCCTAGGATGGGAGCTATTATAACAAAGGAAGGTATTGGTGTCCGTGGGTTTAATAAATAATTCTGTATGTAATATTCCCTCCTTATACACAACCCTGGTGTCCAGGAACTGAATGTCCGTTCTGGAATGCACGAGAGTGAATTGTAGATTCGGATCATAGCCGTTTAAAAAGGCTTGAAACGAAATCAATTCCATCTCGCTACCTGTCCATATGAGGAAGATGTCGTCGATATATCTCCACCACCTCAGCACATGGCCGAAGTGGTGGGACAGATAGACGACATCCTCCTCATATGCGCGCATAAATATATTCGCATAAGTGGGGGCCACGTGGGACCCCATGGCCACACCCCGCTGTTGCAAATAATAGACATCTTTAAAAAGAAAATAGTTGTTGCGAAGAACAATGTTAAGCAAATCAATGATAAACTCCAAGGCGTCCGTGGTATATGAGGACTGCATAAGCATTTTTCTGACCGCCTGGACACCACTGTCGTGTGCAATGGACGTGTACAGTGATGTGACATCGAACGATGCCAGCGTCAATGACTCAATCTGTGACACATCTGTGTCACGTAATTTCACAAGGAAATCTGATGTGTCCTGTATATAAGAGGACCCACCAGTGGAGAAATCCCGCAATACTTTGTCAAGAAAGATGGCTATGTTGCTGAGGATGGAATCCGAACCCGAGACGATGGGACGTCCCGGGGGATTGATGAGGGTCTTGTGAATCTTGGGTAGCACATAGATCACCGGAGTGACCGGATGTGCCACCTCAAGAAATTCAACAAGACCCCCATCAATAATACCAGCCGACATAGCATCTTTGAGACGATTGCGGATAATACCAGCTATTCTAAACCTTGGATCAGAGTCCAAGACTTTATAGACATCTGAGTCACCGAGCTGTCGCATGACCTCTTGTATATATTGGCTGGTGTCCATCACCACTACAGCTCCACCCTTGTCTGCAGGTTTCAGAACAAGGGTGGAGTCAGACCTCAGAGTGTCCAGGGCCTCAACCTCTGCCCTGGTCAGGTTTGGATATCTGAAGTCAGGGTCCCCCTGCGCGGAGATCCTGAGTTCAGAAAGCCCCCTACGGACCGCATTAATGTAAGCTTCAACGGCAGGTTCATTGATATTAGGTGTGAAATTGCTCTTCAAAAAGAGATTGAGAGAACCCAGCGTGAATTCACTGGTCTGGGGTCTCTCAAGACTAGTTCTATTATGATGCCATACTTTCAGTTTAATACGGCGAAAAAAAGAAAACAGGTTAGATTCAAGTTCAAACCAGTTCACAGAGGAGCTGGGACAGAATGAAAATCCTTTAGATAGGACACTCACTTGTGTGGAGGTCAGTTCTTTGGAGGACAGATTGATCACAGTCATTTTTTCTTCCCCACGTTGCTCCTGGTTATCACAGGACGATTTTTGTTGCGTGGTTTGTTTGGACCCCCTGTGTCCACGTCCACCTCTCCTAATGCGTTGCCTCGATCTGCTGGAGTCTGTGGAACCCGGTCTAAAAAAGACTGCTCGCCTGTGGGAGAACTTTGTGTAGTCTTCCTTCTTTTTCTGACATCCTTCTGGGTGTTAAACTGTCGCTCCGACTGCCAGTTGTAAATGTTGCCCTTTTTATAGTCTTCAGTGTCTCTGCACCACTTGACTCTTTTGCTTTCCTCAGAATCGGTTTGAAAAAGCTTCATCTGTACAGATAAGTCCTCAGTGTATTTGGTATACTCCTCGGTGGATAGGAGTGTTTGGAGATTGATCTCAAGTTCTCGTGTATCACAATTCAAACTGGCAAGTTCATGCTGCAAAAACTCAATGTTGAGTAATATAAAGTCAAGGGAGTAGTGGTTAGATAATGCCTCGAATTTTTTACAAAACACGGGATTGTTAAAAAACAGGTTGGGCCGTATATTGGACCGCATCCCTCTAGGAATTCTCTGCGTTTTGTGATACTCCCCCAACGTCATCATGTGTAGACGAAGGGATACCATGCGTTTGGAAACATTCTCAAACCTGCGTTTGAGTTCTTTGATGGAAGGAGTGTTGAGGAAGGTGGCATCTCCCCCTATGTCACGCAGTATGCGTTCGGTGTCCTCTGCTGTGTACACACAACCGTAGGTTGACGAAAGATCAGGATTTGACATCCCCAGAAAAAAGAAAAAGGAACAGAATACGGAAAAAGCTGTGAGTCGTGATCAGCCAATGGGTCAAATATGAATGCGAAAAATGGCGGCACTGACTGCAATGAGGGAAAAATAGGGTGCACGTTCCAGGGGAATCGACTTCTTACCCCAATCAATAAATCCAGAAAAAGGACGGCACTCCGGTCTTGAAAGGTGAAAGTGGTTTTAATCAACCTTGCGGTACAACGTTTCGGCTCCAATACTGAGCCTTTCTCAAGCACAAATACAAATCAAATGTGAGCAATTATATAGGTGAGTTAATTAAGTTACAAATCATGTGATCACTACACGTCCCACCCCAAGGGGCGTGTTCAAGGTTAGCCAATACATAAACATGGTTACACAAATTACAAGTGCAAAAATAAATCAGATGTCATCAGTTACATATATCCGATGTTAATACAATGTGAAACATCATTCAGGTGCATATATCAGACATTTGTATATATATAGTGAATAAAGATAGGGCAGACCCATCGGTTGCACTTATATTAGTACACCGCCGATGGATGTGTCCAAAGTATGTGAACATACTGAGGGAGGAGCTGAGAAATGGATCAAAGGACACTATCAAAAACCTGTAGCTATGCTGTTACTTCATCCTAAGTAGATTAAGCGCCGCAGCTGTACGATCGCTGGGTCCCATTACCGACTCACTGTTGTCTCGGTCCGGCACCAGGAAGGGGATATCGCCTGTTGTCTGTCGCCTTGATTTACCTGTTTCCAAGCATTTTTCTGAGGCTGGGCACAGGGAGTGTGATCTGATGGTTTGGATCATCGACCATGTACCCCAGCCCAGACGTGGCGGTGACAGGTCTAAATTATTACAACGCAGGGAACTCTGTTGGATCCATAGGCTTAACAGCCTTAAACCCAATGGATTGAACATTGAGTTTAATTTTGGGGAGGTGTTGTGAGGAGTGGCTTGCCCTCTGTGTCATGTGGATTATGCCTAGGTGTGTCTGTGTACACACAGAATATATATTTATTCAAAAACTGTTGAATCAACAGTAAATTTGATTCTTCCTCATTCTTTTTTCTTCTTTTTCACAGATCACCAGCACTTATCATGCGGAGGGGTTGAGCTTGAGAATGAAATTGACACAATTTTATGCACAGGAGGTTAATACCTCTGACAGCTATGCTTTTTTTCTTTTTCTTTTTCTCTTTTTGATATTTCTCACTGTCCGATCAGGCACATACCAGGGGCACCACAACTGGGCCGATATGGTGTCACGGCTGTTCCATCATCTATCTGGTTTAGATTTGCCCCCTGCAACACCTGGGTACAGATTGGAGGAGAACCCTCGTGGGTATGTAAGCGACCGGACACTAGTGATGGGTAACCCCCTACATATAACGATTTTCGTTGTGTGGTTGGGCTCCTATCCAGGCATGGCATGAGGACAATCTGGTTTCCGGGCTGTCTGTGTCGGTCTGGTTCGCTATACCCTTAAGTACCAGAATTTGGGCAAAGGGGCATCTTTCCAGTCTCCAAGATGGCGTCCCGGTACGGGACGTGAATGGGACATGCGCAGTGAAGCACCCAGGCCGGATGTGATGATGTAGTGGTGACGCAACAGAGGGCGGCCTCTGATGACGCAAGGCGACAGACAACAGGCGATATCCCCTTCCTGGTGCCGGACCGAGACAACAGTGAGTCGGTAATGGGACCCAGCGATCGTACAGCTGCGGCGCTTAATCTACTTAGGATGAAGTAACAGCATAGCTACAGGTTTTTGATAGTGTCCTTTGATCCATTTCTCAGCTCCTCCCTCAGTATGTTCACATACTTTGGACACATCCATCGGCGGTGTACTAATATAAGTGCAACCGATGGGTCTGCCCTATCTTTATTCACTATATATATACAAATGTCTGATATATGCACCTGAATGATGTTTCACATTGTATTAACATCGGATATATGTAACTGATGACATCTGATTTATTTTTGCACTTGTAATTTGTGTAACCATGTTTATGTATTGGCTAACCTTGAACACGCCCCTTGGGGTGGGACGTGTAGTGATCACATGATTTGTAACTTAATTAACTCACCTATATAATTGCTCACATTTGATTTGTATTTGTGCTTGAGAAAGGCTCAGTATTGGAGCCGAAACGTTGTACCGCAAGGTTGATTAAAACCACTTTCACCTTTCAAGACCGGAGTGCCGTCCTTTTTCTGGATTTATTGATTGGGGTAAGAAGTCGATTCCCCTGGAACGTGCACCCTATTTTTCCCTCATTGCAGTCAGTGCCGCCATTTTTCGCATTTATATATATATATATATATATATATATACATACCTTCAAAATTATAAAATTCCCCAATTTTCAAGCCCTGTAGATATCATTCATAATAAAAAAAATGAAATCAGAAAAATAAAAATGAACTTGTAATATAAACATTCATACTTGGCGTTACAGAAAGCGTTCTCATTTCCACAGTAATAAGACTCCTGCATTAAATAACTGTTATGATTACCATATAACTTTCATTAAACAAGTCTTTAAAGTCTACTCTTGCTTTTCATGTCGTATTATGTTTCCTTTTAATGTGAGTGCTTTATTGGGTACATTATACAAGTTGTTTGTTCTTTTACATCCATTTGAATATATTACTTGTTTGTATTCTTTATGGGTTTGTCTGGTTTCATGATATTATCTATGCTCAGGATAGTGTGAAAGGGCTGTGTACTGACTTATACACACTGTGATACCTTTGGCGCAAAACCACAATAGCAAATGACGTCTTTTAAGAGATATTTATTTGTTCAGATGACAACGCGTTTCGTAGTGACAATACTCCTTTATCAAGTCTAAAAGACTTGATAAAGGAGTATTGTCACTCCGAAACGCGTTGTCATCTGAACAAATAAATATCTCTTAAAAGACGTCATTTGCTATTGTGGTTTTGCGCCAAAGGTATCACAGTGTGTACAAGTCAGTACACAGCCCTTTCACAGTATTCTACATCACTCCTCTGGAGTACTGGCAACTCCTAGGATTGAGAAAGATACCGGCAGCACACCTCATCCGGATTGAACCTGTATTCCCCCCCGCCTTTGCAAGTGTTGTGCTGATACAAGCATAACACCAGAAGGTGAGTGTAACTACTGACACAGTACTCTCTCTAAAACTATTTACCAAACATTACTACCCTATGAGCGCCTTGTCTCCCGTTTATCCCGCTAAAATTGCTGATGCTCAGGATAGGCCATCAATATCATGAAATCTGTTTTGTTCCATTCACTTTAGGAGAGGAAGCTAAAATTAAACTGCACCTGCAACAAGCTCAGAGGGGAAAGGCGCATGGTGGAGAGGTGTAGAACAGGACTGGTAGTAGTCACAGAGCACCTAAGATTAAGGTGCTTCTGTTTTCGCACTCCCCTAGGGCCGTTCACATTGTGGAGGGGGCACACCCTGGTAAGAGAGCTCTCCTGCCAAATGAAAATTGGGGTGACCTTGGTGTTGGTGTTTTATAATGAGGTACAGGACAGAGATCTGAGCGGTGCAGCAATAAAGTGGAGGCCGGCAGATGAGAACAATTAACCGCTTCTTCACTGAAAATTATGCATATACACATAAGGCACAAGTCTTATTAACAGTAGTGATGATCGACAGGGGCAATATTTGAATTTGTGATATTTTGCAAATATTTGGGCAAATATTCGTCATAAATTTGCAAATTCAAGAATTCACGATTATCTTGATTCAGAAAATCGGCAATGCAATATGCGCATATTGCACTCGCAATACAGGCGTGGGTCACTTTTGCTACATTTTTCCAGCTGCTAGAAGTTTCCCGAGACTGGAGAAAATGGTTGGCACGGCAGAACATCACAATAGCTTTATATGCAGATAGAGGGCTCCAATATATTCGCGATTGCGCAAATCAGCAATTAATGATGCGCATATTTTAGCACAATACGTGCAACTTCACATTTTATCAGGTCTGACTACATATTACTGATTGGTTCACTAAGTATTGTTGTGAAATCACAGCACTATGTCTGTAGCATGTATGTATGGACAGCAGAACCTATCACACTACCTAACACCCTGCACTGGAACCTACAGCTACACCATATCAGGATATAACCTACACTGACTATATACTAACTATCTGTATTATATATATATATATAAACTGACTAACTATCTAATGTAATTACACAGCAAAGCACAGAGCACAGCAATGACACTGCTCTCTCCCTCATAAGCTATATACACCGCTGACCATCTTGTCTTTTTAAAAGTAAAAATTTGAACATTTCTGAAATGGACCACCCAGAAGTGCCCCCAAAGTACATCAGAATGGCCACAAAATGCCCAATTAGTGGGATTGACCCATCAAAATTCGAACTTTTGGCAAGTTTGATTTCATAACCAGAACTTCCTACAGAGATCCATCCTAACCCATCCAGGCCAGTTCGGGTGTTGCTGTTGTCATCGGGGGACATGGCAAATAAATCTAAAAATAGGGCCTACATCTACTTGTTAATTGACTTCTGGTAAGCACCAGTCATTACATAGTATTTATGCATCTTAATTGTTGCACAATTTTTTTCCTCTCCCCCCACGAACCCACTAAACAATTGTACAGGCCCTGGGGGTATATAAAGGTCATGGGGGAGATTTATCAAAAATGGTGTAAAGTAGAACTGGCTTAGTTGCCAAAGCAACCAATCAGATTCCACCTTTCATTCTCCAAAGGAGCTCAGAAAAAATGAAAGGTGGAATCTGATTGGTTGCTATGGGCAACTAAGCCAGTTCTACTTTACATCAGTTTGATAAATCTACCCCATATCTGGTTCCTTCCAGCGCCCCACATACAAACAAAATGTGCATGGAGAAGAGGGATTGTGTTATCGCTTTCATAAAAATCATGTTAGCCTGTAAATCACAGCAAATACTACTGTGACTAGTATTATATGAGAACTGTGTAGTTTATTTAGGATGGGACCTGTGTCTGTATGCCTTTATAAGTAGAGGCAAAATCTGAAGCTCCTGGATCGCAATGCAAACTTTGTAACAGGGCTCCCACTCCATTTGTGGCAGAGGGACCGATGGAGAATTAAAATGGTTTTCCTCTGGATAGGTCATCAGTATGTGATTGGTGGGGATCCAACACTTGGTAACCCCGCCAATCAGCTGTTTGAGAAGACACTGGCACTCACACTAGCGCCACAGCCTCCTCACAGCACACCAAGCACTGCACCATCCATTGGATAGTGGCTATTCTTGGTATAGTAGCTCAGCCTCATTCACTTCAATAGGGCTCAGCTGTGTCTACGCCATGTGACGGACAAACATGAAGTCACATGGCCTAGAAGTAGGTGCGAGAAGGCCCCAGCACTACTGCAAGTGTTGGTGCCTTCTCAGACAACTGACCACCAGAGGATAGGTCATCAGTAGAAAAGTCTTGTAAAACCCTTTTAACGTACAGAAACACATAAGTGACTTATGAACATATACTGTACTCTTCAGTGTATGTCCTCTTCAGCAGACTCCTTCCCCCAGGGTCACCTATAGGCCTACTGGTAAACCTGACCCTGTGTACAGTATGACATGGAAGCTCACTTTTCGGTCGAGCTAATGTGTGCTGGGTGCCATACAGTCGGACAACTTTAGCGGAAGGAACAGACTGAAGATCAACAAGCTGTCTGTAAGCCAGCAGATTTTCTCGTAAAGTCCATGACTATCCATATTTACAGTCCATTACAACATAGCTTTATTTCTGGCAGTATATTACCGTATTAGATAAGCCTAACAAGCTATTTTATGCATCTATAAACTCATCGCAACTTAGCATTTGGACGTTCTGGAAAGCTGCCCAGCTGAATGAAATAATTATGCAGAAAAAAACTGAAATAAATTACTGCAAAAATATGACAGATGCCTCCACTTTCTTTATAGAACTTTGTCATGACTAATCTAAACTTCTGATAAACTTGGATTAAACTACATACAGATGAAGCCACTAGGGATGATCGAATCGACTTCGGATGAAACATCCGAAGTCGATTTGCATAAAACTTTGTTCTAATACTGTACGAAGCTGGAGCTCCGTACAGTATTAAAATGTATTGGCTCCGATGAGCCAAAGTTATTGCTTTGCGAAGTCTCGTGAGACTTTGCTCAATAACTTCATAAATGTATTTGTACTGTAAGAAACCTTTTCCAGAACTCGGTTCGGTTCCAAGTGGTACTATTATTTTGACTGGTTTAATGCGTTATTCCAACAAAAACACATGCCTGCCTTAGTTCGCCCACCGGACCCCATTGACTATATTGTAAAATGGTGGGGATCTGGACGCTTTCCGGCATAAATGCTGCGATTTAGCCAAACAAAAATGCTGCAATTTTTGACTAGCCCAATTCCAGCATTTATCCTGGGAAGTGGCCAGATCCCCGCATGAATATACAGTGGTCCCTCAAGTTGCAATATTAATTGGTCCTGGGACGACCATTGTAAGTTTAAACGATTGTAACCTGAGTCTATAACTCTATGGAAAACCAGTAATTTGTTCCAAAGCCCAAAAATGGCATCCGAAAATAAAAAAGTGAAGTTTTTAATAAAAATAAGCAGATAACCAAGACAGATAAAGCAAGTCCTTATATATAACAGTCAGGAATAGACACTGGAAGCTGGAAATCACTTTCTATGGTGAGAGCTGGAGCTTCTTCAGGGTCTTGTATAGGACATAAAATGAAGGGCAGCTCACCTGGTGTCCAAAGAACACGTAGTACCACAAAGGAGTTACTAGACAACAATAAAACTATTTTACCAGTGAAAAGACCATGTTAATTGGTTGGATCTGAGTCTGAGGTATTGTATGTTGAGCCCAGTTTCAACTTACGATGCCCAGAAAAGACCATTGTAATTTAAAAACATTGTATCCTGAGGCCATTGTATCTTGAGGGACCACTGTACTGTAAATCCTACAGAGCTTCGCTATCTCATTTAACGTGACAGTACATAAGTTGCATTCTCAAATGTTAGGATTGTCAGGTTGGAGAATCATAGCCTAATCAAAAAGAACTAGCATTTTAGAGAAGGACTCTAAATAAAGCATATTCATCCAAAGGAAAATTTAAATTCATTATTGGACTGGCCCACAAAGTACCAGAGGATCCTTCCCTTGCTACTAGTGTTGAGCGCGAATATTCAAATTGCGAATTTTTTTCTCGAATATCGCAATTTTGAGATTTCGCGAATATTTAGAATATCGTTCTATATATTCGCGAAATCAAATATTCTTTTTTTTTTTTTTTTTTTTTAGTATTATATTTTTTTCTTTCCCACTTCTTACCTGTCCTTTGGATTCCTGACTTCCTGGCTGCTCCAGACAGTGGCGTTTTCAACTTACTGCTATATTCCATATTAGCTAAATTACAATCTAATCTATATGTGTATTTTACGAAATTTCGCAAAAGTCGAAATTGCGATGCGAGTAATATAACACGAAATAATCGCATGAAGATTTCAACTTAGCACTGCTATATTCCATATTCTAGCCTAATATGGAATATAGCAGTGCTAAGTTAGCACTGCTATATTCCATATTAGGCTAGAATATGGAGTATAGCAGTGCTAAGTTGAAATCTTCATGCGATTATTTCGTGTTATATTACTCGCATCGCAATTTCGACTTTTGCAAATGTTCTTAATATTGCTCTAACCTCGTCTTTTAGAATATTCGTAATATTCTAAAAGACGAAGTTAGAGCAATATTACGAAATTTCGTAAAATACACATAGATTGTATTTAAGCTAATATACTGCTATAGTAATATTTTTTAATAGTGTACATATTTTACAAAACTTAAGTTCAGAAGAGGCAAAAAAAAATTAGAGGGAAAAAAAGGGATTATAGCACTATATAAGCTAAATTACAATCTATATGTGTATTTTACGAAATTTCGTAATATTGCTCTAACTTCTTCTTTTAGAATATTCGTAATATTCTAAGAGATGAAGTTAGAGCAATATCACGAAATTTCGTAAAATACACATATTAGCCTAGCCATAGTCAATTAGCATAGGAACGTTGCCTTATACTCTCAAGATAAATAATCGCAATACGCGAAAAATAAATCGCATATTATTCGCAATAATTGGAATAATTGCGAATATTCGATTTCGACGAATATAACACGAATATTCATTCGAATATTCGCGAAATATCGCGAAATCGAATATGGCACCTCCCGCTCATCACTACTTGCTACTAGGGTCCATTTCTTTGAATCAAAACCTTTATTTATAATATACAGGGTTCAGGGTTGTGCCCTGAGAATAATCTTCTCTGGTGGGCTCAAGGAACCCCAGTCTAACACTGATTGAATTGCTCCCCTTCTGAAGTCTTCAGCTGTTTCTGTTATCTCACTACAGATTACAACTGCTGATAGCAGCCTGCACACTACATTGGGGTTGACTTCCAGATTTATGAAAATTGTACGCGACGTATGTTTAATGGCTAACTTATTTTACTTATAGGGGTTCTCTCATAAATACAATAGCTGTCCATATACCTTGTTGGGACATACAGACACCCTACAGCTGTGATGGCTAACCTCCGGCACTCCAGCTGTGGCAAAACTACAACTCCCAAGATGTACACTTGCTTGGCTGTTGCCAGAACTCCATAGAAATAAATAGAGCATGCTGGGAGTTGTAGTTTCACCACAGCTGGAGTGCCGGAGGATAGCCATCACTGCCCTAGAGGGTGGACCTTTATCAACAAGAATAAACTTAATGCCACTCTTTAAACGTAGATCTTGCTCTAGCATAATAACATCATGTCCATGCATTACATGGACAACAATAATTTGAATTGCCCACATGTAAGACCACATTTTTGAGATGCAGCTCTTGTATATGACTTCTGTACTTTCCCTTACGACAACAGCTTGTCAGATTCCATTAAAAAAATGGCTTGTCTTCATGGGACAATCCCTTTAATCCTTTCCTGACCCTTTGCTTTTTGCCCCTCCTAGGGGATATGTTGTAATGTGTGTCAATATACTATACAATGTATATTGTTCTGTGATTGTGTAACGCCCCAGAGTGGCATTACCACCTTTGTCTGGCCCCCACTATCTTCAATGGTGCATCCTGTGTCATCTCATATATATCTATTGCCATGTCCTGCATAGTGTGTATGTATTTCCTGTTTTTGTAACTGTTGAAGTGTAATGTGTCTGGTTCACCAGCAGATGGCGGCAACATTGTCAGAGTTAGTTTCCCTGGAGAGGAACCTTCTAGTTCCATTCCAGCCCTCTCTAGAGAGGGAGGAGTTAGTTCAGTCTAGCTAGTGAAAGTCAGTTTAACCTTCCCCTCCTTGGGGAGAGGTTGTGTGCAGAGTTTAACCCCCCTTCCCCTTGGGGAGAGGTTGAGGTCCAGCTTGTCCCCTGTTGGAGAAGTAGAAGGCCTCGTCCCTGCAGGACAGGCCCCGTCTGTAAGTTCTAAATGGTTGCATGTCCCCTCCTGGGCTTGCATTGCCTAAAAGCCAAGCTAACTAAGCTTAAAGCCAGGAAGAAAATCCTAGGACTACAGTGAAAGACAGACTACAGACAGCTAAGCTAAGTTCCAGCAGAAGAGGAAAATTACATATTTAACCAAGCTGACATAGCAGAGCTGAGAGTGTTTGCCTGCCGAAAGTTAAGCCAAAACCTGCTGATGACCAAGATAAAGTTGGAAGATTGTTTCCTGATGCAAGTTTATTCAAGTAAAGCTGTGTTCAACGATACTACAAGTCTGGACTCCATTTATTTTACTTCCTTCATCATCCAAGTTAATCACCCCTTTTGCACTGCAATGGACGACCACGTCTGGGATCCAGGATATCCATATAGGAGCACCGTGACATGTGCTTATAACATCTACAGGGACATTGTAGGCCCACCTACATCACTCTGGCATTCCTACCATGGGTATCAACCCCACTTTACTTAACCGCCTCCGGACCGCCTAACGCAGATGTGCGGTCCGGAGGCGGCAGCGCTGCGCACAGTCACGCATATACGCGTCATCTCGCGAGACGCGAGATGACGCGCTTTGCCGGCCCACGCATGCGCAGTTCGGGCCGGCATTTCGTCGAGGAGTATTTCGTCATCAGCTTGCCAGCCAATGATCGCGGCTGGCAAGCTGATGATTTTTAAAAAATCCAATCAGAGTGCCAGATAGCAGATCATATTAGTAAATATGATCTGTTATATGGCTGCCTGCTCCTCTGCTGGTTCTTTTAGTCGGTTGGATCCAGCAGAGGAGCAGGCTACACAGTGAGTACACCAAACACCTCATACTAGCCCCAGATCACCCCCCTGAACCCCAATTAACCCTTTGATCACCCCTTTGTCAATCACTAGTGAAAGGAAAAAAGTGATCAGTGTAAACTGTCACTTTTCTTTTTCACTGGTATTGACCGTTAGGTTTTAGGTATAGTTTAGGCCCCTTGGTTAGGTAGTTTAGGGATCGGTTAGCGCCCAGCCCACCGCACCGCAGTCACTGATTCGCTGATTAGCGTATCGCTAATCAGCATTTGTACTTTTATAGTATCTGGAAGTGATCAAAACTGATCACGGTCAGATCTATAATTGTATTAGTGTCACTTTAGTTCGCCCTCCACCCAAAACGCAGTGTTTGTCCGATCAGGCCTGATCGGTCGCCCACACGTGCGTTCACCCACGCCCGCCCCACCGCAGTGACAAAAAAAATGTTTTATTGATCACTGCACAATCACTTTACACGCGCTGCGGCTATAAAAAAAATCAGTTTTGATATTTTTGATCAACCGCAGCGGCCTCCGGTACTTCGCTAGCCTCCCCTTTGTAAGACAGGCTTGCTTTTTTTTCTTGGGTAGTCTCAGGGAATACCCCTAAATTTAGTTGCCCAAAATGTCAAACAGGGGGTATTCTTCTGAAGAGGCCTACAGGCTTCTGACCCAGTCGGATGAGGAATGGGAACCCTCATCTGAAGAATCCAGCGGGTCAGAATACGAACCTGTAGAAAGCAGCGGCTCTCTGACCCAAAGTTCGGACGAGGAGGCTGAGGTCCCTGATAGCACCAGGCGTACCCGGCCCCGTGTCGCTAGACCACAGGTTGCGCAGGATCCGCTGTCGGATTACGTGGTGAGGCATACACCAGCAGCCCAGCCCTCCCTGGACCTAGTACCAGCACTGCCGTAGAACATGGTGAAGTAGCGAGCACCAGAAGGGCAGTTGAAGCTGGTACGGTGGCACGTGCAGTAGTGACCCCGTCGCAGCCACCGCAAAGACGTGCCCGTAGAGCCCCTAGAATCCCTGAGGTGCTGGCAAACCCTGATTGGCAGTCCCCAACTTCAGCCGCACCTGTAGTTTTCCCTTTCACTGCCCAGTCTGGAGTTCGGGTTGAGACAGCTCAGATCGGTTCGGCCCTGGGATTTTTTGAGCTGTTCTTGACTGCGGAGCTCTTAGACATAGTTGTGGCCGAAACAAACAGGTATGCCACACAATTTATATCCGCTAACCCGGGAAGCTTTTATGCCCAGCCTTTCCGGTGGAAACCAGTCCAAGTTTCCGAAATTAAAACTTTTCTGGGCCTCCTCCTCAACATGGGTCTAACTTAAAAGCATGAATTGCTGTCATATTGGTCCACGAACCCAATTCATCACATGCCCATGTTCTCTGCTGCTATGTCCGGGGCACGTTTTGAGGCCATCCTGCGTTTCCTGCACTTTAGCGACAACACCGCCTCCCGTCCCAGAGGCCACCCTGCTTTTGACCGGCTCCACAAAATTCGGCCCCTCATAGACCATTTCAACCTGAAATTTGCAGATTTGTATACCCCAGAGCAAAACATCTGCATAGACGAGTCCCTGATACATTTTACCGGGCGCCTTGGCTTCAAACAATACATCCCAAGCAAGCGCGCCCGGTATGGGGTCAAATTGTATAAGATCTGTGAAAGGGCCACAGGCTATACCCACAAATTTCGGATCTATGAGGGAAAAGATCAGACCCTGGAGCCAGTCGGTTGCCCTGACTACCTGGGGAGCAGTGGGAAGACAGTTTGGGACTTGGTGTCACCCTTATTCGGCAAGGGGTACCATCTTTATGTGGACAATTTTTACACAAGTGTGGCCCTCTTTAGGCATTTGTTTCTAGAACGGATTGGCGCCTGTGGCACCGCGCGAACTAGTCACGCGGGCTTCCCCCAACGGGGGGCAGAGGGCCGCACTGTGTAACGAAGAACTGCTCGCGGTGAAATGGAGAGACAAGCGTGACGTTTACATGCTCTCCTCCATTCACGCAGACACGACAATACAAATTGAGCGAGCAACCCGTGTCATTGAAAAGCCCCTCTCAGTCCACGACTATAATTTGCTCATGGGAGGGGTGGACTTCAATGACCAGATGTTGTCTCCGTATTTAGTTTCCCGCAGAACCAGACGCTGGTATAAGAAGGTGTCTGTATATTTAATTCAATTGGCTCTGTATAATAGTTTTGTTCTCTACAGTAAGGCTGGGAGAACTGGATCCTTCCTCAAATTTCAGGAAGAGATCATCGAGAACCTCCTGTACCCAGGAGGTTGCGTGGCCCCATCCACCAGTGTAGTTAGCCGTCTACACGAGCGACATTTCCCCAATGTCGTTCCTGGTACCTCAACCCAACAGTCACCCCGAAAAAGATGTAGTGTCTGTAGCAGGAGTGGAATAAGGCGTGACACCCGCTATTTCTGTCCTGACTGTCCTGACCACCCTGCCCTATGCTTTGGAGAGTGTTTCCGGAAGTACCACTCACAGGTACACTATTAGCATAGGGATCATCTCACCAGGACAGGCACACAGGGCTATTAGGGCCCATTCACTCACACAGCTGCTGCAAACGTCTCCTTTCACCTGGGACAAAGTGCATAACGCACTTCGCCACATCTTTGGGCGATTTGCGCTTTGCACATTGACCCATGGGGAAGGAGAGGTTTGTTCTATAAAGGTAAAAAAAAAAAAAAAAAAAAAAAAAACACCAGTAAGCAAAAAGGTTAATGTTCAGTTAAAAAAGTTTAAGTTTATATATTCTGTTCCAAAGTTAATAAAATTATTGCGTTGCGGCCTGGTTTTTTCTTTTTTTTTTTTTTCTTTTACCTTCCAGGTGGACCAACCGATCGACTAGCTGCAGCACTGATGTGCATTCTGACAGAAGCATTGCGCTGCTGTCAGATTACACGCAAGTCGGTGTATGCGGCGCTGCAAGACGGGATTTCTCCTCTGCAGTAACAGATACGTTTGCCGAGGCATACGAGCTGAGGAGGAGGCGGCGTTCCTATGCTTTGGCAAACACTTTGTATATAAAAAAAATAATTAAAAAAATCCCGGCAATGATTTATTCATCCACATCGATTGATGTGAATGGAGAAATCTGGTTTGCCAGGGCATACGAGCTAAGTGGGTATGGATGTTGGGCGGAGCTCCTATGTCCTGGCAGACGCCTTTCCCCTCCTTTTTTTTTTTTGGCAGAGATTTTTTCATCCACATTGATCGATGCGAATGAAGAAATCTGTGCCGTTCATTTTTTTCTTTCAGCCCAGAGGCTGAACGGAAAAAAAAATCTCATTACCTGTATGCTCAATATAAGGAGAATAGCAGAAACTCCTAATACTGGCCATACATGTAATGATTGCGGAGACCCTCAAATGCCAGGGCAGTACAAACACCCCACAACTGACCCCATTTTGGAAAGAAGACACCCCAAGGTATTTGCTGAGGGGCATATTGAGTCCATGAAAGATTTAAATTTTTGTCCTAAGTTAGCGGAAAGTGAGACTTTGTGAGAAAAAAAAATATATCAATTTCCGCTAACTTATGCAAAAAAAAAAAATTTCTATGAACTTGCCAGGCCCCTCATTGGATACCTTGGGGTGTCTTCTTTCCAAAGTGGGGTCACATGTGGGGTATTTATACTGCCCTGGCTTTTTAGGGGCCCTAAAGCACGAGAAGAAGTCTGGGATCTAAATGTCAAAAAATGCCCTCCTAAAAGGAATTTGGGCACCTTTGCGCATCTAGGCTGCAAAAAAGTGTCACACATCTGGTATCGCCGTACTCAGGAGAAGTTGGGGAATGTGTTTTGGGGTGTCATTTTACATATACCCATGCTGGGTGAGATAAACATCTTGGTCAAATGCCAACTTTGTATTAAAAAATTGGAAAAGTTGTCTTTTGCCAGGATATTTCTCTCACCCAGCATGGGTATATGTAAAATGACACCCCAAAACACATTCCCCAACTTCTCCTGAGTACGGCGATACCAGATGTGTGACACTTTTTTGCTGCCAAGGTGGGCAAAGGGGCACATATTCCAAAGTGCACCTTTCGGATTTCACCGGTCATTTTTTACACATTTTGATTGCAAAGTACTTCTCACACATATGGGCCCCTAAATTGCCAGGGCAGTATAACTACGCCACAAGTGACCCCATTTTGGAAAGAAGACACCCCAAGGTATTCTGTGAGGGGCATGGTGAGTTCCTAGAATTTTTTATTTTTTGTCGCAAGTTAGTGGAATATGAGACTTTGTAAGAAAAATAAATAAATAAATAATAATCATCATTTTCCACTAACTTGTGACAAAAAATAAAAAGTTCTATGAACTCACTATGCCCATCAGCGAATACCTTAGGGTGTCTACTTTCCGAAATGGGGTCATTTGTGGGTTTTTTCTACTGTTTGAGCATTGTAGAACCTCAGGAATCATGACAGGTGCTCAGAAAGTCAGAGCTGTTTCAAAAAGCGGAAATTCACATTTTTGTACCATAGTGTGTAAACGCTATAACTTTTACCCAAACCATTTTTTTTTTGCCCAAACATTTTTTTTTTATCAAAGACATGTAAAACAATAAATTTGGCGAAAAATTTATATATGGATGTCGTTTTTTTTTGCAAAACTTTACAGCTGAAAGTGAAAAATGTCATTTTTTTGCAAAAAAATCGTTACATTTTGATTAATAACAAAAAAAGTAAAAATGTCAGCAGCATTAAAATGCCACCAAATGAAAGCTCTATTAGTGAGAAGAAAAGGAGGTAAAATTTGGGTGGTAAGTTGCATGACCGAGCGATAAACGGTGAAAGTAGTGTAGTGCAGAAGTGTAAAAAGTGGCCTGGTCATGAAGGGGGTTTCAGCTAGCGGGGTTGAAGTGGTTAAAGGGGTTTTCCCATCTCAGACAATGGGGGCATATCGCTAGGATATGCACCCAATGTCTGATAGGTGCGGGTCCCACTGCTGGGACTCGCACCTACAATTAGGACGGAACGGGGAAATGAACGGACTGCACATGCACAGCCACCCTCCATTCATTTCTATAGGGCTGCCGAAAATAGCCGAGCGCTGGCTCGGTTATTTCTGTCTGCCCAATAGAAATGAAAGGGCGCATGGGCCGTGCATGTGCGGTGAGCTCCCATTCACTTCTATGGGAGCAGCGCTCCCCGCTTCATTCTCGTTGTAGATGCGGGTCCCAGCTGTGGGACCTGCACCTATAATACAATGGGGGCATATCCTAGTCCGGTTCGGGTTCGGTGTTCGTCGCTTTCTTGGCGCTTTTTGAAAGGCTGCAAAGCAGCCAATCAACAAGCGTCATACTACTTGCCCCAAGAGGCCGTCACAGCCATGCCTACTATTGGCATGGCTGTGATTGGCCAGAGCACCATGTGACCCAGCCTCTATTTAAGCTGGAGTCACGTAGCGCCGCACGTCACTCTGCTCTGATCAGCATAGGGAGAGGTTGCAGCCGCGACGTTAGGGCGAGATTAGGCAGTGATTAACTCCTGCAAAAGACTTCATTCAGAGATCGATCTGCAGCTGTGGATGATTGAACTGCTGCTATGGAATTGCTCACTGTTTTTAGGCTGCCCAGAGCGTTTTTCAGTAAATTTTTTCTGGGGTGATCGGTGGCCATCTTGTGTCTTGTGGTGCGCTAGCACAAGCTGCCACCAAGTGCATTTAACCCTCAATGGTGTGGTTGTTTTTTGGCTAAATCCTACATCAGGGTCAAGCTGTCACACCAAGTGCATTTAACCATCAATAGTCTGGTTATTTTTTGGCCATATACTACATCAGGGGCAAGCTGAGCCTGTCACCAAGTGCATTTAACCCTCAATGGTGTGGTTGTTTTTTGGCTAAATCCTACATCAGGGTCAAGCTGTCACACCAAGTGCATTTAACCATCAATAGTCTGGTTATTTTTTGGCCATATACTACATCAGGGGCAAGCTGTCACCAAGTGCATTTAACCCTCAATGGTGTAGTTGTTTTTTGGCTAAATCCTACATCAGGGTCAAGCTGTCACACCAAGTGCATTTAACCATCAATAGTCTGGTTATTTTTTGGCCATATACTACATCAGGGGCAAGGTGAGCCTGTCACCAAGTGCATTTAACCCTCAATGGTGTGGTTGTTTTTTGGCTAAATCCTACATCAGGGTCAAGCTGTCACACCAATTGCATTTAACCATCAATAGTCTGGTTATTTTTTGGCCATATACTACATCAGGGGCAAGCTGAGCCTGTCACCAAGTGCATTTAACCCTCAATAGTGTGGTTGGTCAAGATGTCACACCAAGTGCATTTAACTATCAATAGTGTGGTTATTTTTTGGCCATATCCCAGTCTAATTCTGTCAGTAAACGTATACCTGTCACCCAGCGCCTAAATACTAGGCCTCAAATTTATATCCAGCTAAATCTGTCGTTACTGCTGTGGCTGGTCAAGTTATTTAGTGTCCGTCAAAGCACAGTTTTTGTTCTGGGTTGAAATACAATTCCCAATTTAGCAATTTCTTAATTTAGTGGTTTCTGCTGTATCAGAGCTATTTGAAATCTATCCCTAAAAGGGTATATCAGATTCAAGGTGCACATAGGGTCATTCTGAATAACTTCACACACACGCTACTGTGCATTTCCAAGTCTAATTCTGTCAGTAAACCTATACCTGTCACCCAGCGCCTAAATACTAGGCCTCAAATTTATATCCAGCTAAATCTGTCGTTACTGCTGTGGCTGGTCAAGTTATTTAGTGTCCGTCAAAGCACAGTTTTTGTTCTGGGTTGAAATACAATTCCCAATTTAGCAATTTCCTAATTTAGTGGTTTCTGCTGTATCAGAGCTATTTTAAATCTATCCCTAAAAGGGTATATCAGATTCAAGGTGCACATAGGGTCATTCTGAATAACTTCACACACACGCTACTGTGCATTTCCAAGTCTAATTCTGTCAGTAAACCTATACCTGTCACCCAGTGCCTAAATACTAGGCCTCAAATTTATATCCAGCTAAATCTGTCGTTACTGCTGTGGCTGGTCAAGTTATTTAGTGTCCGTCAAAGCACATTTTTTGTTCTGGGTTGAAATACAATTCCCAATTTAGCAATTTCTTAATTTAGTGGTTTCTGCTGTATCAGACCTACTTTAAATCTATCCCTAAAAGGGTATATAAGATTCAAGGTGCACATAGGGTCATTCTGAATAACTTCACACACACGCTACTGTGCATTTCCAAGTCTAATTCTGTCTAAATAATAGGCCTCAAATTTATAGTCAGCTAAATCTGTGGTTACTGCTGTGCCTGTATTAGTGTAATACGGTACTTAAATAGATAGCCAGATAGTGTTAGTTGTCTTTAAAAAAAGGCCTGAATTTGAATTCAATACATTGGGTCAAATAATATTTTTGTTGTTGTGGTGAGCGATAACAATGAGGAAAACATCTAGTAAAGGACGCGGACATGGTCGTGGTGGTGTTAGTGGACCCTCTGGTGCTGGGAGAGGACGTGGCCGTTCTGCCACAGCCACACGTCCTAGTGTACCAACTACCTCAGGTCCCAGTAGCCGCCATAATTTACAGCGATATTTGGTGGGGCCCAATGCCGTTCTAAGGATGGTAAGGCCTGAGCAGGTGCAGGCATTAGTCAATTGGGTGGCCGACAGTGGATCCAGCACGTTCACATTATCTCCCACCCAGTCTTCTGCAGAAAGCGCACAGATGGCGCCTGAAAACCAAGCCCATCAGTCTGTCACATCACCCCCATGCATACCAGGGAAACTGTCTGAGCCTCAAGTTATGCAGCAGTCTCTTATGCTGTTTGAAGACTCCGCTGGCAGGGCTTCCCAAGGGCATCCACCCAGCCCTTCCCCAGCGGTGGAAGACATAGAATGCACTGACGCACAACCACTTATGTTTCCTGATGATGAGGACATGGGAATACCACCTCAGCATGTCTCTGATGATGACGAAACACAGGTGCCAACTGCTGCGTCTTTCTGCAGTGTGCAGACTGAACAGGAGGTCAGGGATCAAGACTGGGTGGAAGACGATGCAGGGGACGATGAGGTCCTAGACCCCACATGGAATGTAGGTCGTGCCACTGACTTTCACAGTTCAGAGGAAGAGGCAGTGGTGAGACCGAGCCAACAGCGTAGCAAAAGAGGGAGCAGTGGGCAAAAGCAGAACACCTGCCGCCAAGAGACTCCGCCTGCTACTGACCGCCGCCATCTGGGACTGAGCACCCCAAAGGCAGCTTCAAGGAGTTCCCTGGCATGGCACTTCTTCAAACAATGTGCTGACGACAAGACCCGAGTGGTTTGCACGCTGTGCCATCAGAGCCTGAAGCGAGGCATTAACGTTCTGAACCTTAGCACAACCTGCATGACCAGGCACCTGCATGCAAAGCATGAACTGCAGTGGAGTAAACACCTTAAAAACAAGGAAGTCACTCAGGCTCCCCCTGCTACCTCTTCTGCTGCTGCCGCCTCGGCCTCTTCTGCTGCTGCCGCCTCGGCCTCTTCTGCTGCTGCCGCCTCGGCCTCTTCTGCTGCTGCCGCCTCGGCCTCTTCTGCTGCCGCCGCCTCGGCCTCTTCTGCTGCTGCCGCCTCGGCCTCTTCCTCCGCCTCTGGAGGAACGTTGGCACCTGCCGCCCAGCAAACAGGGGATGTACCACCAACACCACCACCTCCGTCACCAAGCATCTCAACCATGTCACACGGCAGCGTTCAGCTCTCCATCTCACAAACATTTGAGAGAAAGCGTAAATTCCCACCTAGCCACCCTCGATCCCTGGCCCTGAATGCCAGCATTTCTAAACTACTGGCCTATGAAATGCTGTCATTTAGGCTGGTCGACACAGACAGCTTCAAACAGCTCATGTCGCTTGCTGTCCCACAGTATGTTGTTCATAGCCGGCACTACTTCTCCAAGAGAGCCGTGCCTTCCCTGCACAACCAAGTATCCGATAAAATCAAGTGTGCACTGCGCAACGCCATCTGTGGCAAGGTCCACCTAACCACAGATACGTGGACCAGTAAGCACGGCCAGGGACACTATATCTCCCTAACTGCACACTGGGTAAATGTAGTGGCAGCTGGGCCCTAGGCGGAGAGCTGTTTGGCGCACGTCCTTCCGCCACCAAGGATCGCAGGGCAACATTCTTTGCCTCCTGTTGCCACCTCCTCCTACTCGGCTTCCTCCTCCTCTTCTTCCACCTGCTCATCCAGTCAGCCACACACCTTCACCACCAACTTCAGCACAGCCCGGGGTAAACGTCAGCAGGCCATTCTGAAACTCATATGTTTGGGGGACAGGCCTCACACCGCACAGGAGTTGTGGCGGGGTATAGAACAACAGACCGACGAGTGGTTGCTGCCAGTGAGCCTCAGGCCCGGCCTGCTGGTGTGCGATAATGGGCGAAATCTCGTTGCAGCTCTGGGACTAGCCGGTTTGACGCACATCCCTTGCTTGGCGCATGTGCTGAATTTGGTGGTGCAGAAGTTCATTCACAACTACCCCGACATTTCAGAGCTGCTGCATAAAGTGCGGGCCGTCTGTTCGTGCTTCCGGCGTTCACATCCTGCTGCTGCTCGCCTGTCTGCGCTACAGCGTAACTTCGGCCTTCCCGCTCACCGCCTCATATGCGACGTGCCCACCAGGTGGAATTCCACCTTGCACAGGCTGGACAGACTGTGCGAGCAGCAGCAGGCCATAGTGGAGTTTCAGCTGCAGCACGCACGGGTCAGTCGCACTACGGAACAGCACCACTTCACCACCAATGACTGGGCCTCCATGCGAGACCTGTGTGCCCTGTTGCGCTGTTTCGAGTACTCCACCAACATGGCCAGTGGCGATGACGCCGTTATCAGCGTTACAATACCACTTCTATGTCTCCTTGAGAAAACACTTAGGGCGATGATGGAAGAGAAGGTGGCCCAGGAGGAGGAGGAGGAAGAGGGGTCATTTTTAGCACTTTCAGGCCAGTCTCTTCGAAGTGACTCAGAGGGAGGTTTTTTGCAACAGCAGAGGCCAGGTACAAATGTGGCCAGCCAGGGCCCACTACTGGAGGACGAGGAGGACGAGGATGAGAAGGAGGTGGAGGAGGATGAGGATGAAGCATGGTCACAGCGGGGTGGCACCCAACGCAGCTCGGGCCCATCACTGGTGCGTGGCTGGGGGGAAAGGCAGGACGATGACGATACGCCTCCCACAGAGGACAGCTTGTCCTTACCTCTGGGCAGCCTGGCACACATGAGCGACTACATGCTGCAGTGCCTGCGCAACGACAGCAGAGTTGCCCACATTTTAACGTGTGCGGACTACTGGGTTGCCACCCTGCTGGATCCACGCTACAAAGACAATGTGCCCACCTTACTTCCTTCACTGGAGCGTGATAGGAAGATGCGCGAGTACAAGCGCACGTTGGTAGACGCGCTATTGAGAGCATTCCCAAATGTCACAGGGGAACAAGTGGAAGCCCAAGGGCAAGGCAGAGGAGGAGCAAGAGGTCGCCAAGGCAGCTGTGTCACGGCCAGCTCCTCTGAGGGCAGGGTTAGCATGGCAGAGATGTGGAAAAGTTTTGTCAACACGCCACAGCTAACTGCACCACCACCTGATACGCAACGTGTTAGCAGGAGGCAACATTTCACTAACATGGTGGAACAGTACGTGTGCACACCCCTCCACGTACTGACTGATGGTTCGGCCCCATTCAACTTAAGGGTCTCTAAATTGTCCACGTGGCCAGAGCTAGCCTTTTATGCCTTGGAGGTGCTGGCCTGCCCGGCGGCCAGCGTTTTGTCTGAACGTGTATTCAGCACGGCAGGAGGCGTCATTACAGACAAACGCAGCCGTCTGTCTACAGCCAATGTGGACAAGCTGACGTTCATAAAAATGAACCAGGCATGGATCCCACAGAACCTGTCCATCCCTTGTGCAGATTAGACATTAACTACCTCCCCTTAACCATATATTATTGTACTCCAGGGCACTTCCTCATTCAATCCTCTTTTTATTTTCATTTTACCATTACATTGCGGGGCAACCCAAAGTTGAATGAACATCTCCTCTGCCTGGGTGCTGGGCCTAAATATATGACAATGGACTGTTGCAGTGGTGGCTGACGTGAAGCCTGATTCTCTGCTATGACATGCAGACTGATTCTCTGCTGACATGAAGCCAGATTCTCTGTTACGGGACCTCTCTCCTCTGCCTGGGTGCTGGGCCTAAATATATGACAATGGACTGTTGCAGTGGTGGCTGACGTGAAGCCTGATTCTCTGCTATGACATGCAGACTGATTCTCTGCTGACATGAAGCCAGATTCTCTGTTACGGGACCTCTCTCCTCTGGCTGGGTGCCTGGGCCTAAATATATGCCAATGGACTGTTCCAATGTTGGGTGATGTGAAGCCTGATTCTCTGCTATGACATGCAGACTGATTCTCTGCTGACATGAAGCCAGATTCTCTGTTACGGGACCTCTCTCCTCTGGCTGGGTGCCTGGGCCTAAATATATGCCAATGGACTGTTCCAATGTTGGGTGATGTGAAGCCTGATTCTCTGCTATGACATGCAGACTGATTCTCTGCTGACATGAAGCCAGATTCTCTGTTACGGGACCTCTCTCCTCTGCCTGGGTGCCTGGGCCTAAATATATGCCAATGGACTGTTCCAATGTTGGGTGACGTGAAGCCTGATTCTCTGCTATGACATGCAGACTGGTTCTCTGCTGACATGAAGCCAGATTCTCTGTTACGGGACCTCTCTCCTCTGCCTGGGTGCTGGGCCTAAATATATGACAATGGACTGTTGCAGTAGTGGCTGACGTGAAGCCTGATTCTCTTCTATGACATGCAGACTGATTCTCTGCTGACATGAAGCCAGATTCTCTGTTACGGGACCTCTCGCCTCTGCCTGGGTGCTGGGCCTAAATATATGCCAATGGACTGTTGCAGTGGTGGCTGACGTGAAGCCTGATTCTCTGATATGACATGCAGACTGATTCTCTGCTGACATGAAGCCAGATTCTCTGTTACGGGACCTCTCTCCTCTGGCTGGGTGCCTGGGCCTAAATATATGACAATGGACTGTTACAGTGGTGGCTGACGTGAAGCCTGATTCTCTGCTATGACATGCAGACTGATTCTCTGCTGACATGAAGCCAGATTCTCTGTTACGGGACCTCTCTCCTCTGGCTGGGTGCCTGGGCCTAAATATATGACAATGGACTGTTACAGTGGTGGCTGATGTGAAGCCTGATTCTCTGCTATGACATGCAGACTGATTCTCTGCTGACATGAAGCCAGATTCTCTGTTACGGGACCTCTCTCCTCTGCCTGGGTGCTGGGCCTAAATATATGACAATGGACTGTTGCAGTGGTGGCTGACATGAAGCCTGATTCTCTGCTATGACATGCAGACTGATTCTCTGCTGACATGAAGCCAGATCCTCTGTTACGGGACCTCTCTCCTCTGCCTTGGTGCTGGGCCTAAATATATGCCAATGGACTGTTGCAGTGGTGGCTGATGTGAAGCCTGATTCTCTGCTATGACATGCAGACTGATTCTCTGCTGACATGAAGCCAGATTCTCTGTTACGGGACCTCTCTCCTCTGCCTGGGTGCCTGGGCCTAAATATATGCCAAAGGACTGTTGCAGTGGTGGCTGACCTGAAGCCTGATTCTCTGCTATGGGACCTCTCTCCAATTGATATTGGTTAATTTTTATTTATTTTATTTTTATTTTTAGTCCTTTCCCTATCCACATTTGTTTGCAGGGGATTTACCTACATGTTGCTGCCTTTTGCAGCCTTCTAGCTCTTTCCTGGGCTGTTTTACAGCCTTTTTAGTGCCGAAAGTTCGGGTCCCTATTGACTTCAATGGGGTTCGGGTTCGGGACGAAGTTCGGATCGGGTTCGGATCCCGAACCCGAACATTTCCGGGAAGTTCGGCCGAACTTCTCGAACCCGAACATCCAGGTGTCCGCTCAACTCTACTCTTAACCCCTTTAGGACACAGCCATATTTCACCTTAAGGACCAGGCCATTTCTTGCAAATCTGACCAGTGTCACTTTAAGTGCTGATAACTTTAAAACGCTTAGACTTATCCAGGCCATTCTGAGATTGTTTTTTCGTCACATATTGTACTTCATGACACTGGTAAAATGAAGTAAAAAAAAATATATTTTTTTTATAAAAAAATACAAAATTTACCAAAAATTTGTAAAAAATTGCAAATTTCCAAGTTTCAATTTCTCTACTTCTATAATACATAGTAATACCTACAAAAATAGTTATTACTTTACATTCCCCATATGTCTACTTCATGTTTGGATCAATTTGGGAATGATATTTTATTTTTGGGGGATGTTACAAGGCTTAGAAGTTTAGAAGCAAATTTTTCAGAAATTTTAAAAAACCCACTTTTTAGGGACCAGTTCAGGTCTGAAGTCACTTTGTGAGACTTACATAATAGAAACCACCCAAAAATGACCCCATTCTAGAAACTACACCCCTCAAGGTATTCAAAACTGATTTTACAAACGTTGTTCACCCTTTAGGTGTTCCACAAGAGTTAATGGCAAATGGTGATTTCAGAAATTTCAGAATTTAGATTTTTTGGCAAATTTTCCATTCCATTTTCCATTTGAATCCATTTTTCCAGTAACATTTTTCCATACGGACCACGGTATGGAAAGGGTTAAACGGCTGACATCGCAGCACAGATGTCAGCCGTTTATACCAGAGTATAGGAAAAGAATCCCAGCAGTCATGTCTTGATGCAAATAAGATATCTTTTTATTCCATAAACGGAAAAACGGAAATAGTCCTATAACCTGGACGCGTTTCGGCAATGTGCCTTCATCAACAGGTATGTCCAAAAATTATTCAAACAAGCTATATATACTACAGGTACCACCCACAGGGGCGAGAGGTCCATCCTATAAAGGGAGTGGCTACAAAAGGATATAATTGCAATAAATGTAATACAATAATAGTGAACAGACAAAAAGCAAAAAACACTTAGATAGGTATTCTATCTTACATGTTTTAGACAATTTTGTTGTACAATATTCAGATATTCAACGTCTGAAAAATAAATGATAAATACATTGTAAACACGTAACAGAATTGTTTTATTTACAAGTGCATAACCTCATATTCCCTATTGAGGCCTCTAGGGTGTAATGTGTCCAGTGTGTGGATCCAAAAGGCTTCCCTCCCTAACAGAATTTTCTTAATGTCGCCCCCCCTCCGTGGTCTGGTCACCTGTTCCAGAACCTGAAATTTCAGCTGGGCTATGGAGTGCCCATTTGGTATGGGCAATAACAGATTTTTAGTTCTGATGGTCGATTTATGTTTATTAATTCTGTCCCTCACTGCCTGCATTGTCTCACCAATGTATAGCAGACCACAAGGGCATTTAATAAAATAAATGACGTTTGAAGACTCACATGTAAAGAAACCCTTTACTTTAAATGAACGTCCAGTGTGTGGATGATAAAATATAGGGCCCTTTATGATATGCAAACATTGGAGACAATGCAGGGAGGGGAACGTACCTCTACGTGGTGTCGATAATACACTTTGAAGCAACCGGTGTTTGGTACCCCCTACATCTGCTTTAACTAACATGTCCCTATAATTGGGGTTCTTCCTATTGCCGATTAGGGGTGGATTTTTTAATTCCGAAACCTCTGGATAGGCCTTACCTAACAAATGCCAGTGTTTTCTGACAATATTATTGATTTGTATGTTAAATAGATGGAATTTGTGTATGAATGCTATCCTAGCATCATCCCTTTTATTGGAGTTCACTCTCGCAATCGATTGATCAACACCACTATTAGATAATATATTTAAAGTGTATCCTCGTTCTTTCAATCTAATGGTCATTTCCCCCAGCCTCTGATTCCGTATGAGTGGATCTGAAACAATCCGTTTCTCCCGCTGATATTGGGATTTAGGTATTGATCTCTTTAAAGATGGGCGGTGTGCACTTGAATAATGTAAGATGCTGTTTCTATCTGTCTCCTTCCTATAAAGGTCAGTGGATAACTGAACCTCCTGTTTTTTTTTGACCAGTGTATCCAAAAAGCTAACTTTGTCTTTATCACATGACATGGTAAACCGCAAACCCTCACATGCTACGTTCAGATCATCCATAAACGCCAACAGGGTCTCACGTGGCCCCGCCCATATGCAAAAAATATCATCGATAAATCTTTTTAAAAATTAAGATATTTTCACTGTATAACTCATTAGTATAAACATATGCTTCTTCAAATGCAACCATGAATATATTTGCATAGGGCGGGGCCACGTTTGACCCCATCGCGGTCCCCCGTTTCTGAAGATAATAATTATCCCCAAATATAATTCTCCATCAGAACAATCTCCAACAGATGTACAAAGAAGTCACATGTAGATGGTGTGTATTCACTGACACTCTGGTATAACCTCTGGACACCGCCTGCCGCACCACCCGCCTCCCGCACCACCTGCACTGCCTGCAACACCCCCCCCCCTGCACCACCCGCCGCATAATAATCATTCAGGGGTGCAGGAAGGTGAAAAACCAATATTTTGGGCAGTTTAAAGTTTCTGATCCCCGTGGTCAGGGACCGCGGGGATCAGAAACTGCAGAAAGCGCAGCAAACCACAGGTCTGAATTGACCTGCGGTTTGCTGCGAACGCCGACATGGGGGGGGGGGGCACAGGATTCCCCAGCGCATGTAGCCAAGGTGCCTGCTTAATGATTTGAGCAGGCACCTGGTTCCGATCACAGGCGGCAGTGATCGGAACCATACATGACGTACCAGTACGTCATGTGTCCTTAAGTACCAGGACAACATGACGTACCGGTACGTCATGTGTCCTGAAGAGGTTAAAGGGTAATAAATACCCCAGACGCAGCAACCGTGCGTTACAATTGCTGCTTATCTGTATTACACCTAGTAACAAACATTCGTATGAATGCTCGTTAGCGATCATCTTGCAGTTTAATACTGCTGCCGCACTATACAGCATGGGGATGAGCAATGGCATAATGATTAGTGTTAGTCAAGCACCAAAGTGCTTGTGTGCTTTGTTGCTCGAGTAGAACGCTTCCTGATGCTCGGGTGCTCTACAGAGGACCCAAGCACAATGGAAGTCAATGGGAGAACCTGAGCATTAAATCAGGCACCCCCTGCTCTGAAGAGGGGAGGGTGTCAGGACTCTAGTTCGGCTTAGGAGTCGCTGCTCTGACTACATATATAGCTATGTCCATATATGGAGTCAGTACTTGAGGACACCCAGTGTATTTAAATCAAATTTAGCCTCTATTTCTGAAAACTTATGCAGGATTCAAACTCTCAACCTTCTTCATTACAGCCCAGAATGTTAACCACTACACTATAGAGCTGAATGGCTAGTTACTTTAAAAAATAAATAAATAAAAATAAATATGATACTTCTGCTGTATAGGAATACTTACTAGTAAGTATTCCTATACAGCAGAAATCTCATATTTATTTATTTATTTTATTTATTTTTTTGTTAGTAACTGGCCATGCAGCTCTATAGTGTAGTAGTTAATATACTTGGCTGTAATGTAGAAGGTTGTGAGTTTGAATCCCGACAGAAATTATTCAGAAATAGAGGCTAAATTAGATTTAAATACACTGACTCAAGCATTGCACTCGAGCACATGCGATATTCGGCTGAACACCAAGATGTGCCAAGCATAGCAATGCTTGAGCCGAACTGGTGTTCGGCCGAGCATGCTCGCCCAACACTAATAGTGATCAATCCTCCCCTTGTTGCAGAGCAGGCAATTGATGAGAGGGAACACTTTCTTCTTGACAATCGACTGTCCCATTGGGCTGTGTAATACAACCTTAAAAGGTCACAAAATATTTAAAAAAACATAAATAGTAGTGTTGATCGAGCACGTGTTGATCGAGCACGTGTTGATCGAGCTCGGGAGCTCGAGTAGAACACTTTGAGATGCTCGGGTGCTCTACAGAGCACCCAAGCACAATCAATGGTAGAACCCGAGCATTAAACAAGGCACCCCCTGCTCTGAAGAGGGGAGGGTGTCTGGTTCATAGGAAAAGGTCAGAAATTGATAGAAACACCACTAAAATGGTTCGGGAACAGCATGGGGAGAATATATGGATGCACCTTGGACTTCCAGGTCGCTGCTGGGAACGATGTTGTCCGAATAGTACGACACTTTTACAGACTGACAATAATAAGCACAAAACCGAAGATAAAATCGATTTTAGAGGAAAAATTGTTAGGAAACATTCTTTCCTGTATATTTTTTTTTTTAAACTCGTTTTATTGGAGTATAAATGTGCATCGTTAAAGTACATGACATTTCAGCATATCAATGAACTCAATAGACAAAGAGCATAGCGTCAATGCACAGATTGGTATAAAAACAAAACAGAAATAAAGTAAAACAATACAAAACATTCTGTGGTACATTATTCATTTCAAAAAGTACAATTTCCCAGGAGCGCAGCACGCCCTCCTACAGGCATCGGCAAGGATTCATATCCAAATCTCCAGCCTACCGTGACAGGAATACTATCCCAGGTGGATATTTACTATAGAAGCACCTCACGTTCCCCTTCATTCACTGCATAAGCACACTCAATCTCATCAGGAGCTCAGCGTATCTGCGGATGCGCACCATTCCCCCCAGACTTTCTCAAATTTCTGGGGGCATCCCCTATGAATATATACTACTTTCTCCAATGGGATAACCTGATTTACCACTCGTTTCCAATGGTTGACATTAGTCATTCTATCAGCCATCCACCGAAGGGCTATAGCCTTCCTGGCCAAAAATAAGGTTTCCTCCAGAAATATCCTATGATAGTGAGACCATTGTTCCTCGTCTATGATTCCTAACAAGCACATCTTGGGGCAAAGGGGGACCCGTCCCGGTACTAGATCCGACAGTAAAGACGTCACATCTTTCCAGAAGTTTTGAATGAGTCTACAGCCCCACATCATGTGCCAGAAGTTGGCACCAGCTTGGTGACATCTTAGACAACTATCACTCTCAGACCTACCCATTTTAAACAATCTACTAGGAGTAAGATAGCTTCTATGCAAAATGTGTAATTGTATCATCTTATTATTGACTGAGGGGGATACTCTTGTAGGAGCCGCTAGCGCCTCGCCCCATTCCGTTCCAGAAAGAGACGGGATGCAATCTCTCCATTTATCCCCAACAGTCAGAGGGGGTATATCCATCTTCGTGGTTATGAGGTGCGTGTAGATAGCCGATATTAGACCTCTAGGGCCTTGTGTGGATAGCACTCCAATCAGGGGGTAATTAGAAATCCTTTTAGATCCCCTGCCAAACTGTGCAGATAGGGCATGTCTAATCTGTAAGTATCTGAAAAACATGTGTCGTGGGGTACCAAATTTTTCCTGAATCTGAGAGTAGGATCTCAAGGAACCCCCCTCGTATAAATCTCCTAGTGTCAGGATTCCATGTTCCTTCCACATCGGAGCTCCCTCATGCCCAATAAGATGCTGGAACATAGGATTATCCCACAAGGGTATTAAGTCCGGAATATCAGTGTAGTGTTTTAACTTGGCTGCTTCCCAGACTTGGTGGGCAAGCCTGTGTATCGGGAGGGTTTTCCCATGGAACAGGCTGATACCTTCCAGAACTGGCCATAGAGAGTGCAGCTGAAGGAGGTTCTGCAGATAGAACTCCGTATTGGGTAAGGGCTGTGAGGACACCCAAGTGACAAGGTACCGCAGCTGTCCCGCTAGGAAATATAAAAACAGATCTGGTAGTGCCGCTCCCCCCTGCAGTTTAGGCCTCTGCAAAGTGCGGATCGCCAGTTTCCTTCTAGCCTTCCCCCAGATGAAAGCTGACATCATGGAGTGGAGACGGTCAAAGAACTTTCTTGGAACGGTCGTGCTCGCATGTTCTAAAACATATAAGGCCTTAGGAAGGAGGACCATCTTAATGAGATTCAAACGTCCCATCAGTGATATAGGAAGGGTTTGCCATGCCGCAAACTTCTCATTAAATATGGAGATTAAGGGCTCAGTGTTCAAGGTGTACGCCAGAGGAGGGTCCCTAGTTATTATAATACCTAGGTATTTAAACCTATCAACCACCGGGAGATTGTAATATATTGTGTGCCAGCCCTCAGGCTTGAGGGGCATTAGAGCTGACTTGGACCAATTAATATGCAATCCAGAGAAACGACCAAAATTTTCGATCAACTCAATCGCTCTGGGTAGTGACTGTTCCGCCCTGTCCATAAAAAGGATCAGGTCGTCAGCATAGAGACCAACCCTATCCTCTCTATCCTCTAAGGAGATACCTCTATAGATCTCGTCCTGTCTCAGTCTAATTGCTAGATGTTCTATTGCGACTGCAAACAGGAGGGGCGATAGAGGACACCCTTGCCTTGTCCCTCTAGCTAGCTCAAAGTAATCTGAGAGTGCTCCATTCACTAGTACATTAGCTCTAGGCTGTTTATATAACATCTGCACCCATTTGATGAATACCGGGCCAAAACCGAAGCAGCCTAACACTTCCAGTAAATACGGCCACTCCACCGAGTCAAAGGCCTTGGCCGTATCCAGAGAGGCCAAGACCCATGGTTTATCTAGAGCTCTGCCCAATTGCGTGATAACTTGCGCCCTTCTAATATTATTGGATGTGGATCTCCCAGGTATGAAACCAGATTGGTCCAGGTGTACAACAGAGGCGACTACCCTATTTAGTCTATTGGCGATTATTTTCGTAAGAACTTTATAGTCCAGATTCAGTAAGGATATAGGCCTATATGAGCCACATTCCAGTGGGTCCTTATCTGGTTTCAGAATTACCACTATGGTGGCATCATAAAAGGAGTCCGGGAGTTTCTGCTGGGTTTTAGCCGCTTGTAGCATGATTTCCATTCTGGGAGCCAATATAGCGCTATATCTGTTGTACACCTCAATCGGAATTCCATCCGGGCCGGGAGCCTTGCCAGTCGTCAGACCTCTCATAGCTTCCTGAATCTCATCTAGTGTGAAGTCCCCCTCTAGCATGTCCCTATCTTCAGTACACAGTTGGGGGTGGGTCACCTCCTGTAGGTAATCTGCGAGCTCCTGGGGTGAATACTGCACAGCTGAGCTATATAAGTCTTGATAGAATTCCTGGAATCTAACAATAATATCTGATGACTTTTCCTTTATCTCGCCATCTGTCCCCTTGATACGGAGAACTGGCGGGGCCGAGGCATTGTTTCTAGCAATATGGGCGAGTAGCTTACCTGCCTGTCCCCCCTGCTCAAATGACTGTTGTTTTAGAAAAAAGAGTTTTCGGTCGCTCTTCACCTGCAGATGTTGCATATATTGCCGCCCTTTAAGGAGCCAATCTAACCTGTTTACCTCGGAGGGGTTGTCAGTGAAAGCAGCTTCAGCCGCCTTACAAGCTTCCTGAAGCCCTATTTCCGTGCGGTGAGATTCTTTCTTAATAAATGCTATTGATGACTTAATACACCCCCTCAGGTAAGCTTTCAACGTTTCCCATATCAGTAACTCATCAGTGGTGTCCCCCTGCACCCCAAAAAACATATGGAGTTGATCCGGGATCCGGTCATTAGAGCCCATCAGAGTTAGCCAGAAGGGGTGTATACGCATCTTATTCCCAGTCTCCCGCCCATCCGCGAGGGAGAGTCTAGCTACCAGAGGAGCGTGATCAGAAGGTCCCTGCGGGAAGTACTCAATACTTTCCAGATCAGTAAGAGACAGTGCATTACCCATGATGTAATCTATCCTAGACAATGCACCCCTAGAAGGGGTGAAGCACGAGTACTGCACCACCAGGGGGTGTCTCTCCCGCCACAAGTCGAGCCATCCCATCTCAGTAGCTACTCTATGAAGTGCTGATGTGGACCTAGTGGATATCTCCACTCTTGCTGGGTCCCGGAACTTGTCTAGGTCTGAGTTCATTAGCATATTAAAATCTCCCATACATAACAGTCTAACATTCGGGTACTGTACAACAAAGCTCACTACTGCCTGTAGGACAGAAGTGCTGGCTGGTGGAGGATTATACACGTTAATGATGACGTATGGGGTGCAGTTGATATAAGCATACAGAAATATGAACCGTCCGTCCGGATCTACAACAGACCTCTGCAATTCCCACCTAAGGCTACTATGCACTAGGACCGCTACCCCTCTAGAGTATGAGTTCCCATATGCATTGGCGCTCCACTGCACCCACGGCTTCTTTATTCTGTTACCCGTTTCTATCGTCAGATGGGTCTCTTGCAGGCCCAGGATATGTGGAGCAAACCGGCGCACATGTGAAAACACTGCTATTCTCTTCCTGGGACCTCCCAGACCCCTAACGTTCCAGGACATTACTTTTAGAGCTGCCATTTTATCCTAAAATCCATAAAATGCATAATGATGTCGCTGTGAGAATATTGACGGAGCGTTTCACTCTGCCTCTCCTCCTGCATGCCTGCTACACACTGTACCATAGAAATTGTATGTACCACAACAGCAAACATAGAAAGAAAAAAAAAGGAACAGGAAAAATAAAAATATCTGAACATATAAACCACTGGCAATTAGCAGGACAGGGCCTGCTTTTTGATGACCGTGTATACGGACACCCGCACGGTGTAAATGGATGTTAACCCAGTGCAGGTAATCTCTGGGTGGGACCCTCGATCATGCTCTGCTAAACAGCCCGATAATCACTAATACTAGTGCAGAAACTAAACATTGCAATTGAGTAGTCACTCAGCATATCTCTGAAAAGAAACGTGGCAGTTATACGATACCCATGGCATGCCACCACAAGCGGAGTCCAGCTTTAAGCAACAACACAGGGCAGCGTCCATCCCAGATCCACTCACGATAGGTAAACGGCGCGAAGATCTCGAGGCTACTCAGGCCTAAGTCTCGGTCTGCCAGCAGCCCACTCATCAGCTTCTCTCGGATCCGTGAAGAACAAGGATTTCCCGCCATCCACAATCCGGAGCCGTGCAGGATACGACATGGAGTACTGGACATTCATCTCACGCAGCTTCCTCTTGACCGCCACAAAGGTAGATCTTTTTTTCTGTAGCTCCGCCGAAAAATCAGGAAATAGAGAAATCCTGGCATTGTTGTGAGACAGGTTCTGCGCTGTTCTGGCTAGATTAAGCAGCATATCTCTGTCCTTCCAATTCAGGAGTCTGGCTAGCAGGGGTCTGGGGGGGGGCCCCCGGTGGGGGAGGCCTGGCTGGGACTCTATGGGCCCTCTCTACAGCATACATTGCTGAAAACGCAGCCCCTGGGAACGTAGATTTGAACCAATTTTCTATGAAGGACGCCGGATCACTACCTTCAGCCTTTTCCGGAAGGCCTAGTATTCGGATATTGTTGCCTCTCGATCTATTCTCTAAATCGTCGCACTTTTGCTGCCATAGTTGAACTTTCTGTTCTAAATCTGAAAGTTTGACTTGCATGGGTCTAGTGATATCTTCCAGCTCGGACACCCTGTGCTCCGTTTCTCTTGCCCTCTCCCTCAGCTGCTGCACATCATGCCTGAGGAGCCCGACATCCACTTTCACCTCCTCAATCTTACTTGTGAGGGAGGTCTGGCACATGGAGATCGCCGTGAGCAGCTGTTCATGGGCTGCTTTAGGTGAGAGTTCTGGCTCTTCCTCACTCTGGGGATCTTGCTGCAGGGACGGATTCCCGCGGGTCGCATGTGTGCGAACGTTGGAGGGAGTTGCGGCGCCATGCTGTGACTCGGCTCTTGCATACTCCTTAAGCCGCTCCGCCGCCGCCTGCCCCTTGCTTGGGCTCATTTTGTTCCTCCGGGTGCTCCCCTTTCGTTTCTGGACTTGCCACTCAATGTTTACGGCTGATTAGCAGACAGGATTGATGAGGATTATAGTCGGGTCTCGGAGCGGCGCTCAGAAGCGTGCGCTCATACCGGAAGTCGGTCACGCCCCCTCTTTCCTGTATATTTACTTGTATATAAAGTGCAAGTGCTGCAAAAAATTACAAGGAAGAGGCACTCCGATACAACCTGTATATCACATAAAGGAGAACCCCATTCACATTGCGGTACAATTGTTCAGGTAGTGGGACTCCTACACTCATAAAGCCTATGCACTAAGTGAAAGGGCTGCCAAAAATTACAAGGAACCGGCACTCCAATACACCCTTTATTACACATAAAGGAAGGCATCATACACACCCTTGAAAAATTATGATTGATGGCCTGATGGTGACCCTCAACAACATTAGCAGCAAGGGCATGCTGGTGACCCTCTAAAACATTAGGGGCAAGGGCCTGCTGCTGATCTGACCATCTAAAAAATTAGGGGTGAGGAAGAAGAAAATGACGGTGGGGAACGGCAATTAGTGTTTCACAAGGTGGATGATGATGATAAAACACAGTTGCCAATAAGTCAACCACAATTAGTGTCTCAAGAGGTTCATGATAAGGATGAAACACAGTTGTCAATAACTGATGTTGTTAGGTCAACAAGTCAGGAGGATGACCAGAGTGAGGAAGTGGAAGAGGAGGTGCTGGACAATGAAGTCACTGACCCAACCTGGGAAGATGGCAAGCCGAGCGAGGATAGCAGTACAAGGGGAGGGATCTTTAGCACCACAACAGGCTGAAAGAGGCAGTAGGGTGGCAAAAGGGAGAAGGCTGGCCACACCAAACAGGCCCGCAACTGTTCCCTGGAGCACTACCTTGCGGCAATCTACCTTGCCAAGGGGTAGGTGTTCCGCAGTCTGGCGCTTTTTTGAGGAAAGTGCGGACGATAAAAGAATTGTCATTTGCAACCTGTGACGTGCCAAAATGAGGAGAGGCGTGAATACTAACAACTTCACCAGCATGATCCGCCACATGGCATCAAAGCACTCTAATAGGTGGGTCGAACGCCTGGGTCCACAATCAGTGTCTGCGGGTCACACCCCTGCCTCCTCTTCCCCTGTGTTACATGCTGGCCAATTCCCTGTCCAAGACGCAGGCCTAGATGCCTCCCGCCATGCAATTTGACCTTCGCAAGCACCATCAGCTAGCACATCCACTTCTGTGTCCCAGACCCACATACAGACCATAGCACTAAATGCTAACCTTTCCAAAATACTGGCCCTGGAAATATTGCCATTTAGTCTTGTGGACACTGAGGCTTTCCGCAGCCTGATGGCGGCAGCTGTCCCGTGGTACTCTGTACCCAGCCGCCAATATTTTTCACGGTGTGCAGTCCCAGCCTTACACCAGCATGTGTCCCATAACATCACCCGTACTCTGACCAATGCAGTTATTGGGAAGGTCCACTTAACGATTGACACATGGACAAGTGCTTTTGGCCAGGGACGCTACATTTCCCTAATGGCACACTGGGTGAATGTTGAGGAGGCCGGGAGCGAGTCGTATCCTGGGATGGCACAGGTGCTACCAACGCCAAGGATCGCGGGCCCTACTTTCATTAGGGTTTCCGCCACCACCTACATTAGTGGCTTCAACCCCCCCCCCCCCTCTCCTCCTCCTCCACTTCCACCTCTGAATTATCATCTTGCAGCACCAGTCAGACATCAATCAGTAGCTGGAGGCAGTATAGCACTGCAGTGGGTAAGCGGCAACAGACCCTGCTTAAACTGATCTGCTTAGGTGACAAACAGCAAAGAGCTGTGGCAGGGGATAAGGGACCAGACTAAGCTGTGGCTCTCTCCACTCAACCTAGAACCAGGCATTGTTGTGTCTGATAATGGCTGTAACTTGGTGGCAACTTTAGAGCTCGGCAAACTCACACACATACCATTAGAGTTGAGCGAACACCTGGATGTTCGGGTTCGAGAAGTTCGGCCGAACATCCCGGAAATGTTCGGGTTCGGGATCCGAACCCGATCCGAACTTCGTCCCGAACCCGAACCCCATTGAAGTCAATGGGGACCCGAACTTTTCGGCACTAAAAAGGCTGTAAAACAGCCCAGGAAAGAGCTAGAGGGCTGCAAAAGGCAGCAACATGTAGGTAAATCCCCTGCAAACAAATGTGGATAGGGAAATGAATTAAAATAAAAATTAAATAAATAAAAATTAACCAAAATCAATTGCAGAGAGGTCCCATAGCAGAGAATCTGGCTTCCCGTCACCCACCACTGGAACAGTCCATTCTCAGATATTTAGGCCCCGGCACCCAGGCAGAGGAGAGAGGTCCCGTAACAGAGAATCTGTCTTCATGTCAGCAGAGAATTAGTCTGCATGTCATAGCAGAGAATGAGGCTTCACGTCAGCCACCACTGCAACAGTCCATTGGCATATATTTAGGCCCAGCACCCAGGCAGAGGAGGGAGGTCCCGTAACAGAGAATCTGTCTTCATGTCAGCAGAGAATTAGTCTGCATGTCATAGCAGAGAATGAGGCTTCACGTCAGCCACCACTGCAACAGTCCATTGGCATATATTTAGGCCCAGCACACACACAGGCAGAGGAGAGAGGTCCCGTAACAGAGAATCTGTCTTCATGTCAGCAGAGAATTAGTCTGCATGTCATAGTGTAGTGTACAGGAGCGAGATGCCCGTCACTACTGAAGGGTCACTTGGGTACTGTCGTTCCCCCTGTATTTATGGGGAAGTTGGTATAGAATATCTTATAATGTCATGCTATGTATTTTCCTGTTACTGTGAAACGTGCATTTTGCAGGCCGGCTAGGGTGTCATTCCAGCTCTGAGTCACTAGAGGGAGCTAGGGAACCCTAGGTTATATAAGGCCCAGTCAGGAAGTAGTAGCAGGGAGTTGGAGGAGACAGACAGTGGGAAGCAGAGGTCAGAAATGATCCTGTGTCTGAGAGAAAGCAAGGCTATGGGCCTGTGAGAGCATAGCAGGCCTGAAGCCTGTCGATTAGGAGAGGGTAGTAAAGGCCCTGTAACCGGGTTCCGGATCCAAGGAAAAGGTTCCCCTCCTGAGTCACCATCCGTTCAGCTGAAGCAGCATAAGTGAGCCACAAGCCAAGACACAGATTACCACAGAGGCCGATCAGATAAAGCGAGAGGTACTCAAGATAACAGAGGAGGTACTAGATAAGGACAGCTTCAAGGGTACGCCAGATAAAGGGCATTAGACCTTGGAGAGAAAGTCACATATAGCGGGACCAGACAGGAATAGTGTGCAAGCCGCCTGTACTGCATCTCCTGTAATTAACACTCTGTATAATTCATCGCTAAGACCGGCCTTTCTGTAATGTCAAGAACCATCTGTATTCTTCTAAAACCAACCGTCTTTTATGGAACTGTGCACTACCAGTGTCCGTGTATTATCCTGACTGATATTCAGTAAAAGTTCCAGTTTTTGTTGGCTATCCTGTGCTTGCTTCATTTTTCCACCATACTTTACACGGCGTGTCACCGTTTAATTGACACTGGCGTCACGAACTGTTAAATACCTGCCTGTTCCAGTACTTGCCCCAATTGAAGACGACAGTGGATCCCAGGTTAGTGGTCAATCTGCACTACAAAGCCCAGCACACACTACTGACCCCCTGGGACACTGCATCGCTCTTTTTGGCGTCACGAACAGGATCCGCATGCTTCTGAAGTGCAGAGAAGTGTGAACTGTGTGCTTTAACCATTCCACTACCGTTTTGCAAAGACTGTAAACCTTTGTTCCTAACTTGTGGATTACAATTGCGCCTGGGAGGAATCAAAGACGCTATACTGTGTTGCGCTACCCCCAGAGAGAAAATCGCATTTGTGGACTGTGTTTTACTGGACTTTTCATCATCCTGCTTGCTGTCAGTGAATTGCAGCATCAGGACATCTAAAATGGCCGCCGGCGCCATGAGGCTTTTTACTGCGCCATCAGGATGTGCAGAGGCGCGAAAAATTGGCGCCGAAACCTTCCAAGAGGAAGGAGGAGACGACTGCCCTGGAGCGCCGCCCACCTTGAGGAGTGGCGAAGCGGCTAACTACTTTGAAAAGTTACGCCTGGGAGGCGGGGCTCCGATGGAGATAGACTGGCCCAGTGCGTGGGAGGAGTCAGAAGTGATGCAGCAATCCGGAAGAGAAGAGATGGCGTGCGCTGCAGAGAGAGAGGCTGAGACCACGTGCGAGTGGGGCGCCACTCCACCGGACTTTCCGGAGTTGGGGCCGTGGGATCCTCTAGCCTGGACGGCGACCCCCTGGGCCCAGGCCATGGATCTAAGCATCGCCCGACCTGAGTCCCCACCGATCCGTCGCCGGCATGCAGAATGGCCGGCTATTATGGAGGAGCTGAGAGCCGCGGTGGCGACAAAGAACACCAGCCGGAAGAAGCGGTTCGAGGAGATGGCTAAGTCCATACAGGGAGACTCCTTTCCGGGTAAGCCCCAGCTAGAAAGGCGCCGCGGGATCGTGGTGTCCTTTGACAAGGAAAAAGGCTATGGGTTTATCCAGGAGTTGGGGACTGGCCGGGACTTTTATGTCAACCGGCGATCGGTAAAAAGGCATTACCTCCCAGAACATCTCCACAATCTCACCATAGGGGAAATAGTGGAATACACTCCCGCTGAAAGTTTAAGAGGCCCCTACGCCACCGCAGTGACTCGCCCGAAGGCGCCGGCTGAGAACTGGGACTCGGCGAAAGAAAGGTCAGAGCCAGTTGCGATAGAGAGAGCGCATGTGGACAAGGGCAGGACCACCCATCTGCAAAATCAGGCATACCTCAATACAGATGTCTTCTGGGAGCCGATCGTGCTGCAGGGCCTGGAGGAGCGGTATCCCCCTCCGGCTGCAGTGAAACGAGAGGAAGAGCAGGAGCGGCATGACAGCTACCGGAGAGCCGAGGAAAGTGCTGAGGCCCGGCGCCAAGCAGCCGCTGCCATCGTTCCCCCAGCGGCCGGACCCCCTGAACCTCCGGTGAATCCGACCACCTGTACCGAGGCAGAACTAAGGGCCCTGAGAAAGAGGGTGTATTGGGTGGCGGACCTCGGTATCGCAGGAGGCATCAGATGGTTTCCATTCCCGAGGACGGAAGCCGAAATGGAGGCCGTAAAGGACAAGCCTCCCCCTCTGAAGATTGTAAGAGGTGACGGTTTTCAAATGTGGCCGGCCTTGCCAGAACAATTGTTGCAAGTCCAGTACGTTGACTCTGTATCAGGAGAAGGGGACGACGTCGACTCTTCATCAAAAGAGGGATACGACATTGAATCTTTATCTGAAGAAGACTATGATACGCATCTGTGAGTACTTTTGCCCTCTTGTTCCTTTCCTTAATGGCCGTTTGTCCCTCCAGTTTGGCAGAGCTGGTCAAGCTCGCTGCCAGTTACTCACGGCCGGTGGCATCCTAGTTAAATAATGTGCCACTGAGTACCAAGGCTTCCAGCTGCCTCTGTTTTGTTTGGGACATCCGGTTTGCTGCTGAATTCCCGGTTGTGCCTTGAAGTTTTGCACAAATTTACCCCTTTTACCCCCATTTCAGGTTGAAAAGACATTTTTATGTCAGCACTATTTTAAAGGGTAAGCAGGACTTGCCAGGATAACAAGGCCCTGGTATTGTCAGAGTCCTGTATTGTCATTTTATACATGTGCTGCTGACAGTATTTAATAACCGGTTTTCTTATTCAAGTATATGTGCCCAGAGATGGACTTCCTGTGTGCAAGCCTCTGAGATGTTAATATTGCTATGGACTTATTTATTGTCATGGACTATCCTGGTTCTTTAAACATCTCGCTGTGCCAGGTCAGCGCCCCCGTTCCACTCACTATCCTGTGAAAAAGAGAACGACGCCCCTTGTCACCAGACTTCGCCATTTCCAATTGGGTCTGATAAGAGTGTAATTGACATATATGTATGTATGCATGTGTCTTCCTCTATTGCAGGTCATGATTCCAGTTGGACGGGCCCTGATGGAGTACGAGGTCGTACTCAGCTTAAAGCAGCGGGGTATGTAGTGTACAGGAGCGAGATGCCCGTCACTACTGAAGGGTCACTTGGGTACTGTCGTTCCCCCTGTATTTATGGGGAAGTTGGTATAGAATATCTTATAATGTCATGCTATGTATTTTCCTGTTACTGTGAAACGTGCATTTTGCAGGCCGGCTAGGGTGTCATTCCAGCTCTGAGTCACTAGAGGGAGCTAGGGAACCCTAGGTTATATAAGGCCCAGTCAGGAAGTAGTAGCAGGGAGTTGGAGGAGACAGACAGTGGGAAGCAGAGGTCAGAAATGATCCTGTGTCTGAGAGAAAGCAAGGCTATGGGCCTGTGAGAGCATAGCAGGCCTGAAGCCTGTCGATTAGGAGAGGGTAGTAAAGGCCCTGTAACCGGGTTCCGGATCCAAGGAAAAGGTTCCCCTCCTGAGTCACCATCCGTTCCGCTGAAGCAGCATAAGTGAGCCACAAGCCAAGACACAGATTACCACAGAGGCCGATCAGATAAAGCGAGAGGTACTCAAGATAACAGAGGAGGTACTAGATAAGGACAGCTTCAAGGGTACGCCAGATAAAGGGCATTAGACCTTGGAGAGAAAGTCACATATAGCGGGACCAGACAGGAATAGTGTGCAAGCCGCCTGTACTGCATCTCCTGTAATTAACACTCTGTATAATTCATCGCTAAGACCGGCCTTTCTGTAATGTCAAGAACCATCTGTATTCTTCTAAAACCAACCGTCTTTTATGGAACTGTGCACTACCAGTGTCCGTGTATTATCCTGACTGATATTCAGTAAAAGTTCCAGTTTTTGTTGGCTATCCTGTGCTTGCTTCATTTTTCCACCATACTTTACACGGCGTGTCACCGTTTAATTGACACTGGCGTCACGAACTGTTAAATACCTGCCTGTTCCAGTACTTGCCCCAATTGAAGACGACAGTGGATCCCAGGTTAGTGGTCAATCTGCACTACAAAGCCCAGCACACACTACTGACCCCCTGGGACACTGCAATAGCAGAGAATGAGGCTTCACGTCAGCCACCACTGCAACAGTCCATTGGCATATATTTAGGCCCAGCACACACACAGGCAGAGGAGAGAGGTCCCGTAACAGACAATCTGGCTTCATGTCAGCAGAGAATTAGTCTGCATGTCATAGCAGAGAATGAGGCTTCACGTCAGCCACCACTGCAACAGTCCATTGGCATATATTTAGGCCCAGCACACACACAGGCAGAGGAGAGAGGTCCCGTAACAGAGAATCTGTCTTCATGTCAGCAGAGAATCAGTCTGCATGTCATAGCAGAGAATGAGGCTTCACGTCACCCACCACTGCAACAGTCCATTGGCATATATTTAGGCCTAGCACACAGGCAGAGCAGAGAGGTCCCGTAACAGACAATCTGGCTTCATGACAGCAGAGAATCAGTCTGCATGTCATAGCAGAGAATGAGGCTTCACGTCACCCACCACTGCAACAGTCCATTGGCATATATTTAGGCCTAGCACACAGGCAGAGCAGAGAGGTCCCGTAACAGACGATCTGGCTTCATGTCAGCAGAGAATCAGTCTGCATGTCATAGCAGAGAATGAGGCTTCACGTCAGCCACCACTGCAACAGTCCATTGGCATATATTTAGGCCTAGCACACAGGCAGAGGAGAGAGGTCCCGTAACAGACAATCTGGCTTCATGTCAGCAGAGAATCAGTCTGCATGTCATAGCAGAGAATGAGGCTTCACGTCAGCCACCACTGCAACAGTCCATTGGCATATATTTAGGCCCAGCACCCAGGCAGAGGAGGGAGGTCCCGTAACAGACAATCTGGCTTCATGTCAGCAGAGAATCAGTCTGCATGTCATAGCAGAGAATGAGGCTTCACGTCACCCACCACTGCAACAGTCCATTGGCATATATTTAGGCCCAGCACCCAGGCAGAGGAGGGAGGTCCCGTAACAGAGAATCTGTCTTCATGTCAGCAGAGAATTAGTCTGCATGTCATAGCAGAGAATGAGGCTTCACGTCAGCCACCACTGCAACAGTCCATTGGCATATATTTAGGCCCAGCACCCAGGCAGAGGAGGGAGGTCCCGTAACAGAGAATCTGTCTTCATGTCAGCAGAGAATTAGTCTGCATGTCATAGCAGAGAATGAGGCTTCACGTCAGCCACCACTGCAACAGTCCATTGGCATATATTTAGGCCCAGCACACACACAGGCAGAGGAGAGAGGTCCCGTAACAGACAATCTGGCTTCATGTCAGCAGAGAATTAGTCTGCATGTCATAGCAGAGAATGAGGCTTCACGTCAGCCACCACTGCAACAGTCCATTGGCATATATTTAGGCCCAGCACACACCCAGGCAGAGGAGAGAGGTCCCGTAACAGAGAATCTGTCTTCATGTCAGCAGAGAATTAGTCTGCATGTCATAGCAGAGAATCAGGCTTCACGTCACCCACCACTGCAACAGTCCATTGGCATATATTTAGGCCCAGCACCCAGGCAGAGGAGGGAGGTCCCGTAACAGAGAATCTGTCTTCATGTCAGCAGAGAATTAGTCTGCATGTCATAGCAGAGAATGAGGCTTCACGTCACCCACCACTGCAACAGTCCATTGGCATATATTTAGGCCTAGCACACAGGCAGAGGAGAGGTTCATTCAACTTTGGGTAGCCTCGCAATATAATGGTAAAATGAAAATAAAAATAGGATTGAATGAGGAAGTGCCCTGGAGTCCAATAATATATGGTTATGGGGAGGTAGTTAATGTCTAATCTGGACAAGGGACGGACAGGTCCTGTGGGATCCATGCCTGGTTCATTTTTATGAACGTCAGCTTGTCCACATTGGCTGTAGACAGGCGGCTGCGTTTGTCTGTAATGACGCCCCCTGCCGTGCTGAATACACGTTCAGACAAAACGCTGGCTGCCGGGCAGGCCAGCACCTCCAAGGCATAAAAGGCTAGCTCTGGCCACGTGGACAATTTAGAGACCCAGAAGTTGAATGGGGCCGAACCATCAGTCAGTACGTGGAGGGGTGTGCACACGTACTGTTCCACCATGTTAGTGAAATGTTGCCTCCTGCTAACACGTTGCGTATCAGGTGGTGGTGCAGTTAGCTGTGGCGTGTTGACAAAAGTTTTCCACATCTCTGCCATGCTAACCCTGCCCTCAGAGGAGCTGGCCGTGACACAGCTGCCTTGGCGACCTCTTGCTCCTCCTCTGCCTTGGCCTTGGGCTTCCACTTGTTCCCCTGTGACATTTGGGAATGCTCTCAGTAGCGCGTCTACCAACGTGCGCTTGTACTCGCGCATCTTCCTATCACGCTCCAGTGCAGGAAGTAAGGTGGGCACATTGTCTTTGTAGCGTGGATCCAGCAGGGTGGCAACCCAGTAGTCCGCACAGGTTAAAATGTGGGCAACTCTGCTGTCGTTGCGCAGGCACTGCAGCATGTAGTCGCTCATGTGTGCCAGGCTGCCCAGGGGTAAGGACAAGCTGTCCTCTGTGGGAGGCGTATCGTCATCGTCCTGCCTTTCCCCCCAGCCACGCACCAGTGATGGACCCGAGCTGCGTTGGGTGCCACCCCGCTGTGACCATGCTTCATCCTCATCCTCCTCCACCTCCTCCTCATCCTCGTCCTCCTCGTCCTCCAGTAGTGGGCCCTGGCTGGCCACATTTGTACCTGGCCTCTGCTGTTGCCAAAAACCTCCCTCTGAGTCACTTCGAAGAGACTGGCCTGAAAGTGCTAAAAATGACCCCTCTTCCTCCTCCTCCTCCTCCTCCTGGGCCACCTCCTCTTCCATCATCGCCCTAAGTGTTTTCTCAAGGAGACATAGAAGTGGTATTGTAACGCTGATAACGGTGTCATCGCCACTGGCCATGTTGGTGGAGTACTCGAAACAGCGCAACAGGGCACACAGGTCTCGCATGGAGGCCCAGTCATTGGTGGTGAAGTGGTGCTGTTCTGTAGTGCGACTGACCCGTGCGTGCTGCAGCTGAAACTCCACTATGGCCTGCTGCTGCTCGCACAGTCTGTCCAGCATGTGCAAGGTGGAGTTCCACCTGGTGGGCACGTCGCATATGAGGCGGTGAGCGGGAAGGCCGAAGTTACGCTGTAGCGCAGACAGGCGAGCAGCAGCAGGATGTGAACGCCGGAAGCGCGAACAGACGGCCCGCACTTTATGCAGCAGCTCTGACATGTCGGGGTAGTTGTGAATGAACTTCTGCACCACCAAATTCAGCACATGCGCCAAGCAAGGGATGTGCGTCAAATTGGCTAGTCCCAGAGCTGCAACGAGATTTCGCCCATTATCACACACCACCAGGCCGGGCTTGAGGCTCACCGGCAGCAACCACTCGTCGGTCTGTTGTTCTATACCCCGCCACAACTCCTGTGCGGTGTGGGGCCTGTCCCCCAAACATATGAGTTTCAGAATGGCCTGCTGACGTTTACCCCGGGCTGTGCTGAAGTTGGTGGTGAAGGTGTGTGGCTGACTGGATGAGCAGGTGGAAGAAGAGGAGGAGGAAGCCGAGAAGGAGGAGGTGGCAACAGGAGGCAAAGAATGTTGCCCTGCGATCCTTGGCGGCGGAAGGACGTGCGCCAAACAGCTCTCCGCCTGGGGCCCAGCTGCCACTACATTTACCCAGTGTGCAGTTAGGGAGATATAGCGTCCCTGGCCGTGCTTACTGGTCCACGTATCTGTGGTTAGGTGGACCTTGCCACAGATGGCGTTGCGCAGTGCACACTTGATTTTATCGGATACTTGGTTGTGCAGGGAAGGCACGGCTCTCTTGGAGAAGTAGTGCCGGCTGGGAACAACATACTGTGGGACAGCAAGCGACATGAGCTGTTTGAAGCTGTCTGTGTCCACCAGCCTAAATGACAGCATTTCATAGGCCAGTAGTTTAGAAATGCTGGCATTCAGGGCCAGGGATCGAGGGTGGCTAGGTGGGAATTTACGCTTTCTATCAAATGTTTGTGAGATGGAGAGCTGAACGCTGGCGTGTGACATGGTTGAGACGCTTGGTGACGGAGGTGGTGGTGGTGGTGTTGGTGGTACATCCCCTGTTTGCTGGGCGGCAGGTGCCAACGTTCCTCCAGAGGCGGAGGAAGAGGCCGAGGCGGCAGCAGCAGAATAGGCCGAGGCGGCAGCAGCAGAAGAGGTAGCAGGGGGAGCCTGAGTGACTTCCTTGGTTTTAAGGTGTTTACTCCACTGCAGTTCATGCTTTGCATGCAGGTGCCTGGTCATGCAGGTTGTGCTCAGGTTCAGAACGTTAATGCCTCGCTTCAGGCTCTGATGGCACAGCGTGCAAACCACTCGGGTCTTGTCGTCAGCACATTGTTTGAAGAAGTGCCATGCCAGGGAACTCCTTGAAGCTGCCTTTGGGGTGCTCGGTCCCAGATGGCGGCGGTCAGTAGCAGGCGGAGTCTCTTGGCGGCGGGTGTTCTGCTTTTGCCCACTGCTCCCTCTTTTGCTACGCTGTTGGCTCGGTCTCACCACTGCCTCTTCCTCCGAACTGTGAAAGTCAGTGGCACGACCTTCATTCCATGTGGGGTCTAGGACCTCATCGTCCCCTGCATCGTCTTCCACCCAGTCTTGATCCCTGACCTCCTGTTCAGTCTGCACACTGCAGAAAGACGCAGCAGTTGGCACCTGTGTTTCGTCATCATCAGAGACATGCTGAGGTGGTATTCCCATGTCCTCATCATCAGGAAACATAAGTGGTTGTGCGTCAGTGCATTCTATGTCTTTCACCGCTGGGGAAGGGCTAGGTGGATGCCCTTGGGAAACCCTGCCAGCGGAGTCTTCAAACAGCATAAGAGACTGCTGCATAACTTGAGGCTGAGACAGTTTCCCTGGTATGCATGGGGGTGATGTGACAGACTGATGGGGTTGGTTTTCAGGCGCCATCTGTGCGCTTTCTGCAGAAGACTGGGTGGGAGATAATGTGAACGTGCTGGATCCACTGTCGGCCACCCAATTGACTAATGCCTGTACCTGCTCAGGCCTTACCATCCTTAGAACGGCATTGGGCCCCACCATATATCGCTGTAAATTCTGGCGGCTACTGGGACCTGAGGTAGTTGGTACACTAGGACGTGTGGATGTGGCAGAACGGCCACGTCCTCTCCCAGCACCAGAGGGTCCACTAACACCACCACGACCATGTCCACGTCCGCGTCCCTTACTAGATGTTTTTCTCATTGTTATGGTTCACCACAACAACAAATATATTATTTGGCCCAATGTATTGTATTCAAATTCAGCGGGATATAAATTTGAGGCCTAGTATTTAGGCGCTGGGTGACCGGTATGGATTTAGTGACAGAATTAGACTTGGAAATGCACAGAAGCGTGTGTGTGAAGTTATTCTGAATGACCCTATGTGCACCTTCAATATGATCTACCCTTTTAGGGATAGATTTCAAATAGCTCTGATATAGCAGAAACGACTAAATTATGAAATTGCTAAATTGGGAATTGTATTTCAACCCAGAACAAAAAATGTGCTTTGACGGACACTAAATAACTTTCCCAGCCACAACAGGACAGCGGTAACGAGAGATTTAGCGGGATATAAATTTGAGGCCTAGTATTTAGGCGCTGGGTGACAGGTATGGGTTTAGTGACAGAATTAGATTTGGAAATGCACAGTAGCGGGTGTGTGAAGTTATTCTGAATGACCCTATGTGCACCTTGAATATTATATACCCTTTTAGGGATAGATTTCAAATAGCTCTGATATAGCAGAAACCACTAAATTATGAAATTGCTAAATTGGGAATTGTATTTCAACCCAGAACAAGAAATGTGCTTGAACGGACACTAAATAACTCGCCCAGCTACAGCACTAGGGACAGATTTAGCGGGATATAAATTTGAGGCCTAGTATTTAGGCGCTGGGTGACAGGTATGGGTTTAGTGCCAGAATTAGACTTGGAAATACACAGTAGCGGGTGTGTGTGAAGTTATTCTGAATGACCCAATGTGCACCTTGAATATTATATACCCTTTTAGGGATAGATTTCAAATAGCTCTGATATAGCAGAAACCACTAAATTATGAAATTGCTAAATTGGGAATTGTATTTCAACCCAGAACAAGAAATGTGCTTGAACGGACACTAAATAACTCGCCCAGCTACAGCACTAAGGACAGATTTAGCGGGATATAAATTTGAGGCCTAGTATTTAGGCGCTGGGTGACAGGTATGGGTTTAGTGCCAGAATTAGACTTGGAAATACACAGTAGCGGGTGTGTGTGAAGTTATTCTGAATGACCCAATGTGCACCTTGAATATTATATACCCTTTTAGGGATAGATTTCAAATAGCTCTGATATAGCAGAAACCACTAAATTATGAAATTGCTAAATTGGGAATTGTATTTCAACCCAGAACAAGAAATGTGCTTGAACGGACACTAAATAACTCGCCCAGCTACAGCACTAGGGACAGATTTAGCTGGATATAAATTTGAGGCCTAGTATTTAGGCGCTGGGTGACAGGTATGGGTTTAGTGCCAGAATTAGACTTGGAAATACACAGTAGCGGGTGTGTGTGAAGTTATTCTGAATGACCCAATGTGCACCTTGAATATTATATACCCTTTTAGGGATAGATTTCAAATAGCTCTGATATAGCAGAAACCACTAAATTATGAAATTGCTAAATTGGGAATTGTATTTCAACCCAGAACAAGAAATGTGCTTGAACGGACACTAAATAACTCGCCCAGCTACAGCACTAGGGACAGATTTAGCGGGATATAAATTTGAGGCCTAGTATTTAGGCGCTGGGTGACAGGTATGGGTTTAGTGCCAGAATTAGACTTGGAAATACACAGTAGCGGGTGTGTGTGAAGTTATTCTGAATGACCCAATGTGCACCTTGAATATTATATACCCTTTTAGGGATAGATTTCAAATAGCTCTGATATAGCAGAAACCACTAAATTATGAAATTGCTAAATTGGGAATTGTATTTCAACCCAGAACAAGAAATGTGCTTGAACGGACACTAAATAACTCGCCCAGCTACAGCACTAGGGACAGATTTAGCGGGATATAAATTTGAGGCCTAGTATTTAGGCGCTGGGTGACAGGTATGGGTTTAGTGCCAGAATTAGACTTGGAAATACACAGTAGCGGGTGTGTGTGAAGTTATTCTGAATGACCCAATGTGCACCTTGAATATTATATACCCTTTTAGGGATAGATTTCAAATAGCTCTGATATAGCAGAAACCACTAAATTATGAAATTGCTAAATTGGGAATTGTATTTCAACCCAGAACAAGAAATGTGCTTGAACGGACACTAAATAACTCGCCCAGCTACAGCACTAAGGACAGATTTAGCGGGATATAAATTTGAGGCCTAGTATTTAGGCGCTGGGTGACAGGTATGGGTTTAGTGCCAGAATTAGACTTGGAAATACACAGTAGCGGGTGTGTGTGAAGTTATTCTGAATGACCCAATGTGCACCTTGAATATTATATACCCTTTTAGGGATAGATTTCAAATAGCTCTGATATAGCAGAAACCACTAAATTATGAAATTGCTAAATTGGGAATTGTATTTCAACCCAGAACAAGAAATGTGCTTGAACGGACACTAAATAACTCGCCCAGCTACAGCACTAAGGACAGATTTAGCGGGATATAAATTTGAGGCCTAGTATTTAGGCGCTGGGTGACAGGTATGGGTTTAGTGCCAGAATTAGACTTGGAAATACACAGTAGCGGGTGTGTGTGAAGTTATTCTGAATGACCCAATGTGCACCTTGAATATTATATACCCTTTTAGGGATAGATTTCAAATAGCTCTGATATAGCAGAAACCACTAAATTATGAAATTGCTAAATTGGGAATTGTATTTCAACCCAGAACAAGAAATGTGCTTGAACGGACACTAAATAACTCGCCCAGCTACAGCACTAGGGACAGATTTAGCTGGATATAAATTTGAGGCCTAGTATTTAGGCGCTGGGTGACAGGTATGGGTTTAGTGCCAGAATTAGACTTGGAAATACACAGTAGCGGGTGTGTGTGAAGTTATTCTGAATGACCCAATGTGCACCTTGAATATTATATACCCTTTTAGGGATAGATTTCAAATAGCTCTGATATAGCAGAAACCACTAAATTATGAAATTGCTAAATTGGGAATTGTATTTCAACCCAGAACAAGAAATGTGCTTGAACGGACACTAAATAACTCGCCCAGCTACAGCACTAAGGACAGATTTAGCGGGATATAAATTTGAGGCCTAGTATTTAGGCGCTGGGTGACAGGTATGGGTTTAGTGCCAGAATTAGACTTGGAAATACACAGTAGCGGGTGTGTGTGAAGTTATTCTGAATGACCCAATGTGCACCTTGAATATTATATACCCTTTTAGGGATAGATTTCAAATAGCTCTGATATAGCAGAAACCACTAAATTATGAAATTGCTAAATTGGGAATTGTATTTCAACCCAGAACAAGAAATGTGCTTGAACGGACACTAAATAACTCGCCCAGCTACAGCACTAAGGACAGATTTAGCGGGATATAAATTTGAGGCCTAGTATTTAGGCGCTGGGTGACAGGTATGGGTTTAGTGCCAGAATTAGACTTGGAAATACACAGTAGCGGGTGTGTGTGAAGTTATTCTGAATGACCCAATGTGCACCTTGAATATTATATACCCTTTTAGGGATAGATTTCAAATAGCTCTGATATAGCAGAAACCACTAAATTATGAAATTGCTAAATTGGGAATTGTATTTCAACCCAGAACAAGAAATGTGCTTGAACGGACACTAAATAACTCGCCCAGCTACAGCACTAGGGACAGATTTAGCTGGATATAAATTTGAGGCCTAGTATTTAGGCGCTGGGTGACAGGTATGGGTTTAGTGCCAGAATTAGACTTGGAAATACACAGTAGCGGGTGTGTGTGAAGTTATTCTGAATGACCCAATGTGCACCTTGAATATTATATACCCTTTTAGGGATAGATTTCAAATAGCTCTGATATAGCAGAAACCACTAAATTATGAAATTGCTAAATTGGGAATTGTATTTCAACCCAGAACAAGAAATGTGCTTGAACGGACACTAAATAACTCGCCCAGCTACAGCACTAAGGACAGATTTAGCGGGATATAAATTTGAGGCCTAGTATTTAGGCGCTGGGTGACCGGTATGGATTTAGTGACAGAATTAGACTGGGATATGGCCAAAAAATAAACAGACTATTGCTGGTTAAATGCACTTGGTGTGACAGCTTCACCCTGATGTAGGCTTTAGCCAAAAAACAACCACACCATTGAGGGTTAAATGCACTTGGTGACAGGCGCAGCTTGCCCCTGATTTAGTATATGGCCAAAAAATGAACAGACTATTGCTGGTTAAATGCACTTGGTGTGACAGCTTCACCCTGATGTAGGCTTTAGCCAAAAAACAACCACACCATTGAGGGTTAAATGCACTTGGTGACAGGCGCAGCTTGCCCCTGATTTTGTATATGGCCAAAAAATGAACAGACTATTGCTGGTTAAATGCACTTGGTGTGACAGCTTCACCCTGATGTAGGCTTTAGCCAAAAAACAACCACACCATTGAGGGTTAAATGCACTTGGTCGCAGCTTGTGCTGGCGCACCACAAGACACAAAATGGCCGCCGATCACCCCAGAAAAATGTGACTGACAAACGGTCTGGGCAGCCTAAAAACAGTGAGCAATTGAGGATCAGCAGCTCAATGATCCACAGCTGCAGATCGATCAGTTAATCAAGTCCTTTGGAGGAGTTAATCTGCCTAATCTCGCCCTACTGTCGCAGCCGCAACCTCTCCCTACGCTAATCAGAGCAGAGTGACGGGCGGCGCTATGTGACTCCAGCTTAAATAGAGGCTGGGTCACATGGTGCTCTGGCCAATCACAGCCATGCCAATAGTAGGCATGGCTGTGATGGCCTCTTGGGGCAAGTAGTATGACGCTTGTTGATTGGCTGCTTTGCAGCCTTTCAAAAAGCGCCAAGAAAGCGTCACAAAAGCGCCAAGAAAGCGACGAACACCGAACCCGAACCCGGACTTTTACGAAAATGTCCGGGTTCGGGTCCGTGTCACGGACACCCCAAAATTCGGTACGAACCCGAACTATACAGTTCGAGTTCGCTCATCCCTACATACCATGCCTGGCCCACGTGTTATGCCTAGTGGTTCAGTGGTTTCTCAAAACCTACCCCAATTTGCCTGAGCTACTGGTGAAGGTGCGCCGTGTGTGTGCCCATTTCTGCAAGTCATTTACAGCTTCCGCCGGTCTGGCAACGCTGCAGCAGCACTTGCAATTGCCAGCTCACTGACTGTTGTGCGACGTGAGCACGCGCTAGAACTCCTCGTTCAACATGTTGGCCAGGCTTTTTGAGCAGCAGAGGGCAGTAGTGGAATACCAGCTGCAACATGGTCGTCGCCTTTCCAGTCAGCTTCCGCTCTTCACAAGGGACGATGTCTGACCTCTGTGAGGTTCTACGCAACTTTGAGGAATCAACACAGATGGTGAGCGGCGATAATGATATTATCAGCGTAACCAGCCCACTTCTGTGTCTACTGAAACGCTCGCTGACCACACAATGATGGAGGACGCTTTGCATGTGGAAGAGGTGGAAATGGGGGAATAAAGTACACAGGGTGATAGACAGACCACCCTCATTTTGTCCTCTCAGTGCGAATTGGATGATGATAAAGAGGAGCAGGAGACGGTTGCCTCTGCTACAGAGGGTAGTACCAATAGCAGGTTTATTCCATCTGTTCAGCGTGGATGGGCCGAAGAGGAGGAACAGGATGAGGAGATTGAGAGTCATCCTCCTGATGAGGACAGCGAAGTCTTGTTTGTTGGGACTCTGGCACACATGGCTGACTTTATGTTAGGCTGCCTTTCCCATGACCCTCGTGTTGTACGCATTTTGACCAACATTGATTACTGGCTGTTCACCCTTCTCGACCCCCGCCACAAAGAGAACTTCTCATCTCTCATTCCTGTGATGCAGAGGACGAGCAAAATGGTGCAATACCCGAAGGTCCATGTGAAAAAATTGCTCCAAAAAATTCCAGCTGACAACGCTAGCTGCACTTTTCTGTAGCTTCTGCTGTATGGGGACAGACTATCTGAGGAGGAATGGCTTCTCTTAAGTCTCTTGACTTAACTCACAGATGATTTCTCAGGGGATGCTTTCTTCCTGGAACTCTGGAGGTTGTCTGTAATTTTCTGCTTCTTCATCCAGCTGAGGCTGAAGGAGCTCAGACTGGGAATATGACTAAATCTCAGACCAAGACAAGGTCCTTGTTGTCTTCCCTTTACAGGGGAAAACTCAACCGGTGTTCCGTGATATTTCCCTACCTGTGAAGTTTACCTACCCTCGTCACTTCCTGTTGTGACGCGGCCGCACTGGATAGCTGGCTCCAGATGATCAGACACCACGCGTGCGCAGTGAGTGGTAGGGAGATTTAACACAACAGATGGCCATCAGATCTCCCTACCTCACACTGTGCATGCGCGGTTATCGGATGGATGTTTAGTATAAGAGATCTCCCTGTCCACTGGTGCGCAAACGCGGTGTATCCCGATGGGACTAGATAGCCGCGCTTGTGGACTGGCCCGTAATTTTTCCCTACCCTTTAACCGCTGGTGAGGCTCCCGGCGCATGCGCAGTGTCGGCCGGTGTCCAGCTGAGAGGTAAGGCGCAAGTGCATTAGTTGGCCCCTTCTCCCCAACTCTGGTGTGAAATTTCCCTACCCCGTCGTTGTGCACGGCACGGCACACCTCCTTCCAAAGCTGGGAACGTCATATCCGGTGTGGCTGCATCACAACAGGAAGTGACGAGGGTAGGGAAAATTCACGGGTTGGGGAAATATCACGGAGCACCGGCTCTAACTGGTTTTTCCCTCCCTTGCTGCAGGAAGATGGAATCCTCCACTTCTCTTCAGCAGGGGGGCAGAATGGAACAGGATCGTTCCACTCTGAATGGCCATAACATTAAAACTATCTCTACCAATGATGCTGCCACCTGCTGGTGTACCAGGAAAATGACTTGAACAATTGCATTTAACATAGGTTTATGCACATTTGTGGAGGACATAAGCACAATCACATCAGATGACAGTATAAAAGCTCTTTACAGATAGTAGCGGGGTAGAGGCATGTAGCAACACAACTCTGGGGTGTTACACAACATCGTTCCCAGCAGCGACCAAGTTGCATCCAGACATCCTCCCATGCTGTTCCCGAACCATTTCAGTGATGTTTCCATCAATTTATGAACTTTTCCTATGAACCAGGCACCCTCCCCTCTTCAGAGCAGGGGGTACCTGGTTTAATGCTCAGGTTCTCCAATTGACTTCCATTGTGCTCGGGTGCTCAGTACAACACCCGAGAATCCCAAAGTGTTCTACTCGAGCACCCAAGCACTTTGGTGCTCGACCAACACTAATGTTGATATGATGGAGGAGGAGGACGAGAAAAGGAAAATTGAACCATATATCCTTTTTTGTGGTAGAAGGGGGGCATGGGAATACAGTGTATGCAATACACCATAAAAGCAACATTTAAAGTGCCTTTATGTTCTGCCGCTTTCTTTTGGTGGAGTACAGAAGTCAGGGGCAATCCAGGCCTTGTTGATTTTGATAAGAGTCAACCTGCGCTTATCAGTTGTTATGCCTCCAGCAGCAATAAATACCCACGCTGACAAAACGCTGGCAGCAGGGCAGGCCAGCACCTCCACGGCATAGTGCCAGTTCGTGACACGTGTCCAGCTTGGACACGCAGTAGTTTTAAGGTACAGAGCGATTACTGAGGACGCTGACACGGTCTGCTACGTACTCCTTCACCATCTTCCAAAATTTTTCTCTCCTTGTGACACTAGGCCGGGCATCAAGGTGAGGGTGCTGGCGAGATGTCATGAAACTGTCCCAGGCCTTGGAGAGTGTTGCCTTGCCTCTGTAGGAACTGCTGTGTGTTCCCCTCGTCGGTTGCCCAAGGAACTACGTTTTCTGCCGCCAGCGTTGTCAGCTGGAAATTTTCGGAGTAATTTTTCCACAAGGACCTTCTGGTATTGCACCATTTTGCTCGTCATCTCCACCACAGGAATGACAGATGAGAAGTTCTCTTTGTAGCGGGGGTGAGAAGGGTGAACAACCAGTAATCGGTCTTGGCCAAAATATGTATAACATTAGGGTCACAGGAAAGGCAGCATAACATAAAGTCAGCCATGTGTGCCAAAGTCCCAACAGACAATACTTTGCTGTCCTCATCAGGAGAATGACTCTCAATCCTCATCCTCTTCCTCCTCTTCGGCCCATCCACGCTGAACAGATGGAATAAACCTGCTATGGGTACTACCCTCTGTAGCGGAGGCAAACGGCTTCTGCTCCTCTTCATCATCATCCAATTCGCGGTGAGAAGACAAACGGAGGGTGGTCTGGCTATCACCCTGTGTACTTTATTCCCCCATTTCCACCTCTTCCACATGCAAAGCGTCCGCCTTCATTGTGAGCAGCGAGCATTCCAGTAGACACAGAAGTGGAATGGCTACGCTGATAATAGCGTTATCGCCGCTCACCATCTGTGTTGATTCCTCAAAGTTGCGTCAAACCTCACAGAGGTCAGACATCCATGCCCAATCGTCGTTTGTGAAGAGCGGAAGCTGACTGGAAAGGTGACGACCATGTTGCAGCTGGTATTCCACTACTGCCCTCTGCTGCTCACAAAGCCTGGCCAACATGTTGAACGTGGAGTTCCAGTGCGTGCTCACGTCGCACAACAGTCGGTGAGCTGGCAATTGCAAGTGCTGCTGCAGCGTTGCCAGACCGGCGGCAGCTGTAGATGACTTTCGGAAATGGGCACACACGCGGCGCACCTTCACCAGTAGCTCAGGCAAATTGGGGTAGGTTTTGAGAAACCGCTGAACCCATAGGCGTCACTACAGGGGGGCAAGATGGGGCAATTGCCTCACCTAGGTTATTCCTTGCCCCCCTGCGTACCCACCCGCTGATTCCCCTTTAAAACGCTGGCCATCTTTAATGTGGGGCCGTCTTTAACGCAGGGAAAAAGGGGCAGCTGCCCCAGGCCCAGTTGTTCCTGGGGGGCCCAAGTCAGCTGCCTCTTGAACCCCGCTGGTCACTGGTGACGTGGGGGGCAGCAGCAGGGAACAGGGAGATGAGCGCTTCCATTGTGGAAGCACTCATCTCCAAAGTCATCTGTATCGCCGTCCTCAGCTGCAGCGGGGCAGGGGAGGGAGAGGCGTCTCCCTTCCCCATTCCTCTGATAGGCTGTAAGCAGCACGATGATGTTATTGCGCCGCCTGAGCCGTACAGCACGGGACACAGGCCGGAAGAGGCCTGCATCGCATCGCTGCCAGTCTGATGGAGGTAAGTATAAGTGTTTTTTTTTATATGGTACTACTACTGGCACATGATTGGGGGCATCTATGGGGGCACTTGTTACTGGCACATGAATTGGGGGCATCTATGGGGACACCTGTTACTGTCACAAGATTGGGGGGCATCTATGGGGGCACTTGTTACTGGCACATGATTTGGGGGCATCTATGGGGCACTTGTTTCTGGCACATGATTTGGGGGCATCTATTGGGGCACCTGTTACTGGCACATGATTGGGGGGCATCTATGGGGGCACTTCTTACTGGCACATTATTGGGGGCACTATGGGGGCATCTACTGAGGCCACAAAGAAGGGGTATTTTATATGGGGGCTCTGTATAGGGGCATTTTATACGGGAACATTATGGTGGGTACTATGGGGAAGGGGAGAGAGGAGTACTATGGGCTCATCTATGGAGGGCACTAAGAAGGGGTATTTAATACTTGCAAATTATGGGGGACACTGAGGGCATCTACTGGGGCACTATATATGGAGCATTTTATACTGGTACATTATAGGGGGCACTAGGAAGAAGTGGGGAGAGGAGCACTATGGGGGCATTTACTTGGGGCACTATATAGTGGTATTTTATTCTGGCACATTATGGGGGCACTATGGAGACATTAGCTCAACTGAGGGAATTAAAAGGCACTGGCACATTATAGGAGAATGATTACTTCTGGGTGGCATTATGGTGGGCTTTATTACTACTATGGGGAACATGATTACAGTATAGGCACTATGGGAGCATTATTACTTCTGGGGCACAGTGGGGACATGTTGGGGGCACTGTAGGAGCACTATTACTACCATGTGTGCTCTAGCAGAGAATTATTCCTATTGGTGGGACTTTTGGGAGCACTATTACTGTCGGGGCACCTTGGCACAGTATCAGCTTGCCACAATTATTTTTGGGGGACGTTATGTTTACACTATTAGTGTCAGGGGTACTATTTACTGGGTGCAGAAATTTTAGGGCACTGTGTGCCAATAATTATTGAAGGGCACTATCTGCATGGTACTACTATTATCAGGGGGTTTATCTGTTTCTGCAGTATAGTATTGGGGAGCACAGCGGCACAGTATTGGGTGTGGTAGGATGATTTGTCCAGAAAATGGGAGGATGATGGAAAAGTAGTAAACTAAGATTTTGTTTGTCAAACTGCAGAGACGGGAAATGGCTGAAAAATGGTGGTCTGGTCTGAAGGTCTGAAAGGAGAATATGAGGAAAGAAAACATCTACATAAAAGAGACATCACTGGATGTAAGAGGTATGTGGCGCTGTATTGCCCGGTATGTAGGGGTGGATGGAGGGGTTATCCCTGCATTCACCTGCATACCGCAATACTCTCATATTTTGTAATCTTATTTATTTATACTTATTTCGTTTTTTTCAGTAGTGTAATTAAGTGGTGAAAATGATTAGTGCCCCCCCCCCCATTTTTGACTGTGGTATCTTATGTGCCCCCCCTATATTTTGTTCCTAGAGTCGCCACTGGATGAACCAGTCGCCACTGAAGACGTGGGCTAAGAATGGTATGTGTGTGAGCTTGCCGAGCTCCAAATCCGCCACCAAGTTAAGGCCATTATCAGAAACAACCATGCCTGGTTCTAGGTTGAGTGGCGAGAGCCACAATTCAGTCTGGTCCCTTACACAGCTCTGCAGCGGTGTGCTGTTTGTTACCTAAACATATTAGATTCAGCCCGGCCTGTTGCTGCTTCTCCACTGCAGTGCTACACTGCTTCCAGCTACTGACTGATGGCTGACTGGTGCTGCAAGATGCTAATTCAGAGGTGAAAGTGGAGGAGGAGGTGGAGGAGGAGAAGGGGGGGGGTTGCAGCCATTAATGTAGGTGGTGGCGAAAATCCTGATGGAAATAGGGCCCGCGATCCTTGGCGTCGATAGCACCAGTGCCATCCCAGGGTTACAACACATTCACCCAGTGTACCGACATGGAAATGTAGCATCCCTGGCCAAAAGTACTTGTCCATGTGTCAGTCGTTAAGTGGACCTTCCCAATAACTGCGTTGGTCAGGGCACGGGTGATGTTATGGGACACATGCTGGTGTAAGGCAGGGATGACACACCGGAAAAAATAGTGGCAGCTGGGGACTGAGTAACGAGGGACGGCCGCCGCCATCAGGCAGAGGAAACCCTCAGTGTCCACAAGCCTAAATGGCAACATTTTCAGGGCCAGCAGTTTGGAAAGGTGCGCATTTAGTGCTATGGCCTGTGGGTGGGTGGCTGGGTATTTGCGCTTTCGTTCAAAGGCCTGGGGTATGGACATCTGTACGCTGTGCTGGGACACATAAGTGGATGTGCTAGCAGATGGTGCTTGCGAAAGTCCAGGTGCATGGCGGGAGGTATCCGGGCCTGTGTCTTGGACAGGGGATTGGCCAGCACATAACACAGGGGAAGAGGAGGCGGTGGTGTGACCCGCAGACACTGATTGTGGACCCAGACATTCGGCCTACCTATAACGGTGTTTTGATGCCATGTGGCGGATCATGCTGGTGATGGTGAGGTTGCTAGTATCAACGCCCCTGCTCATTTTGGTACAGCACAGGTTGCAAATGACAAGTCTCTCTGCTGCAGCTCGCGCTGACTAAGTCTGAGCCGAACCACGTGTCATCGGGTGTTATATAGCCAGCGTAGCATTATGGCCAGCCAATCACTGTAATGCCATTAACCAACATGGCTACGGTATTACAGTGATGGCAGTACAGTGCTACGCAGCCAATAAACGTGCGGGAGGAGACTTGAGTGAAAAAGGTGTTCGGCCAAGCATGCTCACCCAACACTAATAAAAAGCACAAATACATTTATTCTGTAGCGCAGATAGAACTATGTCTGCTAGGTATTCCCCAAATTGCTGCCATGCAATGAATAGAAGAGAAAATGCAAAAAATGTAATGACAAAAAAAATTGCAATTATCACAAAGCTGTCCATTATAGAAGAAAAAAATTAATAATGGAAGAAGCATTTCCATCAAATGATGCAAATGAACACCAGCTGACGGACCACACTGGCTATCATATAAACAGGTCTCGACGGATCACACTGACGGACCACACTGACTATAAAATAAATGCCACCTGATGGACCACACTGACTATAAAATAAATGCCACCAGATGGACCACACTGGCTATAAAATGAATGGCACCTGATGGACCACACTGGCTATAAGATGAACAGGACTCGACGGACCACACTGACTATAAAATAAATGCCACCTGATGGATCACACTAACAAATAGAAATGTATGGCACCTGATGGACCACACTGGCTATAAAATGAACGGTACTTGACGGACCATACTGACTATAAAATAAATGCCACCTGATGGACCACACTGACTATAAAATAAATGTCACCTGATGGACCACATTGACCATAAAATGAATGGCACCTGATGGACCACTCTGGCTATAAGATGTACAGTACTCGACGGACCACACTAACTATAAAATAACTGGCACCTAATTAAAAATCATTGCCGGAAGCAGATCTTGCTGTCTAATCACGATCTGCTGCCAAAAAACAATGATTCAGTATGGGAACGAGCGATAGCGATTGTTCCTCCCCATACAGTGGAGGAGATCGCTGTCCTCCACTAACGAGCAGGCAATTGCCAGGAAAGGACGCTTCTTTACCGACAGCCTCCTGCAAATACAAATATAAAATATTATATGTTATATTTGTATATATTTCAGTGGGGAGGGGGAATTAACTTAGATTTAGTATTCTGCAGTCTACTACAGTTCCTCATAGTTGTAACCCTGCTTTCCCAGGATCCTAAAAGGCAAATCTCACCAGCTATGGCACACTTTAGGTTTGAGGAGGGGGGTTTATCTTGGTAAATTTAGTATTCTATGTGAAAGGATTTATCACTACATAACTAGGCAAATTTGGAATTCAGCAGTCTTAACTGCCCCTATAGAGGTGTAATGGAGGCCACACATATATTCGATATACATTTTATCCATAAATATAATATCATGACAAGCATTAGTATATAATATATATGTTGTTTGATCTCCAGAGCACTACTCCACATGCTACCCAACTTTTCAAAGCTGCTGAAATGCAAATCTTCACAATTATCCAGTGAAGGGAGGAATTTACATTTTGTAAATGGGCAGATTAGCTACTTAGCTGTATGTACTATAGCTGGTTCTATGTATATACTACAACTGGCGCTACTGAAACTATGGCTGGCATTGTTACCAAATTAATTTTGCACCAGTGCTAAGTATGAGATTTGTTCCAACAGAATGACCACACTCATGGTGTAGAGAAAAATTATCCAGACTAACCCAGCCTCCTCCTCCTAAACGTCCTGCCTCATATGCACTAGCTGCAAAGGGGTAGAGGGAGTGAGAGCAGACATGGCTGCAGCCTGAGAGTACAATGCACTGCTTTTCTATTGTATTTTTCATGCTCTGTAATTCTGATATCTTGCAATAAAAGAGCAAATAACAAAGGCACATAAGGAGATTATGTTAGTTGCTCTTCTTTTGGATTCTTGTTTGGATTCTGGTTCAAATAGCCATTTAACAGCACAGAAACTGCATTCAGTTCTCAGTTTTCTTCTCTGCTCCAGCCACTGAAAACTTTAAGGCCCCTTGCAGACAAGCGTTTCTCCCGCAGCGAGTCCGCATCGCAGCACCCGGCCTGACCTCCCATCGCTGCCCGGAGTCACATAGCATTATATTAATTTATGATGCTAGTGCCAGTGTTATCCAATACATTCCAGAACTGTAAGGGTTACATAGCATCATAAATCAATATAATGCTATGTGACCACCGGTAGCGCTGGGAGGTCAGGCCGGGTGCTGCGATGCGGACTCGCTGCGGGAGGAACACTCGTCTGCAAGGGGCCCAACACCTTCTACTCTCCTTCAATTCACTGGTGCTTTGGTCAGGGTTGGATCCAGGTTCATGTGGGCCCTTGGGCGATAAAGTCTCAGTAGGCCCCCTTACACAGTGATAACTCTCTGAGTACAGATAATATAGTTGTTATTACCTGCAGTCCTATGTAACAGCACAGATAACACAGTAATGGCTATCTGAGTACAGAAAATGTAGTAGTGTTACCTGCAGTCCTATGTAAAACCACAGATGACACTAGTGCTAATAATGTGCTAGTGTTACCTGCAGTCCTATGTAAAACCACAGATGACACTAGTGCTAATCATGTTAGTGTTACCTGCAGTCCTGTGTAAAACCACAGATAACACTAGTGCTAATAATGTGGTAGTGTTACCTGCAGTCCTATGTAAAACCAGAGATGACACTAGTGCTAATAATGTGGTAGTGTTACCTGCAGTAACACACACACGGAGGCAGACACATACACACATACCAGGAGAGATACACACACAGGGAGAGACACACACACAGGGAGAGACACACACACAGGGAGAGACACACACACGGGGACAGACACATACAAAGGGACATACATATTCACACAAGGACACACACACAGGGGCAGTCAAATACACACAGGGACAGACACACACAGGGAAAGACACACACAGGGAAAGACACACACACACACACAGGGACAGACACATGCACACAGGGACACACACACACAGGGGAAGACACACACACAGGGACAGACACACACACAGGGACAGACAGACACACACACAGGGACACACACACACAGGGACAGACAGACACACACACAGGGACAGACAGACACACACACACACAGGGACAGACACACACACACACACAGGGACAGACAGACACACACACAGGGACACACACACACAAGGACAGACAGACACACACACAGGGACAGACAGACACACACACACACAGGGACAGACACACACACACACAGGGACAGACAGACACACACACACACACACAGGGACAGACAGACACACACACACAGGGACAGAGACACACACACAGGGACAGACAGACACACACACACACAGGGACAAACACACAGTTAGGCCTCACCACATTCCAGCCAGGCTCCTGTCTGTACAGGTAGTGGGTAGCTTATTTAAGTTAAAACTTAACATTTAATAATGTATTGAAGATAAAATTATAGGCCCTTTATTTTCAAACACTAGGTTTTGTAACCACTGGTTACACTATTCTCCTAATAGATGGCGGAGATGGGAAAGGACCGTATATAGGGACAGCCCAAAATTTTTGATGACAAGCAGGATGAAATGTACGTAAGTACTAAGACAGAAAGATACAGTGCTGGGTCGAAACCCTAAGCAGCCCTGTCAATCTCTCTTCGTCACCCTAGCTGATGCTCTGACCCTAATGTCACCCTCCCTGAATGTGGACTGCCCAGCTTTGCCCAAAAGACAGAAATCGGTCCTATTGCATTGATGTGTTTGTCAACCAGGTCTGTCGGGATCTATCCAATCTCACTTCTTATCATGGTGGCTTTAATTGTAGTAAAAATGAATATAAAGCACTTTTGGAACTAGAGAAAAAGCATAATCTAACAATCAAACCCTCGGACAAAGGGGGGAATATTGTTCTGATGGAAACTACTGACTATAAAAACATGTGCCAGACCTTACTCAATGATAAGGATACTTATGAGAGATTGGGTGGTGACCCCACAGCTAAATATCAAAGGGATCTTATTGAAATATTGCGACAAGCTAAAATTGAAAATCTTATTTCAGGGGAGGAATTTGACTATCTATACAAAAAGCACCCTACTATAGCTACCTTCTATAGCTTACCTAAAGTTCATAAGGGTGGGTCCCCTGTAAAAGGACGCCCGATTGTTTCGGGTGTAAATAGCTTGACCCAAAATCTGGGGATCTATCTGGACCAAGTTTTAGCGCCCTTTGTTAAGACACTGCCCTCATACCTGAGGGATACTAGCGACCTTCTTGGTCGTCTAGAGGGGATAACTTTGGAGGAGGGAACCTCCTTGGCATCAATTGATGTGGAGGCCCTCTACTCCTCCCTACCCCATGACTTGGGTATGAGGGCAGTGGAATCGTTCCTCTCGACTAGAGGACAACAGTTCTACCCCCACAATGCCTTTGTCTTGCGACTACTTGACTTTGTCCTCACGAGAAATTATTTCTTGTTTGACGGGGTCCTCTACCACCAGCTCAGGGGCACCGCGATGGGGAGTTCTTGTGCCCCGTCGTATGCCAACTTGTTCCTGGGCTGGTGGGAGAGGACACTGGTCTTCAGCGATGTACCCAGCAGACATGTCCCATGTATCGTCACATGGGCAAGATTTATCGACGATGTGTTTGTCGTCTGGAAAGGGGGAGAAAAGGACTTCTATGATTTTGTTAAGGAATTGAATGTCAACTGTATCAATATGAAATTCACCTCAGTCTTTGAAAAGAAGAACTTGCCCTTCCTTGACATTTTAATCTCAAGGGGCAAGGACGATGCGATACAGACTGATATCTTCAGGAAGCCCACTTCTACGAATGCACTTCTACACTGGACGAGCCACCATCCTTTCCCCCTAAAAAGGGGAATCCCAGTGGGGCAGTACCTGCGTATTAGGAGGAACTGCTCCACTTGGGAGGCCTTTAAACAACAGGCGGACAATTTGAGAGGTCGCTTTCGGGAAAGGGGCTATCCTGATACAGTCCTGAGGTTGGCTTTCAGAAGGGCCTGTGAAAGTAAAAGGGATGACCTACTCTATCCTAAACCTAAAAAAACTGAGAGTGGTCAGATACGCCTCATAGGCACATTCGATGATGCCTCGGAAGAGGTCAAACGGATCCTAAGAAAACACTGGGATGTTCTCCTCATTGATCCAGACATCAAGGAGGCGGTGTCCGAAACAGTACAGGTCACCTATCGAAGGGGTCTGAGCCTTAGGGACCGCCTAGTGCACAGCCACTCCAGCGAGACACATGATCAAAAAGGGACATGGCTCCAACGTCCGATCGGTTGTTTTCGATGTAGTGGCTGTGTGGCATGTTGACACATTACACAGGGACGGTCTTTCTGTGCTAACGTCACGGGTAAAACCTATCAAATTAGACAGTTTATTAATTGCCGCACGAAGGGAGTTATTTACAGGGCCAACTGTAAATGCGGCCTTGAATATATAGGGAAAACTACCCGTGAACTACGACGACAGGTGGGTGAGCACCTGGGTGACGTTAGGAATGACAGAGACACGCCCCTGGCAAAACATGTCAACTCGGTGCATGGTGGAGATGCGTCAGACTTGAGATTCATGGGAATTGAGGCTGTGGCAAGGCCAAAAAGGGGAGGTGACTGGGATCGGAGAATTTTGCAAAGAGAGACATGGTGGATCTTTTATCTTCAAACTGTGATCCCTTTGGGTCTCAACGAGCAGTTGTCATTTAGCTGCTACATAGAGTCCTAATGCATCTCTCTTTTTCCCATAGCTGGGGACCGATCCCAGTCACCACCCCAGGCGGCATTTATAAACTTATGGAGCAAGACACCTTATTGCCCCATACTAAATCTTTTTAGGATATCATTAGAGAAGGAGCACTAACTTAAGGTGCATTTGAGCAAATGTATATTAATGTTAGTTATTTGAGGAATCCCCTTATAAACTCTGATTTTCCACTGGGATAACTGCAGGATCAGGCAGGCCACTGGACTACAATTTGAATTCTAGTGGTAGCAGGGAATGAGCAAATTTGCCCGATGATTCTACCTTGCACCACTAGGCACCCGTTTCATACATGCGAAATAGAGAATGCTTCGCCGTTTGACACATACCAGGTGAACACGGCTGGCTGCTTGGTGAACTGAACTTATCGGATTACGGCTTCTCTGGGATGACCGAACATTCCGAGGGTTACCTGGCAACGGTAAATAAGCCTCTACACTATGCGTCTCAGGAAGGAGATCGGTCATGTGACTATAGTTTAGACAGCTGACACATGACGCGGTGATGACGCTGCATGATGGTGAAAGGGTGTGCGATGGGGGCGGTACCATACGGCTATTTAAATGACCCGCGAACATTGCGCTATTGCCACTGCTACACGCGGGACGCCGGGGAACACCCTCCACCCATCGTTGTCTGGAAACAGTCAGCATCTAGGACTGGACAGATAAGTTGACAATGCTGAGATACCTGCACACTAAAAGGATCCAGCATTATTGAGCATAAGACACTGCAGAGACCTCTTTTTCCTCCGTTGTTACTATTATCAATGGGAGGTCTACTACAATGTACAATAAGTAGACACTTATGAATCAATGTGATTTGTTTTGTGACCTGACCCTAGGTTGGAGCACTATTGTTTTGGACTGGAGCTTCACTTGGGCATTAAAGGCATGGGACCTTTCCTGGGTATTTGTCCGGGCTGTGAGATATATGTATACGGACAATACACAGACATATATATTTACATTGATGGATATGTGTGTGAGTAAGATCGAGTGTCGCATCGTGGGTGCCCTACACTCATAGGACACCTACACCGGACCCCACTCATTGCACATCTTAAACCAGTCTTTATGTCCTCTTTGCAACCCATTTGGTCTATCACCAATAGGACCGATTTCTGTCTTTTGGGCAAAGCTGGGCAGTCCACATTCAGGGAGGGTGACATTAGGGTCAGAGCATCAGCTAGGGTGACTAAGAGAGATTGACAGGGCTGCTTAGGGTTTCGAACCAGCACTGTATCTTTCTGTCTTAGTACTTACGTACATTTCATCCTGCCTGTCATCAAAAATTTTTGGCTGTCCCTATATACGGTCCTTTCCCATCTCCGCCATCTATTAGGAGAATAGTGTAACCAGTGGTTACAAAACCTAGTGTTTGAAAATAAAGGGCCTATAATTTTATCTTCAATACATTATTAAATGTTAAGTTTTAACTTAAATAAACTACCCACTATTTGTTAATATATTCTTTTGGATCTATAGGGTCTAGCAAATTAGACATTACCATAGTCTGACCGACTATAATCGGTTGTGTTATCACTGTCCTGTCTGTACAGGAACACAGCTCTCTGCTCCTCCGGCTCCTGCCCCACTGGTCACATGGGCAGGTGACATCAGGAAGGTCCTTTAGCCCGGTAGGAAACTCCATCTACCCTGTTCTGAGTCCTGGGGCCGCCCACCCTAGCATTGCACATGGCGAAAATTGTCTGCATTGCTGGGGTAAGCTGCCCTAGAATTTGAAACAGGCAGTTTAAAGGGAGTCTGTCACCTCCATATGGCCATATACAGTGCTTACATGGCTCTGTAGCACACCTATACAGGATTGTAACGGTACCTTTGTTCTTTTCTTTAGACTTGCACAAGCAGGAAAAAAGAAGTTTAATTCATATGCAAATGAGCACTCGCAAGTGCCCAGGGGCGGCGTTCAGTGTGTAGGTGCCCAGGCTGCTCTGCCTTCTTCTCACTTTACTCCTCCCCAGCCTCTGCCTTTGCCCGCCCTCCAAGTCCGGACCTATCAATGAGGCAAGAGACTTGGAGGGCGGGCAAAGGCCGAGACTGGGGAGGAGTAAAGTGAGAAGAAGGCAGAGCAGCCTGGGCACCTACACACTGAACGCCGCCCCTGGGCACTTGTGAGCGCTCATTTGCATATGAATTAAACTTCGTTTTTCCTGCTTGTGCAAGTCTAAAGACAAAGACAAAGGTACCGTTACAATCCTGTATAGGTGTGCTACAGAGCCATGTAAGCACTGTATATGGCCATATGGAGGTGACAGACTCCCTTTAATGAAGACCAGGACACAGCTGCAAGAGTGAGCGGGCACAGAGGTCCCACAGGGAGCAGTACAGTAGGCCCCGGTACTTGCCCTGGTATTCCGAGTGCTGACGCCAGCCCTGGCTTCGGTTCTTGCACTAGGATTTCAGCAACAATAATCCAAAATTCCCAGTTTGTGAAGTCACATAGTTTACCTTTTTTGTCTTGTACAAAACACTCTGCTGAAGGATTCCACCCAGGGCCGGACTGGCCATAGGGCAGACCGGGCATTTGCCCGGTGGGCCGGGCCGCCTCAGGGGGGCCGCCTCAGGGCTCGAGTGGGTGTGCCGGGTATGGCCTAATCACACCCCTGTGCTCCGCCTCCAGCTCTGCCGCCTGCCAGCCCCGGCCGCACAGCTTAATCATGAGTGACACAAAGAAGACACATATTGACTGTCTGAGTCTGTAGAGTAGAGACAGTCCACCCCCACTGCTCCGCGTCCTGTGCTCCGCCTCCGTCACTCCATCTCCCGGCGGCCGGCAGCGTAACGTCACTCACTCCGACGTCACGCGCCTGCTCCGCCTTCATTAATAAAGTGGGAGGAGCATGCGCGTGCGGTGTTACGTAGTGAGTGACGTCACGTCACGTTACGCTGCCGCCGGCCGCCTAGTTTGCATGTTGAAGAGCGGGACTGGAGCCACCAGCTTCTGCCTGCCCGCCCCAGTAGTGCCCAACTGGCTGTAGCTGCCGCCTGCCCATGCCCACTGACTGTCCAAGGCAGTAAGTTAATGATAGTGATAGATTATTAGATAGTAACTTATGTAAGTGAGCTATTGAGCTTGTAAATAAACTTGTGCAAAGTATATGAGTAGTTACTAACTACTCATATACTTTTCACAAGTTTATTTACAAGCTCAATAGCTCACTTACATAAGGAACGGCGGGGTCTGTCTTACAATAGGGAGGGACACTGTTATGGGGGGGTGGAGATATCTGTGGATCATGTGGATGATGACACATATATATAGCACAAGATGCTTGTGCTGCCATATATGTGTGTCATCCACAGATCCCCCCGGCCACCCATAACAGTGTCATCCACAGATGCCGCCATAACAGTGCCATGCAATCCACAGATATCCCCTTAACAGTATATTAAGGGGATATCTGTGGATGACACTGTTATGGGGTGGGGTCTTAGATGACGTACTGTTAATAACAGTGCATCATCCACAGATGCCCCAATAACTATGTGTCATCCACTGATGCCCGAAACACTGGAGTGTCCTCCACAGATCCCCATAACAGTGCGTCATCCACTGATGCCCCATAATAGTGTCATCCACATATGCCCCATTAATAGTGTCATCCACAGATGCCCCATTAATAGTGTCATTCACAGATCCCCCATAACAGTGCGTCATCCACAGATTCCCCCATAACCGTGTGTCATCCACTGATGCCCACAACAGTGTGTCATCCACAGGTCCCCATAACAGTGTGTCATCCACAGGTCCCCCATAACAGTGTGTCATCCACAGATCCCCCATAACAGTGTCATCCACAGATCCCCCATAACAGTGTGTCATCCACAGATCCCCCATAACAATGTCATCCACAGATCCCCCATAACAGTGTGTCATCCACAGATCCCCCATAACAGTGTGTCATCCACAGATCCCCCATAACAGTGTGTCATACTGTCATCCACAGATCCCCCATAACAGTGCGCCTGCGCACTGAGGAGAGACAGAAAGGAGGGCAAATAATCAGTGGAAGCAAGCAGAGGACGGCACAGCAGACGACTGAATAGCTTCTTTTGTAAGTAAATTGTTTTATTATAAATGTAGTTTAATGTTTTTGTCTTTTATTATATTCTGGCTTTTGCTTGGTTATGTATGATGCTTTTTGATAATAAGTAAATGTAGTGGTGCTGTAATGTGGACCCCAGGCCTCTCTGATGTCCTGCAGGCTGGCGCTGTGGCAGCATACGGTTAGTCAGGCAGCAGAAAGGCTCTGGGGCTGTCATTGTGCTCTGGAACTTTTCCCTTCACAGCCACTGCTATCTCTCTCTCCTACAGTGCAGACTCTTCAAGAGGCTTTCCATTTGCTCTCCGTCCTCTTAAAAGTCTATGGGAATCAAAACGGATCCATCTGGTTCCTGTTATGCAAGACGGAAAACAAAGTCCTGTCGAAAACAAAGTCTCATAAACTTCTATTAGGACAGAGCAAAACGGAATGCCTCTTAAAGGTTTCCGTTTTGCATTCCATTATATATTCCGTTTGAAACTGAACCTATAACGGAATGGCATAACGCAGATGTAAACCCACCCTGTACGGAATAGGTGGTATTTGCCAGAGTTGCTGGAGAACTGTGAGTGCTAATTCGGGGGCACTGACCTGTACTGGGTGTCGAGGATGGGGAGGTTGAGATCCACTGAGGATATTATAAGACTTTTCTGTAGCTTCCTATATTGTTGCAAGATCTGTATGTTGGTTGTTGCAAAGCTTGTGTGTTGGCTGAAGCCTTCCTATCTTACTGGTGGCTGGCCCTGCCCCTCAATTGTTCTTCCGGGTTTGGCTCCGCCCCTAGACTGCAAGGGGGTGGGGCCTGTTGGGGGTCATGTGATTGGGCTGCTCAGTCAAAAATGCCCGGGCCTATTTTTTGTCCCAGTCCGGCCCTGACTCCACCTCTTCCTTTTTATAACTCCCTGTGATTTTAGACTTTACCTTTTTGAAGAAAATATTCTACTGAAATGCTCAATATTTAGCTATATTGTATGACACCTGTTAAAAGAGCTTTGGATCATATGCACAAAGAAAATATTTTTTATCTTTTTGTTGCCTGAAAAGGCACTAAAAAAAATTCAAGTTATCATGGTAGGACACAATACAGGGTCTTGAGATGAACTTCAAAACTAAACTTCTAAATCCAGAGGACTACTGCAAAGGGATAATTATTGCCAAAGAGTTACTGAAATGTTGCCAAGTTATGTATAAGACAACCAAACAATTAACAAATTGACAAACGGTTTAGGTTACTAGGGTGATGGACCTAATCTGTCCCCTGGCTAGTTAGTACAGTGTGAGTCTAGCAGAGCAAGGAAGAAGACCTACATGTGCAAGCTCCTGAGTGCTAAGTCCAAGTTCAGAGAACCTCTGTCTCTGAGACTTCAGCTGTCAAGGAAGCAACTCTATTACCAGAGGACCCTTGAGAGAAAGAAACTAGTCAGGCTATGCAAGTTTCAGACAGCAAGGTATTAGTTCTTATACCAAACAGTTCATCTTGAGGCAAGGCTCGACTGGAGTTTAACAGTAGAAGCTGCAATACTGGAGAGCCCAAGTTGGGCCTTGCAATGAGATGGGTAAGTTTATCAAAATCTTTTGACATTTTTAGTATTCCTTAGGCTACTTTCACACTAGCGTTCGGGCGGATCCGTTCTGAACGGATCCGCCCATAATAATGCAGACGGAGGCTCCGTTCAGAACGGATCCGTCTGCATTATATTAGCTAAAAAAAGCTAAGTGTGAAAATAGCCTGGGACGGATCCGTCCAGACTTTCAATGTAAAGTCAATGGGGGACGGATCCGCTTGAAGATTGAGCCACATTGTGGCATCTTCAAACGGATCCGTCCCCATTGACTTACATTGTAAGTCTGGACGGATCCGCACGCCTCCGCACGGCCAGGCGGACACCCGAACGCTGCAAGCAGCGTTCAGCTGTCCGCCTGTCCGTGCGGAGGCGAGCGGAGCGGAGGCTGAACGCCGCCAGACTGATGCAGTCTGAGCGGATCCGCCTCCATTCAGACTGCATCAGGGCTGGACGGCTGCGTTCGGGTCCGCTCGTGAGCTCCTTCAAACGGAGCTCACGAACGGAAACCCGAACGCTAGTGTGAAAGCAGCCTTAGTAGTTTGTGAGCTGGGACACTCATGGTTTCTAAAATAAAGGGTCACCAAGGCAGCTACTCTGCTTCATCTTTTAGCTTGAAGACATCAGATGGGCTCATGGGACTTTTCTTGACATGATATGTCATGAAACGTCACAATTCAAACTAACACATTTGTTCTTGGATCCTGGATTTTTTTTAGATGGATTCAATGAATTTGGTATAGTCCTCAGTCAATCCAAAGTCTACTAAGACTGCTGGTTCCTAAATGTCCTTATAATGGCCAACTGTCAGCACTCTTCAACAAAGGATCTCTTGACTTTGTTGCTAGGGGATGAAGTACCGGTACATTTTGTACATTTATTGAAGTTTTGTGGGCTGTATAATATCAGTGGAAATTCCATCCCTGCTTTACATTTTGTAGAATAACTAAGGTTCCCACTGAGAAGAAGCTGCATGATCTGATCATTTCTAACATTAATGCAAGCAAAAGACCTTGTGCTGTAATATATCAGCTAAATTTCGCTACCGTTCCTTTATAAAATTTTCTTGTGAACTACTGAACACATAAGAAAATGGAAAATGAACCAAATAAAACATAATGGCTTATTCTACCACCATTTGTGATATTGTGGAAAGGGCAACTTCATATATATGGTATAAAAAATTGTGTGTGTCCATATAATGATTTTCACTTGGTCTAGATTTCCTTACTTTGGTTGCTAAAAACCTAAAATTGTTCTGTGCTGTAAAGTTAACTTTGAGTGACAGTGTGGACAAGGTCACATGCTCTATTTGGGTCTTCAGCCCTATTAATTTATATTATTTATGTTTATGTTATTTGTTATTGTATTCATTCACCTTGATATTGGTCATACTCTTGAAAAACATTTCCATTCCCAGGAAATTGTGATTCTCATTCTAATTCTCTTTTTTGCATAAGGTCACATAATATTTTTTTTCATCTGGCCAAGAATTGTTGACTAGTCTTCTTACCCACATTCCAAAAATCACCAGGATTTCAGGTAGATTTGGATGGGAAGCACTGCTTAAGAAGGAATGCTTATAGTAGATGTAATGGATGGACGACACGTAATGATTGATTAGAAAATATCTGGAGGAAAATAAACGTGCTTCTAAAATTACCTTTAATTAGATTTGGGGGTAACAGGGCAAATACCCTAGTGATAGCCAAAACAATATAAAAAAAAGGCTCTCGCCTAACAAAACTAAATAGTTACAAATTTCATAGCAGGGCTGATGCAGGTAATGGTAGGCGTGTGTGGGGTGGCAAGGCTGAGCCTTAGGGTAGAAAATTTTATCCCTATGTTGTCCCTAAAATGTACTCTCTGACCAGGGAAGCCCCCTAATGGTGGAGGCCCCCGTACCTAAAGCCTGACAGAAAAAGAAGTCAATTTATTGACATTAAAAAAATGTTGCGCTTAAAGAATGTAAAGTATTCAATGATGTTTCCAGCTAAGTTGAGAGTTGAATGGGAGAATAAAATGTGGTTCTTTGACACAGTTGAGGCGGCGCGAGAATGGATTAAAGAAAAGATAAAAACTTGAGGAAATAGGACTGGGGCCTGGTCGGGAGGAAGTAATGCAAGAGAGAGGGCCAGGTTTGGATGCTATCCTGGGCCATTCAGGTAGGGTGGTTAGGGAGGGGTCTGTAACCTGTTGCGGCGTCTACTCCTGGGTAGGAGGTATAAGGGAGGATTTTTTTATTTATTTTTTGTAGTTATTATTTTTGCTTCTCCTTCTCCCCCCTTATCTGCTCCCCTGGTGTCCCCCCCCCGGGTTCATATTGATAGACAGGAAATAGATAACTGCCATAATGAGATTGGATGAGATTAATCTCATGGAATATTAAGGGATTCAGTAGGGGAATAAAGAGAGTTGCGGTTTTTGATTCAATACATAGTATTCTTCCCGCCATAGTTACAAGGGGTTGTCCCACGATATGTTGGAGCCCAGCCGCGCCCATCGATCCGGAGCCCAGCACTGTGCATTCCCTCGTCGAGGGAGCCGGCGCATGCACAGTGGACTAGTCGAAGCCGGTGCCAGTAGTCCGCACGGGCGCAGACTAAAGTTGATATAGGAGGGGTTGAACTTTCTTTACATCCAATCATGTGTTAGCATTTATCACAACCTATAGTATTCATACACATGAGCTCTGCATTAACATAAAGGATGCAGTAGTAACAGCACTTGACCAATTAGGTATGGACACATGGGCTACTATGCATTTAAAATCCTGATGACCTTATAAGGTAAACCTTCCAACTTTTAGGAATGTTTGGGTGTTCTTGAAACCACTCAGGAAGTTTCTCACATTCCAAAGGGGGATGGAGATCTTAAACAGATGTACTGGTCAGCTTAGAGAGACAAGATGGAGTTACCTATATCCCATCAGGAACCAGGCATGTAGAGTCCATGCGTTCACCTTTTCTGCATCGCACAAAGACACGGTGGTTGGAACCAAAGATCTCAAATTTGGACTCATCAGACCAAAGCACAGATTTCCACTGGTCTAATGTCCATTCCTTGTGTTCTTTAGCCCAAACAAGTCTCTTCTGCTTGTTGTCTGTCCTTAGCAGTGGTTTCCTAGCAGATATTCTACCATGAAGGCCTGATTCACACAGTCTCCTCTTAACAGTTGCTCTAGAGATGTGTCTGCTGCTAGAACTCTGTGTGGCATTGACCTGGTCTCTAATCTGAGCTGCTGTTAACCTGCGATTTCTGAGGCTGGTGACTCGGATGAACTTATCCTCCGCAGCAGAGGTGACTCTTGGTCTTCCTTTCCTGGGGCGGTCCACATGTGAGCCAGTTTCTTTGTAGCGCTTGATGGTTTTTGTGACTGCACTTGGGGACACTTTCAAAGTTTTCCCAATTTTTCGGACTGACTGACCTTCATTTCTTAAAGTAATGATGGCCACTCGTTTTTCTTTACTTAGCTGCTTTTTTCTTGCCATAATACAAATTCTAACAGTCTATTCAGTAGGACTATCAGCTGTGTATCCACCTGACTTCTCCACAACGCAACTGATGGTCCCAACCCTATTTATAAGGCAAGAAATCCCACTTATTAAACCTGACAGGGCACACCTGTGAAGTGAAAACCATTTCAGGTGACTACCTCTTGAAGCTCATCAAGAGAATGCCAAGAGTGTGCAAAGCAGTAATCAAAGCAAAAGGTGGCTACTTTGAAGAACCTAGAATATGACATATTTTCAGTTGTTTCACACTTTTTTGTTATGTATATAATTCCACATGTGTTAATTCATAGTTTTGATCCCTTCAGTGTGAATCTACAATTTTCATAGTCATGAAAATAAAGAAAATTATTTTTGAATGAGAAGGTGTGTCCAAACTTTTGGTCTGTACTGCATATATATATATATATATATATATATATATATATTGTTATTGTCCATATTGCCTCCTTTGCTGGATGAATTCATTCATTTTTCGATCCAAATTTTTACTGCTTGTTTCCATTGTTATGACCACCCTGCAATCCAGGAATCTAGGAAAAAGCCCTAACCTCTCTGGTGGCCAGGACAACGGCAGTATGCATAGGCCAGCTCTTTTTCCTATAGACAACCTGTTAGCAGGGGTAGCACTGGCAGAAAGCAGCTATGCTCCAATCCTGGACAAACCATTTAATCTTCTTCATATGCAGCGACCGGGCCGCAGGAGAAATATGTGAGTGCTGGTGGGCCGATGGGGGTAGTAGTTGTTTCCTCACTGTTCTGTAGAGCTCCCTGGGCCGGCATGCAGTAAATGGAAGGACAGCACCAGTTCCTTCGGGGCACACTCTGTTGTCCAGGGATTCCCACCAGATGGTGGTTGAGGTGCCCTTGGTGGAATGGTTCAAGGTGCCATGGAGGCAGGGTCCCTGGTGTTCGTGACAGCAGCACTGTTAGGTGCAAATGAAGGTGGTAGAAAGGATGAGGAGTCAATGGTTGTAAACAATGGAAATTTTACTTGATCAATTGTCTCAGGGTAGCCACTTGTCATGAGGGTGTCACGACCTATCACTGACCCTGTGGTACCTGGGGTCAGAAGATCACAGCAGGTGGATACTCGCCCGATTTCAAGGGATCGCTCCATGACCTAGTTGTGGGAATGGATTCCGGTCCAGGTTTTCCTGTTTTGGTTTGTGATCCATTTTTGTCCTATCTAGGTGTGATGAATACCACACCTCGTGCCCGCTTGACGTCAACTACAGTACAGACCAAAAGTTTGGACACACCTTCTCATTCAAAGAGTTTTCTTTATTTTCATGACTATGAAAATTGTGGATTCACACTGAAGGCATCAAAACTATGAATTAACACATGTGGAATTATATTAGGAATTAGGAACCCTAATTATTAGGAACCCTAATTATAACTAGGTTCTTCAAAGTAGCCACCTTTTGCTTGGATTACTGCTTTGCACACTCTTGGCATTCTCTTGATAAGCTTCAAGAGGTAGTTACTTGAAATGGTCTTCCAACAGTCTTGAAGGAGTTCCCAGAGATGCTTAGCACTTGTTGGCCCTTTTGCCTTCACTCTGCGGTCCAGCTCACCCCAAACCATCTCGATTGGGTTCAGGTCCGGTGACTGTGGAGGCCAGGTCATCTGGCGCAGGACCCCATCACTCTCCTTCATGGTCAAATAGCCCTTACACAGCCTGGAGGTGTGTTTGGGGTCATTGTCCTGTTGAAAAATAAATGATGGTCCAACTAAACGCAAACCGGATGGAATTGCATGCCGCTGCAAGATGCTGTGGTAGCCATGCTGGTTCAGTATGCCTTCAATTTTGAATAAATCCCCAACAGTGTCACCAGCAAAGCACCCCCACACCATCATACCTCCTCCTCCATGCTTCACGGTGGGAACCAGGCATGTAGAGTCCATCCGTTCACCTTTTCTGCGTCGCACAAAGACACGGTGGTTGGAACCAAAGATCTCAAATTTGGACTCATCAGACCAAAGCACAGATTTCCACTGGTCTAATGTCTATTCCTTGTGTTCTTTAGCCCAGACAAGTCTCTTCTGCTTGTTGCCTGTCCTTAGCAGTGGTTTCCTAGCAGATATTCTACCATGAAGACCTGATTCATACAGTCTCCTCTTAACAGTTGTTCTAGAGATGTGTCTGCTGCTAGAACTCTGTGTGGCATTGACCTGGTCTCTAATCTGAGCTGCTGTTAACCTGCGATTTCTGAGGCTGGTGACTCGGATGAACTTATCCTCCGCAGCAGAGGTGACTCTTGGTCTTCCTTTCCTGGGGCGGTCCGCATGTGAGCCAGTTTCTTTGTAGCACTTAATGGTTTTTGTGACTGCACTTGGGGACACTTTCAAAGTTTTCCCAATTTTTCGGACTGACTGACCTTCATTTCTTAAAGTAATGATGGCCACTCGTTTTTCTTTACTTAGCTGCTTTTTTCTTGCCATAATACAAATTCTAACAGTCTATTCAGTAGGACTATCAGCTGTGTATCCACCTGACTTCTCCACAACGCAACTGATGATCCCAACCCCATTTATAAGGCAAGAAATCCCACTTATTAAACCTGACAGGGCACACCTGTGAAGTGAAAACCATTTCAGGTGACTACCTCTTGAAGCTCATCAAGAGAATGCCAAGAGTGTGCAAAGCTACTTTGAAGAACCTAGAATATGACATATTTTCAGTTGTTTCACACTTTTTTGTTATGTATATAATTCCACATGTGTTAATTCATAATTTTGATGCCTTTAGTGTGAATCTACTATTTTAATAGTCATGAAAATAAAGAAAACTGAGAGAGCCTTTTCACTGCCGCAGTGAAAACAGCACGCCCTCAGCCCGGGTAACTGCCACCAGTTCTCGTTTGATATAAGCCCAGTCCGCTAACGGGATTATATAGGGTCAGAAACCAACCCGCGGTAGCTTATAACTAGGCCAAAACACGGATGTGGGGATTCGTGATCGAGATATAAGATAGCACAAGATTAAATTATAGATTTAATCGCCATATGGGCACACTAGATTTAACACAATATAAACAGACAAAATATACAGTGGTCTGAGGTTACAGATACAGGTTATAGGGTTACAACAGGGTTAGGCAGTGTAAAAGTCAGTTACCGATTATGATGAAAGTTCCTTTGACATGTTCTTTGCTGGAGTCCACATGAAGGGCCGTGAGCTCAGCTATTTCCTGGGTCCCTCTAAACACATTTGTAGGATGTGACCCCTCTTCAGAGAAAGACGCGCCTACTTGCTGGCACCAGACTTTTAACCTGTAGCCAGCATCTCCCCTCCCGGCCTCAGGGAGGGGTCCACTCCCCCTCTTCTGGACTGGCAGCAAATGACCCACAAAACCCTTTAGGGTTCATAGCTCCAGACCAGAGGGTCACAGGGAGATGGTTCTGGGACCAATGGACCTACCTGGGTTCCGGCTACAAGTAGAGCCCAAACCTGGTACTGTTATGTGGTTTCTATGGGGAGATATCTCCCTACCCTGACCTCGTCCCAGTAAACAAAGACCATGGGAGCGTACCTCGTGGCCACCGGGACACAAATATGTATCCGGTTTGCGCCTGCAATGGCCAGGCGATTCATAATTCCTTATGAAAGGAAGGTGCCAACATGTCTGGGAGGTTTCATTGATCCTGGGCAAGGGCGGATACCCCATGCTGAGGGTTTTCCTGCAGGATTCAGATGGCTCCAAACTGGTGCACACAGGTGTGACCTTCTCCTTGAAGCCTGGACCCCCTGGCGGCTTTCTTCCTTGCCAACTGACACTCAGATGACTGGGGGGGGGGGTGGAAACCCATTTTGCATGTACACTGAACATGCCAAGAGGTGCATCAAATTACAATCAGGGCTGGGGATTTGAAGCAGGGCCCTCCTGTGGTGTTCCCTACCTCCGCTATCTGTCAGCAAATGGGGGTGTGAGGACATGGCTGACAGTAAATATTAATCCATATTCCTCACACTAGGTATCGGTAGTTTTGCCTTTCAGCTGTTCTTTGTCTGCCACTCCCAGCTGCTATATATTCTCTCTTCCTACTTCCCTTGTTGCCAGATGTAGACCTTCCTTTCAGGTTATCTATTCTGACCTCAGGTGGTATGGCTGTGGAGCTGCTGGAACAGTTGCAACCAGTGCTGTAGGATCTCTGGTTCTCTCCAGTTTGTTTTCTACTGTTTGTTGTCTCCCTTCGGGGATTATATGTGGTTTTTGTGTTGTTTGTCCACTCCATTGTGCGGGTGCAGGTGAGCAACCAGTCTAGGGATGTCAGGGTAGCCAGGTGCCAGTGCTAGATGAGTTAGGGGTCACCACTCCTCCCTCTCCCTTGTGTTAGGGTACCCAGGTTCCCTTCCCTCTGCGTCGCACGTCTGTTACCTGCCATACCAGATGTGATATCACTACAGTTAATTTGTAATTAGCAAAAGTAATACCGTATTTTCCGGCGTATAAGACGACTGGGCGTATAAGACGATCCCCAACTTTTCCATTTAAAATATAGGGTTTGAGCTATACTCGCCGTATAAGACTACCCCTGAATTCCCAGCCCTCCCTGTCTTCAAGATGATCTTCTCCAGTCCAGGGAACTGACTGGGGATCTGTGGATGGCACTGTTATGAGAAGAGGGATCTGTGGATGGCACTGTTATGGGGAAGGGAATCTGTGGATGGCATTGTTATGGGAAGGGGGATCAGTGGATGACACTGCTATGGGGAGGGGGATCAGTGGATGACACTATATAGCATCTTATGCTATATGTGTCATTCACAGATCCACCCCAGGACAGTGTCATCCACTGATCCCCCTCCCTATAACAGTGTCATCCACAGATCCCCCTCCCTATAACAGTGCCATCCACAGATCGCCCCTAAACAGTGCCATCCACAGATACCCTCCCCATAACAGTGCCATCCACAGATCCCCCTCCCCATAACAGTGTCATCCACAGTTCCCCCCCATGACAGTGCCATCCACAGATCCCCCTCCCCATAACAGTACCATCCACAGATCCCCCTTCCCAACGCTCAGAGGAGTATACATTTATTAACTGTAATCCATAACTTTAAATTTAAATCAGCACTCATCTCTTTACTAGGTTATCTTACTCTCAGCTCCGGTAACAGGCAGTGCGGGCGACGCTCACTCACTGACGTCACGCGTCTGCGCCGCCTAGTGGGAGGAGCATGCGCGTGACGTCAGTGAGTGAGCGCCGCCCGCACTGCTTGTTACCGGAGCTGAGATTGAGGTACCCTAGTAAAGAGATCAGCGCTGATTAAAGTTACGGATTACAGTTAATAAATGTATACTCCTCTGAGCAGCGGGGCCCTGTATAGTCTAACCCCCAGGCAAGCGTCCCCGTCACTATGGGAACGCCTGGGGGTTAGAATATACCATCGGATCTGAGTATACCCGGCGTATAAGACGACCCCCAACTTTTGAAAATAATTTCTAGTATCAGAAATTCGTCTTATACGCCGGAAAATATGGTAATCCAAATGTTAGCTGCGCTGTAATCCTTGTAACAGGCTTGGCAGAAATCGCTTGCAGAGTTTCCTCTCTAACAGGTGGGAGAGATTCCTTCTTATATCTGTCTACACTATGTCCACACTCTAGCAGCCAGGTACTGGATATAATAACTTCTTACTTGTAATTAGCAATCCACAGGGCGGTCTCCCTAACGGCAGGCAAAAACCTCTGCTCCATTCTTTATGCAGGATACTTTCATATACTCTGATCCACAATGTCCATAGAGGAATGTGGTAATAGACAACCACGCGCCTAGTCGTCCGGCTGTGTCCAGGTGCTTTTAGGCTTCTGTTCAGTCCATAAGCTAATGCTTCTTCTACCTCCACTAGACTTTCCCTATATCCATGCATTTGCTCTCTGGTCTGGGCTAGGTAACTGTAAGGAATTTGTCCACACTCCCTCAGGCTGGCCAGGGCCAAGGGGCTAAAGTGGCAGCTACATACTGGACTTATGCTGTTCTGCTCCTCACACATTCACTAACTTCCTCCCTTCCTCTAAGATTACTTCCTTCCTTCTTCATCTGCCTTGGTACACCCCAGGATATAATATATAGCGACAGCACCACCCAGGGGTGAATGGTTGTAATGACATGCTCATCTAAAACAGCCTGTTATAAGGAATTACAGCTACAGGTGAAACTCGAAAAATTTGAATATTGTGCAAAGTTAATTTATTTCAGTAATGCAACTTAAAAGGTGAAACTAATATATGAGATAGACTCATTACAGGCAAAGCGAGATATTTCAAGCCTTTATTTGTTATAATTTGGATGATTATAGCTTACAGTTTATGAAACCCCAAAGTCTCAATTTTGAGGTCCCCTTTGCTCAGGGGGTATGGATGAATCAGCTGACTAGAGTGTGACACTTTGAGCCTAGAATATTAAACCTTTTCACAAAATTCTAATAATAAGCTGCATTAATGCAAATCTTTTTACATTGCATTACTGAAATAAACGGACTTTGCACAATATTCAAATTTTTCGCGTTTTACCTGTATATACTGAAATGCATATAAGTTATACAGGATCCCACAATTATGACTTAGTGGGACACTGTACATATACTTACATTTAGAATTATTTGCTGTTCTTTTGCCAGTGCTGCACCTCTGTGTTCACACTCCTGCATGATGATGTGTTGTCTATAGGGATGACATGTCATCTGAGCAGGCTTGCTGTAGTGATGTCACTATGATCAACATGTCCCACTCAAATGTATTGTAGATTCAAATGACCATAGCAAAAAATGAGTGAAGAAGTTTGCAGATAGGTATCCTGTAAAGTTTATTAGTTTAACATCTTGGCCAAATAATTTTTTTTGCTATCCCTGGAGACCCCCAATAAAGGGGGCTGTGCCTATATTCAATTGTATGCCGTATCTCTGGCTGTAACATTGAGAAAAAGTGAAACGGTATTGTGCGCTCGGGGGCCAGGGAGTCCTATTGTTGTGATCACTCAGCGTCCCAGCCATTGGATTCCCACTGATCAGACACTATTCTGTGGATAGAGGATAGGTTTTAATCTTGGCACAACCCCTTTATTCCATTGGCGACATCTGCTGTAGATGTACTGTAACGGTCACGTACACACACACTCAGGGGGGAGGATAGTCACCACTGCGCTCCACCCTCACCCCTGGCCCTGCCTACTTGCCTCGGAAGTCCTGATGACAGGGGACAACTGGACGGCAGTCCCTAACTTAGAATACGTGCTGGGAGGACAGACAAGACAAACAACGGCTAGTGAACGTACCGGGTCAATACCAAGAGAGCAACGAAGTACAAATGGAGTAAGCAGAGAATAGTCAGGAGAAGCTGGAGTCAAATACCAGGAGAGCAATAAAGTACCACAGGGGTCCGCAGAGAATCGTCAGGTGGAATACCAGGAGAGCAGCGCAGTACACATTTTACCCCACAAATAATTTTTCCTATTTTTAAATAAAATATGATAAGTTAATTGGTAACATTAAAACATACAACTTGCCCTGCCAAAAACAAGCCCTCATATGACTCTGTTAACGGAAAATGAAAAGGGTTATGGCACTTGGAAGACAGGGAGGATAAGAAGGAAAACGAAAAAATGAAAATTGGAGGAGCAGAGGGAGTAAATAGCTCAGTATCTGCTCTTCCTCGGGATACTATGTATCAGATCAGCTTGTTCAGTAAATGGTTAATCCGAAATGCACAAGTTCCAGCAAAACTGCACATCAGCAAAAGACCGACATTTAATCAGAGTTACCACATTTTATACAATCCTATAAAATGTGCGCTGCTTCAAGGAATTACTAGTACTTTCTATCTCTAACCATATATGAGCCCATACATCATCCTTTATAAATCCTCCGAAAGGTTTACGGAAATAAAATATTCCTCAGCATTTTTATGAAAGTCTTGGAGAGATAGCGTACATCTTGATAATATTAGTTTAAGCAAAGCTCTTGAGAGTGACCATGGCCAGTTCTGATCAACCTTTTCTTATTTTATTTTTTTCTGGATTTAAATTGTACTGTTGGTTTTTTGCCCGATATTTGTATTAGATGCCATTCAGAAACTGGCCCTACCAAGAAGACAAAAACCCAGCATTAATGTCAGACTCTAACCGGATTTGTTTTTATGAGGATGAGGAGGAGCCTAGACAGAGGGGCGGCTGTGGCAGTAGTGCTCCTGGATTTTGCAAAGGCTTTTGATACTGTCCCTCATAGACGTTTAATAGGGAAAGTAAGGTCTACAGGCTTGGAAAGTATAGTTTGTAATTGGATTAATAACTGGATGAAGGACCGTGTCCAGAGAGTTGTGGTCAATGATTCCTTTTCAGAATGGTCCCGGGTTATAAGTGGTGTACCCCAAGGTTCAGTGCTGGGTCCTCTATTATTATTTAACACCATTTCTATTTTTGCAGATGACACTAAGCTATGTAGTACTATGCAGTCTATGGAAGATGTCCATATACTACAAGCTGACTTGGGCATCCTGAGTGTTTTGGCATCTACTTGGCAAATTAAATTCATGGTGGATAAATGTAAAGTTATGCATGTGGGTGGTAATAATCTACTTGCATCATATGTCCTAAAGGATGTAACACTGGGAGAGTCACGTGTAGAGAAGTATTTGGGGGTCCTTGTAGATCATAGATTAAATAACAGCATACAATGTCAATGAGCTGCTTCTAAGGCTACCAGGATATTGTCATGTATTAGAAGAGGCATGGACTCGTTTGACAGGGTCGTAATATTACCACTTTACAAAGCTTTGGTGCTGCCTCATCTGGACTATGTGGTTCAGTTCTGGGCACTAGTCCACAAAAAGGATGCCCTGGAGCTAGAAAAGTACAAAGGAGAGTGACTAAACTGATAAGGGGCATGGGTTAAGAGAACAGACTAAAAGAACTAAATTTATTTAGTCTTGAGGTGAGATGTCTAAGGGGGGACATGATTAACCTATACAAATATATAAATGGGCCGTGCAAAAAATATGGTGAAAAACTGTTCCATGTAAAATCCCATCAAAGGATAAGGGGCACTGCGTCCGACTGGAGAAGAAAAGGCTCAGTCTCCAGAGGTATCAAGGGTTCTTTACTGTAAGAACTGTGAATCTGTAGAATAGCCTACCTTAGTCACAGCAGGAACAGTGGATGTTTTTGTTTTGTTTTAGAACTAAATAAGATTAACACTTATGTAAATGTGTAAAAGTCTGGGTCTCACTCCCCTTCTCTTAATTTCCATCCTCACCCATCCCTTGGTTGAATTTGATGGATTTATGTCTTTTTTTTTTTCAACCATACTATGCAATGTGTTGAATTAGCTGGAACTATATCTTGTTCAATGTCATGCATAGAGGAGAGGGGGGTCCAATACCAGTTGCAGTGCCTCATGACAGTTAAAGTGCCCCCAACAAGCCACTGTGCCCCTGCTCTGCACAAAAAAACATCTGCCTGGACAAAAGCAAAATGCCACAAGTCAATAAGACTATCTTGTAGAAATAGAGGCATCTGAGAGGTATACTATTCCTTAAAGGGAACCTGTCACCAGTTTTATGGGTTCCTAACTAAGGGCAACATAAATAAGTGACTGATTCTCTTAGCCCAATGCTGGGTCACTTTCTTTAATTGACCCAGTCAATCTGCCAACATCTTGTATTGAAAAGCTCCATCTGATAATGATGAGTCATGAATATTCATGAGCTTCTGACTCTCCCCGCCCACCTGCTGCTGAATGACAGTTTGTTTCCATATGAATCAGCAGCAGGTGGGCAGGGGAGTGGCTATAGTTCTGAATTAAATATACGCTGGACTCAATGACATCACGCCGGACTCTAATCAGCTCATTAGCATGCGGCACGTGGCATCTTTGTGTGTATATTATGAGGTAACCATCTGTCACACCAGTAAGTGAATACATCTAAGGCACTTTTTAGTAGTTAGGCCCCTTTCACACGGGCGAGTATTCCACGCGGATGCGATGCGTGAGTTGAACACATTGCACCCGCACTGAATACCGACCCATGCGTGAAAATCGCAGCATGCTCTATTTTGTGCGTTTTTCACGTAACGCAGGCCCCATAGAAATGAATGGGGTTGCGTGAAAATTGCAAACATCCGCAAGCAAGTGCGGATGAGGTGCGATTTTCACGCACGGTTGCTAGGAGACGATCGGGATGGAGACCCGATCATTATTATTTTCCCTTATAACATGGTTATAAGGGAAAATAATAGCAGCATTCTGAATATAGAATGCATAGTACAATAGACCTGGAGGGGTTAAAAAAATTATAATAATAATTTAACTCACCTTAGTCCACTTGATCGCGCTGCCCGGCATCTCGTCTGTCTCCTTTGCTGAACAGGACCTGTGGTGACGTCACTCCGGTCATCACATGTTCCATCACATGATCTTTTACCATGGTGATGGATCATGTGATGACCGGAGTGACGTCACCACAGGTCCTGTTCCTGCAATGAATGCTCACCACAGGTCCTGTTCAGCAAAGGAGACAGAAGAGATGCCGGGCTACGCGATCAAGTGGACTAAGGTGAGTTAAATAATTTTTAATTTTTTTTTAATCCCTCCAGCGCTATTTTACTATGTATTCTGTATTCAGAATGCTATTATTTTCCCTTATAACCATGTTATAAGGGAAAATAATACAATCTACAGAACACCGATCCCAGACCCGAACTTCTGTGAAGAAGCTCGGGTTTGGGTACCAAACATGCGCGATTTTTCTCACGCGAGTGCAAAACGCATTACAATGTTTTGCACTCGCGTGGAAAAATCGTGGGTGTTCCCGCAACGCACCCACACATTTTCCCACAACGCCCGTCTGAAAGAGGCCTTAATGATTGTATATCATTAGTTAGATTATAATCAAATATCCACATGACAGGTTCCCTTTAACTATGGGGATCTTCACCAGTTCCCTATATGAGAAAACCACCCAAACTTTCATGGAAAAGTGGTGGCTTTCTGAGGGGGGTTGGTTTTCTCAAAGAATACATCTAATATCTTTAATATAAGGTGGAGCTAAAAATCTCAGGACAATTGGCCTGGGTATTTGGAAAGCTTTCATTGTATTTATTATATGTATTACATGTAAATGGGGCATATTATGAGAAAAGTAATAATCTTTGAAGTGTTAATTGTAATACTATATCAATAGCCATTACCACGCATCAGGACTAGTCTCATAAGAAGTGGTGATGAACGGCCTTGTTATCATGGCCCTGAGTTCCGTGCAGGAAACTAACAGTATCTGGAAGACTAGATCAAAGGTACTCTGGTGGTTACATTTTCTAAATAGATTTTATGGGCACTGTGCTTCAGCTTAAATAGATATTTAACCTCAATTAACCCCAATAATTATACTTCCAGATACCCAAATCCTCTATGCTCAAACACAATCTTTTGATCCATATGAAAAACGGTGGTATAAAAACCAGACTATCACTAATTAGCTCAGATAATTGCAGATACAATATTAGTGATAGAATAAATGGGGTTATTTGAAATTTTTAAATGGTCTAGACCTCTTTCAAATGTATTTTGCTGAGCTATTATACCAAGCATAACTTCTGGAAGAAACCAGACATGTTTATCTAAACCGATAATGCTCCGTTAACCCCTTAATGACCAGGTGATTTTCAATTTTTTTTATTTTAATATTTTAATCCTAGCCTTCCGAAAGCCATAACTTTTTTATTTTTCCATTCACATAGCCGTATGAGGGCTTGTTTTGTGCGGGACAAGTTGTACTTTCTAATGGCACCATTTATGGTTGCATACAATATAGTGGCAAGCAGTAAAAAAAAAATCCAAATGGGGTGGAATTATAAAATAAACACAATTCTGCCATAGTTTTGTTTTTACTGCGTTAAAACTGACCTGTTACTTTTATTCCCTGGGTCGGTACGATTTAAATGATACCATATATTTAGAGAATTTTTCTGTGTTTTTAATACTGAAAAAAAAAAAACTTTTTTCTTTGCATCGCATATTCTAACTCCTGTAACTTGTTTTTACTTTTATTTGTACAGAGCTGTATGAGGGCTCCTTTTTTGCGGAGTGATCTGTACTTTTTATAAAAAAAATTGTGGGAGGTGATTCAAGAAAAATGGCGAATTGGCCTTTTTTAACTTTTTTTGTTTTGTCTTTTGCTGTATTTGTTAAATATTTTTATATTGTGTACATATTTTAATAGTATGTGCTCCCCACATCCGACTCCCCCGATCCCCATTTATGAAAACCTTGAACACAACACAGATGCCAAGATGCCATCTATGTTTGTTCCTTTATTTTCATGAATCGTTACTAGGAAAAATAATTTTCAGCCTAGCAGTGTATATGGAATACAGATGAGGCACAGAGGGTAAAAAACAGACACAAAGACCAAACATGGATGTCTTAATGGATGAACCACTGACAAACTTGTCACAGATGTCATTACAGGCACGAACATGTGAAAGAGGTCTTTCCCCGTAGGAATCTGGTCCTTGTCTGGTCACTGGTGTTCAGGTCTACTTTGCTTAGTCTTCTTGTCTCTGGGTCTTGAGTTAGGGTCAGTATTGCAGCTTAGGTTTTCCATTAGGGACATGTTTAACCTCTTCAGGACACAGGGCGTACCGGTACACCCTGATGTCCTGGTACTTAAAGGCACAGGGCGTACCGGTACGTCCTGAGAATTTCCGATCACCGCAGCGCCGCCTACGGTGATCGGAACCCAATGCCTGCCGAAATCAATCGGCAGGCACTCTGTACCAATGCCCAGGGGGGTCTTGTGACCCCCCGATTTCGGCGATAGCAGAAAACCGCAGGTCAATTCAGACCTGCGGTTTTCTGCGTTTCCGGGTTATTCGGGTCTTTGATGACCCGATATCCCGGAAAGGACGGTGATCGGTGGTGTGATTATACACCACCAATCACCGTCCTGCGATCCTGTGAGGTGGCGATCACATCACCTCTCAGGATCGCCTGCGATTGGTCCCTATGCGGCATGTGGGGGCGGAGCGCGTCAAGTTTGAATCTCCGCCGCTGCTCTCTTCCCTCATTCCGGTCCGTGGAGCGGGGAGAGCAGCAGGAGATCACGCTGCCCACCATCTTGAGAGTTTTTGGTGCCATCAGGCACCTTAGGAGGCAGGGACAGGCAGGGGCAGGCAGGTAGTGGGAGGTGTAGGCAGGGGTAGTTAGGGCAAGTTTAGGGTTAGATTAGGTAAAAAAAAAAAAAAAAACTTTTTGGGTCTGTGAGCCCCTTGATCGGGTGTCTGGGGTCCACAGCAGTTAGATGTGTGACCCTAGACCCCCCAGGGGTGCTGCAGCTTTCCCCCCGCACACAAACACACTTTTTGGGGGTGCAATTTTTTATCAATTTTTTATTTTCTTTGCATGCGCTATCTGTGGCCGGCACTCTTTGCGTCCGGCCACTGTTAGCGCATCGCCCACCCTGCCCCACAGCGCATTTGTATTTTTTTTCTTTTTTACACTTTTTTAACTTTTTTTAGTTAGGAATCTTTTTTTTTTTTTTTTATAGCTATAGGGTAAGTGCGTGAACACCCGAGCCCCACACACACGCACACCTAATAAAGATTTACACACACGCACATACACACGCAGACACACATTCCCCTATGGCCCGCTGGACCATACGCCCTCCTTGTCTCCGAGTCCGAGAGCCCCAGTGAGGATGAGGATGACCCCACGTTCCTGTTGTCATCCGCATCCTCCTCCTCATCATCAAGCAATGATGAGCCCCCAAGGCGGCGGAGACCCCCATGCTAGGGACCCTGTGGCCCAGCCTAGTACGAGCAGCTCTGGGGCTCGTACTAGTTTTCCGGCCCACTAGGTCAGTCCACTTGAGCCCCCTGAAGGTGGACTTGTCTGGTGTACCCCAGAGAACTTTGAGCCCGCAATTCCTGATTTTGTTGGTGAATCAGGAATCCACCAATTTACACAGTGGGCTTCACTGAATACAACTTTTTCAGTCTTTTTTTCAGTGAGGAACTGGTAAATCTGATGGTGGAGCAGACAAACCTGTACGCCCAACAGTTCGTCGCTCAACAACCGGGCTCGTTTTTGGCTAGGCCCGGTGGCTGGACCCCGGTCAGTGCAGCCAAAATGAGGATGTTTTGGGGCCTCGTGCTGCATATGGGCCTAGTCAAAAAGCCCAGTGTCAGGCTGTACTGGAGTGGGGACGTCCTCTACCAGACCCCACTCTACAGTATGGCAATGACACGTTCCCGATTTGAGGCTATCCGGAAATGCCTGCATTATGCAGATAATGCAGCATGTCCCCCCCCCCCAAGGTGATCCTGCCTATGACCGTCTGTATAAGATAAGGCCGGTCATCGATCACTTTGAGGCCAAATTCATGGAGGCCTATGTACCTGGAAGGGAGGTCGCGGTTGATGAGTCTCTCATTGTGTTCAAGGGGAGACTCATTTTCCGCCAGTATGTTCCCTCAAAGCGGGCGAGATATGGCGTGAAGCTGTACAAACTTTGTGAGAGTACCTCAGGGTACACTTACAAGTTTCGTGTGTATGAGGGGCGAGATTCCCATATTCAACCCCCAGAATGTCCCCCAACTCTGGGTGTTAGCGGGAAACTTGTGTGGGACCTTATGCACCCACTGCTAGATAAGGGTTATCACCTATACATGGATAACTTTTATACTAGTATCCCCTTGTTCCAGTCCCTCGCCACCAGATCCACGTTCGCTTGTGGGACTGTGTGGAAAAATCAGCGCGGCCTCCCTGCCTACCCCCTCCAGGTACCTATCCCCAGGGGTGAGATCCGTGCCCTTACCAGTGGAAACCTTCTGCTGGTCAGATATAAGGACAAGAGGGATGTCTTTGTACTGTCTACAATTCACGGTAACTGCATCACCCCTGTCCCTGTGCGAGGTCCTGCGGCAACGGTCCTCAAGCCCGATTGTATCGTCGACTACAATCGGTATACGGGAGGAGTTGATGTCTCTAATCAAGTCATCAAGCCATAAAACGCCATGCGCAAAACCAAGGCATGGTACAAAAAAGTTGCAATCTACTTGGTGCAGGTTGCCATGTACAACTCTTTTGTACTGTTCCAGAGTGCTGGGAACAAAGGGACATTCCTCCAGTTCTATGAGGCAGTCCTCAAGACCCTGATCTTTTCGGACCGGGAAAGAGCAGGTGGGAGTATCTCGGGAATTGGAGGCGCCCGGATTGTCCCTGGCCAACACTTTCCAGGTGTGGTCCCCCATACTGGAAAGAAGGGACGAACCCCCAAAAAATGCAGAGAGTGTCGCAGGAGGGGGATACGGAAGGACACCACTACTCAATGTGACACATGCCCCGATCATCTGGGCCTCTGCGTTATTGGTTGCTTCAGGGAGTACCACACTTCCACGGAGTTCTAAATTTATAATACCCTTCACCAACTTAGCCACTGACTATTCAAAAAACTATGGTTCTCAGACTTGAGACACCCAAAAAAAATATTTTGTAGAACTAAAAAAAAAAAGAAAAAAAGTAGACTTACTAGGTAGCGCAGCGTCGGTAATAATATCCTCTGTAAATATACCCCTAACCCCCCCAGATTAACACGGTAAAACAAAAAAAAAAGGTGCAAAAAAAAATTTTTTTTTGTCACCTTACATATAAAAAAAGTGTAATAGCAAGCGATCAAAAAGTCATATAGCCCCCAAAATAGTGCCAATAAAACCGTCCCCTCATCCCACAAAAAATGAGCCCCTATCTAATACAATTGGCTAAAAAAACTTTTAAAAAATTACTCTTAGGCCTCTTTCACACGATCGTGGCGTGTGAGGGCCGAATAAGATGCTGGTGCGTTGCGGTAAAATGCGCAATTTTTAAGCGTGAGGGCAAAGCTTTTTAATGCGTTTTGCACGCACGTGAAAAACATCGCCATGTTTGGTACCCAGACCCAAACCTGGACTTTATTACTGAAGTTCAGGTTTGGGTTAGATGTTGTGTAGATTTTATTATTTTCCCTTATAACATGGTTATAAGGGAAAATAATAGCATTCTTAATGCAAAATTCAAAGTAAATTAGGGATAGAGGGGTTAAAAAAAAAAACACTTTAACTTACCTGCTCCATAGCTGCCAGTCTCTGTTCTATCTTCAGGACCTGTGGTGACGTCACTGTGCTCATCACATGATCCAATCACATGGTTCATCACCATGGTGAGGTACCATGTGATTGGAGCATGTGATGTGACGTCACCACAGGTCCCTACCCGGCAGCTCAACATTACAGAAGAAGACAGAGATCCACAACTACGCGATCAAGTGGACTCGGTGAGTTAATTTTTTTATTTTTAACCCCTCCATCACTATTTTACTTTGCATTCTGTATTCAGAATGCAATAATTTTCCCTTATAACCATGTTATAAGGGAAAATAATACAAATCGGGTCCCCAGCCTAGCAACCATGCTTGAAAATCGCACCGCATCCGCACTTGCTTGCGGATGCTTGCGATATTTACGCGGCCCCATTCACTTCTATGGTGCCTGCATTGCGTGAAAAACGCAGAATATAGAGCATGCTGCGATTTTCACGCAACCAACAAGTAATGCGTGAAAATCACAGCTCATGTGCACAGCCCCATAGAAATGAATGGGTCCGGATTCAGTGTGGGTGCAATGCGCTCACATCACGCATTGCACCCGCGCGGAATACTCGCCCGTGTGAAAGGGGCCTTAGACTATAGAGATACAGAAAATAAATTTAAAGATAATATAGTCTAAAACCTAAATAATTGTAAAAAAAATAGACTTATTAGTTATCTCCGCGTCCGTAATAATCTCCTCTGTAAAAATACCCCATGACCCAACCCCCCAGATTAACCCGATACAAATATATTTTTTTAAATGGTGCCAAAACAGCTATTTTTGGCACTTTTCCATTTCAATCCATCGTTTCCGGTAAAAACCAAGGGTTAACAGCCAAACAAAACTTAATATCTATTACCCTGATACTGCAGTTTACAGAAACGTCACATTTGTACAAACCAGATTCCAAAAAAGTTGGGACACTATACAAATCATGAATAAAAACTGAATGCAATGATGTGGAGGTGCCAACTTCTAATATTTTATTCAGAATAGAACATAATTCACGGAACAAAAGTTTAAACTGAGAAAATGTACCATTTTAAGGGAAAAATATGTTGAATCAAAAAAATATGTTGAATTTCATGGTGTCAACAAATCCCCAAAAAGTTGGGACAAGGCCATTTTCACCACTGTGTGGCATCTTCCCTTCTTCTTACAACACTCAACAGACGTCTGGGGACCGAGGAGACCAGTTTCTCAAGTTTAGAAATAGGAATGCTCTCCCATTCTTGTCTAATACAAGCCTCTAACTGTTGAATCATCTTGGGCCTTCTTTGTTGCACCTTCCTCTTTATTTAAGATCTGGACTGCAGACTGGCCATTTCAGTACCCGGATCCTTCTCCTACGCAGCCATGATGTTGTGATTGATGCAGAATGTGGTCTGGCATTATCTTGTTGAAAAATGCAGGGTCTTCCCTGAAAGAGATGACATCTGGATGGGAGCATATGTTGTTCTAGAACCTGAATATATTTTTCTGCATTGATGGTGCCTTTCCAGACATGCAAGCTGCCCATGCCACACGCACTCATGCAACCCCATACCATCAGAGATGCAGGCTTCTGAACTGAGCGTTGATAACAACTTGGGCTGTCCTTGTCCTCTTTGGTCCGGATGACATGGCGTCCCAGATTTCCAAAAAGAACTTTGAATCGTGACTCGTCTGACCACAGAACAGTCTTCCATTTTGCCACATTCCATTTTAAATGATCCCTGGCCCAGTGAAAACGCCTGAGCTTGTGGATCTTGCTTAGAAATGGCTTCTTCTTTGCACTGTAGAGTTTCAGCTGGCAACGGCGGATGGCACGGTGGATTGTGTTCAGTGACAATGGTTTCTGGAAGTATTCCTGAGCCCATTCTGTGATTTCCTTTACAGTAGCATTCCTGTTTGTGGTGCAGTGCCATTTAAGGCCCCGGAGATCACGGGCATCCAGTATGGTTTTACGGCCTTGACCCTTACGCACAGAGATTGTTCCAGATTCTCTAAATCCTCGGATGATGTTATGCACAGTTGATGATGATAGATGCAAAGTCTTTACAATTTTTCGCTGGGTAACACCTTTCTGATATTTCTCCACTATCTTTCTGCGCAACATTGTGGGAATTGGTGATCCTCTACCCATCTTGGCTTCTGAGAGACACTGCCACTCTGAGAAGCTTTTTTTATACCCAATCATGTTGCCAATTGACCTAATTAGTGTTAATTGGTCTTCCAGCTCTTCGTTATGCTCAAATTTACTTTTTCCAGCCTCTTATTGCTACATGTCCCAACTTTTTGGGGATTTGTTGACACCGTGAAAATTTGAATCAACGTATTTTTCCTTTATTTACACGGAATAAACGCTTGATCTGTCACCTACGTTCTATTACAAATAAAATATTGACATTTGCCATCTCCACATCATAGCATTCAGTTTTTATTCACGATTTGTTTAGTGTCCCAACTTTTTTGGAATCCGGTTTGTAGTTGTAAACTGCTGTATCAGTAAAAGGGAGGCACAAAAGGAAAGGACCGACATGGTTTCTGGAAGGCCAATTTTGATGTCCTTTTTTTATTGACACCATGTTCCTTTAGAAGCCCCCCTGATGCCCCCCTAGAGTAGAAACTCCCTAAAAGTGACCCCATCTAAGAAACTACACCTCTTAAGGTATTCAAAACTGATTTTACAAACTTTATTAACCCTTTAGGTGTTCCCCAACAGTTTATGGCAAATGGAGATGAAATTTCAGAATTTCAATTTTTGGTAACCTTACCTCACAAAAATGTAATATAGAGCTACCAAAAAACATACAGTACAGACCAAAAGTTTGGACACACCTTCTCATTCAAAGAGTTTTCTTTATTTTCATGACTATGAAAATTGTAGATTCACACTGACGGCATCAAAACTATGAATTAACACATGTGGAATTATATACTTATCAAAAAAGTATGAAACAACTGAAAATATGTCATGTTCTAGGTTCTTCAAAGTAGCCACCTTTTGCTTTGATTACTGCTTTGCACATTATCTTGGCATTCTCTTGATGAGCTTCAAGAGGTAGTCACCTGAAATGTTCTTCCAACAGTCTTGAAGGAGTTCCCAGAGATGCTTAGCACTTGTTGGCCCTTTTGCCTTCACTCTGCGGTCCAGCTGACCCCAAACCATCTCGATTGGGTTCAGGTCCAGTGACTGTGGAGGCCAGGTCATCTGACGCAGCACCCCATCACTCTCCTTCATGGTCAAATAGCCCTTACACAGCCTGGAGGTGTGTTTGGGGTCATTGTCCTGTTGAAAAATAAATGATGGTCCAACTAAACGCAAACCGGATGGAATAGCATGCCGCTTCAAGATGCTGTGGTAGCCATGCTGGTTCAGTATGCCTTCAATTTTGAATAAATCCCCAACAGTGTCACCAGCAAAGCACCCCCACACCATCACACCTCCTCCTCCATGCTTCACGGTGGGAACCAGGCATGTAGAGTCCATCTGTTCACCTTTTCTGTGTCGCACAAAGACACAGTGGTTGGAACCAAAGATCTCAAATTTGGACTCATCAGACCAAAGCACAGATTTCCACTGGTCTAATGTCCATTCCTTGTGTTCTTTAGCCCAAACAAGTCTCTTCTGCTTGTTACCTGTCCTTAGCAGTGGTTTACTAGCAGATATTCTACCATGAAGGCTGATTCACACAGTCTCCTCTTAACAGTTGTTCTAGAGATGTGTCTGCTGCTAGAACTCTGTGTGGCATTGACCTGGTCTCTAATCTGAGCTGCTGTTAACCTGCAATTTCTGAGGCTGGTGACTCGGATGAACTTATCCTCCGCAGCAGAGGTGACTCTTGGTCTTCCTTTCCTGGGGCGGTCCGCATGTGAGCCAGTTTCTTTGTAGCGCTTAATGGTTTTTGTGACTGCACTTGGGGACACTTTCAACATTTTCCCAATTTTTCGGACTGACTGACCTTCATTTCTTAAAGTAAAGTCTTTACTTAGCTGCTTTTTTCTTGCCATAATACAAATTCTAACAGTCTATTCAGTAGGACTATCAGCTGTGTATCCACCTGACTTCTCCACAACGCAACTGATGATCCCAACCCCATTTATAAGGCAAGAAATCCCACTTATTAAACGAATGACATATTTTCAGTTGTTTCACACTTTTTTGTTATGTATATAATTCCACATGTGTTAATTCATAGTTTTGATGCCTTCAGTGTGAATCTACAATTTTCATAGTCATGAAAATAAAGAAAACTCTTTGAATGAGAAGGTGTGTCCAAACTTTTGGTGTGTACTGTATGTACCCTAAAAATAATCCCATAAAAACCGCCACCTTATCCCATTGTTTCCATAAGGTGGTCATTTTTAGGGAGTTTCCACTGTAGGGGTGCATCAGGGGGTCTTGAAATAGGACACGGTGTAAATAAACTGGTCCATAAAAATCAGCCCCCCAAAACCCACACGGCGCTCCTTTCCCTCTACACCCCGCCGTGTGGCCGTACAGTAGTGTATGACCACATATGGGGTGTTACTGTAAACGACAGAGTCAGGGCAATAAAGATACAGTTTTGTTTAACTGTTAACCCTTGATTTGTTAGTGGAAAAATTGGGTTAAAATGGAAAAATTGGCAAAAAAAATAAATTCTGAAATTTCATCCCCATTTGCCAATAACTCTTGTGGAGCACCTAAAGGGTTAACATAGTTTGTGAGATCAGTTTTGAATACCTTGAGGGGTGTAGTTTCTAACATAGGGTCATTTTTGGGTGGTTTATTTTATGTAAGCCTCACAAAGTGACTTCAAACCTGAACCGGTCCCTAAAAAAATTGGTTTTTGAACATTTCTGAAAATTTCCGAGATTTGCTTCTAAACTTCTAAGCCTTGTAACATCCCCAAAAAATAAAATAGCATTCCCCAAATGATCCAAACATGAAGTAGACACATGGGGTATGTAAATTAATACCTTTTTGGAGTTATTACTATGAATTGTAGAAGTAGAGAAATTGAAAGTTAGAAATTTGCAAATGTTTTAAAATTTTTGGTAAATTTGGTATTTTTTATAAAAAAATATTTTACCAGTGTCATGAAGTACAGTGACGAAAAAACTATCTCAGAATGGCCTGGCTAAGTAAAAGCATTTTAAAGTTATTACCACATAAAGTGACACTGGTCAGATTTGCAAAAAATGGCCTGGTCCTTAAGGTGAAATAAGGCTGTGTCCTGGTGGGGTTAAGGACAGTAAGGGCCAGTGGTATTGGGGTCAGCTATTGTCTGGTTTTTTTCTTTCTATAATCTGTTAATGATACCTGTATCATTCCCAGAATCAGCATGTTTTACCATCTGACTACCATCCCAATCATGTTGCTATTTTTTTGCCTTCTTGTTATCTGATAGTGTTATGATACGTCCTTCATATGTCTTGTTTATTTTACTGTCTGGTTATTGCATAGTTCAGCCCTTCTGTAAGTCATGGGAAATCTTAGTATTGGCACAGGGACAAGGAAGTCTTATAGGTGATGTCTAGGGATGAGCGAACTCGAACTGTATAGTTCGGGTTCGTACCGAATTTTGGGGTGTCCGTGACACGGACCCGAACCCGGACATTTTCGTAAAAGTCCGGGTTCGGGTTCGGTGTTCGTCGCTTTCTTCGCGCTTTTGTGACGCTTTCTTGGCGCTTTTTGAAAGGCTGCAAAGCAGCCAATCAACAAGCGTCATACTACTTGCCCCAAGAGGCCATCACAGCCATGCCTACTATTGGCATGGCTGTGATTGGCCAGAGCACCATGTGACCCAGCCTCTATTTAAGCTGGAGTCACATAGCGCCGCCCGTCACTCTGCTCTGATTAGCGTAGGGAGAGGTTGCGGCTGCGACAGTAGGGCGAGATTAGGCAGATTAACTCCTCCAAAGGACTTGATTAACTGATCGATCTGCAGCTGTGGATCATTGAGCTGCTGATCCTCAATTGCTCACTGTTTTTAGGCTGCACAGACCGTTTGTCAGTCTCATTTTTCTGGGGTGATCGGCGGCCATTTTGTGTCTTGTGGTGCGCCAGCACAAGCTGCGACCAAGTGCATTTAACCCTCAATGGTGTGGTTGTTTTTTGGCTAAAGCCTACATCAGGGTGAAGCTGTCACACCAAGTGCATTTAACCAGCAATAGTCTGTTCATTTTTTGGCCATATACAAAATCAGGGGCAAGCTGCGCCTGTCACCAAGTGCATTTAACCCTCAATGGTGTGGTTGTTTTTTGGCTAAAGCCTACATCAGGGTGAAGCTGTCACACCAAGTGCATTTAACCAGCAATAGTCTGTTCATTTTTTGGCCATATACAAAATCAGGGGCAAGCTGCGCCTGTCACCAAGTGCATTTAACCCTCAATGGTGTGGTTGTTTTTTGGCTAAAGCCTACATCAGGGTGAAGCTGTCACACCAAGTGCATTTAACCAGCAATAGTCTGTTCATTTTTTGGCCATATACAAAATCAGGGGCAAGCTGCGTCTGTCACCAAGTGCATTTAACCCTCAATGGTGTGGTTGTTTTTTGGCTAAAGCCTACATCAGGGTGAAGCTGTCACACCAAGTGCATTTAACCAGCAATAGTCTGTTCATTTTTTGGCCATATCCCAGTCTAATTCTGTCACTAAATCCATACCGGTCACCCAGCGCCTAAATACTAGGCCTCAAATTTATATCCAGCTAAATCTGTCCCTAGTGCTGTAGCTGGGCGAGTTATTTAGTGTCCGTTCAAGCACATTTCTTGTTCTGGGTTGAAATACAATTCCCAATTTAGCAATTTCATAATTTAGTGGTTCCTGCTATATCAGAGCTCTTTGAAATCTATCCCAAAAAGGGTATATAATATTGAAGGTGCACATAGGGTCATTCAGAGTAACTTCACACACACCCGCTACTGTGTATTTCCAAGTCTAATTCTGTCACTAAATCCATACCGGTGACCCAGCGCCTAAATACTAGGCCTCAAATTTAATTCCCTCTAAATCTCTCGTTACCCACCGCTGTACTGTTGTTGCTGGGCAAGATATTTAGTGTCCGTCAAAGCACATTTTTTGTTCTGGGTTGAAGTACAATTCCCAATTTAGCAATTTCATAATTTAGTGGTTTCTGCTATATCAGAGCTATTTGAAATCTATCCCAAAAAGGGTATATAATATTGAAGGTGCACATAGGGTCATTCAGAATAACTTCACACACACCCGCTACTGTGTATTTCCAAGTCTAATTCTGTCACTAAATCCATACCGGTGACCCAGCGCCTAAATACTAGGCCTCAAATTTAAATCCCTCTAAATCTCTCGTTACCGTTGTCCTGTTGTAGCTGGGAAAGTTATTTAGTGCCCGTCAAAGCACATTTTTTGTTCTGGGTTGAAGTACAATTCCCAATTTAGCAATTTCATAATTTAGTGGTTCCTGCTATATCAGAGCTATTTGAAATCTATCCCAAAAAGGGTATATAATATTGAAGGTGCACATAGGGTCATTCAGAATAACTTCACACACACCCGCTACTGTGTATTTCCAAGTCTAATTCTGTCACTAAATCCATACCGGTGACCCAGCGCCTAAATACTAGGCCTCAAATTTAATTCCCTCTAAATCTCTCGTTACCCACCGCTGTACTGTTGTTGCTGGGCAAGATATTTAGTGTCCGTCAAAGCACATTTTTTGTTCTGGGTTGAAGTACAATTCCCAATTTAGCAATTTCATAATTTAGTGGTTTCTGCTATATCAGAGCTATTTGAAATCTATCCCTAAAAGGGTATATAATATTGAAGGTGCACATAGGGTCATTCAGAATAACTTCACACACACCCGCTACTGTGTATTTCCAAGTCTAATTCTGTCACTAAACCCATACCTGTCACCCAGCGCCTAAATACTAGGCCTCAAATTTATATCCAGCTAAATCTGTCCCTAGTGCTGTAGCTGGGCGAGTTATTTAGTGTCCGTTCAAGCACATTTCTTGTTCTGGGTTGAAATACAATTCCCAATTTAGCAATTTCATAATTTAGTGGTTCCTGCTATATCAGAGCTCTTTGAAATCTATCCCAAAAAGGGTATATAATATTGAAGGTGCACATAGGGTCATTCAGAGTAACTTCACACACACCCGCTACTGTGTATTTCCAAGTCTAATTCTGTCACTAAATCCATACCGGTGACCCAGCGCCTAAATACTAGGCCTCAAATTTAATTCCCTCTAAATCTCTCGTTACCCACCGCTGTACTGTTGTTGCTGGGCAAGATATTTAGTGTCCGTCAAAGCACATTTTTTGTTCTGGGTTGAAGTACAATTCCCAATTTAGCAATTTCATAATTTAGTGGTTTCTGCTATATCAGAGCTATTTGAAATCTATCCCAAAAAGGGTATATAATATTGAAGGTGCACATAGGGTCATTCAGAATAACTTCACACACACCCGCTACTGTGTATTTCCAAGTCTAATTCTGTCACTAAATCCATACCGGTGACCCAGCGCCTAAATACTAGGCCTCAAATTTAAATCCCTCTAAATCTCTCGTTACCGTTGTCCTGTTGTAGCTGGGAAAGTTATTTAGTGCCCGTCAAAGCACATTTTTTGTTCTGGGTTGAAGTACAATTCCCAATTTAGCAATTTCATAATTTAGTGGTTCCTGCTATATCAGAGCTATTTGAAATCTATCCCAAAAAGGGTATATAATATTGAAGGTGCACATAGGGTCATTCAGAATAACTTCACACACACCCGCTACTGTGTATTTCCAAGTCTAATTCTGTCACTAAATCCATACCGGTCACCCAGCGCCTAAATACTAGGCCTCAAATTTATATCCCGCTGAATTTGAATACAATACATTGGGCCAAATAATATATTTGTTGTTGTGGTGAACCATAACAATGAGAAAAACATCTAGTAAGGGACGCGGACGTGGACATGGTCGTGGTGGTGTTAGTGGACCCTCTGGTGCTGGGAGAGGACGTGGCCGTTCTGCCACATCCACACGTCCTAGTGTACCAACTACCTCAGGTCCCAGTAGCCGCCAGAATTTACAGCGATATATGGTGGGGCCCAATGCCGTTCTAAGGATGGTAAGGCCTGAGCAGGTACAGGCATTAGTCAATTGGGTGGCCGACAGTGGATCCAGCACGTTCACATTATCTCCCACCCAGTCTTCTGCAGAAAGCGCACAGATGGCGCCTGAAAACCAACCCCATCAGTCTGTCACATCACCCCCATGCATACCAGGGAAACTGTCTCAGCCTCAAGTTATGCAGCAGTCTCTTATGCTGTTTGAAGACTCCGCTGGCAGGGTTTCCCAAGGGCATCCACCTAGCCCTTCCCCAGCGGTGAAAGACATAGAATGCACTGACGCACAACCACTTATGTTTCCTGATGATGAGGACATGGGAATACCACCTCAGCATGTCTCTGATGATGACGAAACACAGGTGCCAACTGCTGCGTCTTTCTGCAGTGTGCAGACTGAACAGGAGGTCAGGGATCAAGACTGGGTGGAAGACGATGCAGGGGACGATGAGGTCCTAGACCCCACATGGAATGAAGGTCGTGCCACTGACTTTCACAGTTCGGAGGAAGAGGCAGTGGTGAGACCGAGCCAACAGCGTAGCAAAAGAGGGAGCAGTGGGCAAAAGCAGAACACCCGCCGCCAAGAGACTCCGCCTGCTACTGACCGCCGCCATCTGGGACCGAGCACCCCAAAGGCAGCTTCAAGGAGTTCCCTGGCATGGCACTTCTTCAAACAATGTGCTGACGACAAGACCCGAGTGGTTTGCACGCTGTGCCATCAGAGCCTGAAGCGAGGCATTAACGTTCTGAACCTGAGCACAACCTGCATGACCAGGCACCTGCATGCAAAGCATGAACTGCAGTGGAGTAAACACCTTAAAACCAAGGAAGTCACTCAGGCTCCCCCTGCTACCTCTTCTGCTGCTGCCGCCTCGGCCTATTCTGCTGCTGCCGCCTCGGCCTCTTCCTCCGCCTCTGGAGGAACGTTGGCACCTGCCGCCCAGCAAACAGGGGATGTACCACCAACACCACCACCACCACCACCTCCGTCACCAAGCGTCTCAACCATGTCACACGCCAGCGTTCAGCTCTCCATCTCACAAACATTTGATAGAAAGCGTAAATTCCCACCTAGCCACCCTCGATCCCTGGCCCTGAATGCCAGCATTTCTAAACTACTGGCCTATGAAATGCTGTCATTTAGGCTGGTGGACACAGACAGCTTCAAACAGCTCATGTCGCTTGCTGTCCCACAGTATGTTGTTCCCAGCCGGCACTACTTCTCCAAGAGAGCCGTGCCTTCCCTGCACAACCAAGTATCCGATAAAATCAAGTGTGCACTGCGCAACGCCATCTGTAGCAAGGTCCACCTAACCACAGATACGTGGACCAGTAAGCACGGCCAGGGACGCTATATCTCCCTAACTGCACACTGGGTAAATGTAGTGGCAGCTGGGCCCCAGGCGGAGAGCTGTTTGGCGCACGTCCTTCCGCCGCCAAGGATCGCAGGGCAACATTCTTTGCCTCCTGTTGCCACCTCCTCCTTCTCGGCTTCCTCCTCCTCTTCTTCCACCTGCTCATCCAGTCAGCCACACACCTTCACCACCAACTTCAGCACAGCCCGGGGTAAACGTCAGCAGGCCATTCTGAAACTCATATGTTTGGGGGACAGGCCCCACACCGCACAGGAGTTGTGGCGGGGTATAGAACAACAGACCGACGAGTGGTTGCTGCCGGTGAGCCTCAAGCCCGGCCTGGTGGTGTGTGATAATGGGCGAAATCTCGTTGCAGCTCTGGGACTAGCCAATTTGACGCACATCCCTTGCTTGGCGCATGTGCTGAATTTGGTGGTGCAGAAGTTCATTCACAACTACCCCGACATGTCAGAGCTGCTGCATAAAGTGCGGGCCGTCTGTTCGCGCTTCCGGCGTTCACATCCTGCTGCTGCTCGCCTGTCTGCGCTACAGCGTAACTTCGGCCTTCCCGCTCACCGCCTCATATGCGACGTGCCCACCAGGTGGAACTCCACCTTGCACATGCTGGACAGACTGTGCGAGCAGCAGCAGGCCATAGTGGAGTTTCAGCTGCAGCACGCACGGGTCAGTCGCACTACAGAACAGCACCACTTCACCACCAATGACTGGGCCTCCATGCGAGACCTGTGTGCCCTGTTGCGCTGTTTCGAGTACTCCACCAACATGGCCAGTGGCGATGACACCGTTATCAGCGTTACAATACCACTTCTATGTCTCCTTGAGAAAACACTTAGGGCGATGATGGAAGAGGAGGTGGCCCAGGAGGAGGAGGAGGAGGAGGAGGAAGAGGGGTCATTTTTAGCACTTTCAGGCCAGTCTCTTCGAAGTGACTCAGAGGGAGGTTTTTGGCAACAGCAGAGGCCAGGTACAAATGTGGCCAGCCAGGGCCCACTACTGGAGGACGAGGAGGACGAGGATGAGGAGGAGGTGGAGGAGGATGAGGATGAAGCATGGTCACAGCGGGGTGGCACCCAACGCAGCTCGGGTCCATCACTGGTGCGTGGCTGGGGGGAAAGGCAGGACGATGACGATACGCCTCCCACAGAGGACAGCTTGTCCTTATCCCTGGGCAGCCTGGCACACATGAGCGACTACATGCTGCAGTGCCTGCGCAACGACAGCAGAGTTGCCCACATTTTAACCTGTGCGGACTACTGGGTTGCCACCCTGCTGGATCCACGCTACAAAGACAATGTGCCCACCTTACTTCCTGCACTGGAGCGTGATAGGAAGATGCGCGAGTACAAGCGCACGTTGGTAGACACGCTACTGAGAGCATTCCCAAATGTCACAGGGGAACAAGTGGAAGCCCAAGGCCAAGGCAGAGGAGGAGCAAGAGGTCGCCAAGGCAGCTGTGTCACGGCCAGCTCCTCTGAGGGCAGGGTTAGCATGGCAGAGATGTGGAAAACTTTTGTCAACACGCCACAGCTAACTGCACCACCACCTGATACGCAACGTGTTAGCAGGAGGCAACATTTCACTAACATGGTGGAACAGTACGTGTGCACACCCCTCCACGTACTGACTGATGGTTCGGCCCCATTCAACTTCTGGGTCTCTAAATTGTCCACGTGGCCAGAGCTAGCCTTTTATGCCTTGGAGGTGCTGGCCTGCCCGGCGGCCAGCGTTTTGTCTGAACGTGTATTCAGCACGGCAGGGGGCGTCATTACAGACAAACGCAGCCGCCTGTCTACAGCCAATGTGGACAAGCTGACGTTCATAAAAATGAACCAGGCATGGATCCCACAGGACCTGTCCGTCCCTTGTCCAGATTAGACATTAACTACCTCCCCATAACCATATATTATTGGACTCCAGGGCACTTCCTCATTCAATCCTATTTTTATTTTCATTTTACCATTATATTGCGAGGCTACCCAAAGTTGAATGAACCTCTCCTCTGCCTGTGTGCTAGGCCTAAATATATGCCAATGGACTGTTGCAGTGGTGGGTGACGTGAAGCCTCATTCTCTGCTATGACATGCAGACTGATTCTCTGCTGACATGAAGCCAGATCCTCTGTTACGGGAGCTCTCTCCTCTGCCTGGGTGCTGGGCCTAAATTTATGACAATTGACTGTTGCAGTGGTGGGTGACGTGAAGCCTGATTCTCTGCTATGATATGAAGACTGATTCTCTGCTGACATGAAGCCAGATTGTCTGTTACGGGACCTTTCTCCTCTGCCTGGGTTCTGGGCCTAAATTTATGAAAATTGACTGTTGCAGTGGTGGGTGACGTGAAGCCTGATTCTCTGCTATGATATGAAGACTGATTCTCTGCTGACATGAAGCCAGATTGTCTGTTACGGGACCTTTCTCCTCTGCCTGGGTTCTGGGCCTAAATTTATGAAAATTGACTATTGCAGTGGTGGGTGACGTGAAGCCTGATTCTCTGCTATGATATGAAGACTGATTCTCTGCTGACATGAAGCCAGATTGTCTGTTACGGGACCTTTCTCCTCTGCCTGGGTTCTGGGCCTAAATTTATGAAAATTGACTCTTACAGTGGTGGGTGACGTGAAGCCTGATTCTCTGCTATGATATGAAGACTGATTCTCTGCTGACATGAAGCCAGATTGTCTGTTACGGGACCTCTCTCCTCTGCCTGGGTGCTGGGCCTAAATTTATGACAATGGACTGTTGCAGTGGTGGCTGACGTGAAGCCTGATTCTCTGCTATGACATGCAGACTGATTCTCTGCTGTCATGAAGCCAGATTGTCTGTTACGGGACCTCTCTGCTCTGCCTGTGTGCTAGGCCTAAATATATGCCAATGGACTGTTGCAGTGGTGGCTGACGTGAAGCCTCATTCTCTGCTATGACATGCAGACTAATTCTCTGCTGACATGAAGCCAGATTGTCTGTTACGGGACCTCTCTCCTCTGCCTGGGTGCTGGGCCTAAATATATGCCAATGGACTGTTGCAGTGGTGGCTGACGTGAAGCCTCATTCTCTGCTATGACATGCAGACTAATTCTCTGCTGTCATGAAGCCAGATTGTCTGTTACGGGACCTCTCTGCTCTGCCTGTGTGCTAGGCCTAAATATATGCCAATGGACTGTTGCAGTGGTGGGTGACGTGAAGCCTCATTCTCTGCTATGACATGCAGACTGATTCTCTGCTGACATGAAGCCAGATTGTCTGTTACGGGACCTCTCTGCTCTGCCTGTGTGCTAGGCCTAAATATATGCCAATGGACTGTTGCAGTGGTGGGTGACGTGAAGCCTCATTCTCTGCTATGACATGCAGACTGATTCTCTGCTGACATGAAGCCAGATTGTCTGTTACGGGACCTCTCTGCTCTGCCTGTGTGCTAGGCCTAAATATATGCCAATGGACTGTTGCAGTGGTGGGTGACGTGAAGCCTCATTCTCTGCTATGACATGCAGACTAATTCTCTGCTGACATGAAGCCAGATTGTCTGTTACGGGACCTCTCTCCTCTGCCTGGGTGCTGGGCCTAAATTTATGACAATTGACTGTTGCAGTGGTGGGTGACGTGAAGCCTGATTCTCTGCTATGATATGAAGACTGATTCTCTGCTGACATGAAGCCAGATTGTCTGTTACGGGACCTTTCTCCTCTGCCTGGGTTCTGGGCCTAAATTTATGAAAATTGACTCTTACAGTGGTGGGTGACGTGAAGCCTGATTCTCTGCTATGATATGAAGACTGATTCTCTGCTGACATGAAGCCAGATTCTCTGTTACGGGACCTCTCTCCTCTGCCTGGGTGCTGGGTAGTGTTGAGCGCGAATATTCGAAAAGCAAATTTTTTTCGCGAATATCGCAACTTCGCGATTTCGCGAATATTTCGAATATAGTGCTATATATTCGTAAAAACGAATATTCGTTTTTTGTTTCCCCCCCCCCCCCCACAAAATTACAGTACACATATAATTGATTGTTTCCCAAAGGTCCAACAGCTCAGATCTTACTCACATTGCCTAGAAAGTGATTGAGGCGCGAATCTTCGTAAGGCGATTTTATTAGCGCACATGCGAATATCGGCACGTCCCAGAACAGAGGCAAAGGGCTTTGCATTCATACATTAGTGAATTGAGTTGCGAATCTTCGTAAGGCGATTTTATTAGCGCACATGCGAATATCTACACTTGTCCCAGAACAGAGGCAAAGGGCTTTGCATTCATACATTAGTGATTGAATTGAGCTGCGAATCTTCGTAAGGCGATTTTATTAACGCAAATGCAAATATCTACACTTGTCCCCAGAACAGAGAGGCAAAGGCCTGTGCATTCATATAGTATAGCACCATATTCGCGAATACGTAGAACTTCGTAAAATTCGATTTACGAATATTCGTATTTTTTATTTTACTTTCCACCTTACAGATTACATTGATCTGTACTCTGTCAACTACTGTCATCACCCCCCACTGTATCTCGATTGATTCCCAAAAGTCTCACATTCCCTAGAAAGTGATTGAGGTGCGAATCTTCGTAAGGCGATTTTATTAGCGCACATGCGAATATCTACACTTGTCCCAGAACAGAGGCAAAGGGCATTGCATTCATACATTAGTGATTGAATTGAGTTGCGAATCTTCGTAAGGCGATTTCATTAGCGCACATGTGAATTTTGCATAGCATATGTATTATGCGATAATTCGAATTATCGCATATGCGAAATAATAACGAATTTGAATAATCGCGAATATTTTACGAATATTCTTTCGAATATTCACAAAATTTCGCGAATTCGAATATGGGACATGCCGCTCAACACTAGTGCTGGGCCTAAATTTATGACAATGGACTGTTGCAGTGGTGGGTGACGTGAAGCCTGATTCTCTGCTATGACATGCAGACTGATTCTCTGCTGACATGAAGCCAGATTGTCTGTTACGGGACCTCTCTCCTCTGCCTGGGTGCTGGGCCTAAATATATGCCAATGGACTGTTGCAGTGGTGGCTGACGTGAAGCCTCATTCTCTGCTATGACATGCAGACTAATTCTCTGCTGACATGAAGACAGATTCTCTGTTACGGGACCTCTCTCCTCTGCCTGGGTGCCGGGGCCTAAATATCTGAGAATGGACTGTTCCAGTGGTGGCTGACGTGAAGCCTCATTCTCTGCTATGACATGCAGACTAATTCTCTGCTGACATGAAGACAGATTCTCTGTTACGGGACCTCCCTCCTCTGCCTGGGTGCTGGGCCTAAATATATGCCAATGGACTGTTGCAGTGGTGGCTGACGTGAAGCCTCATTCTCTGCTATGACATGCAGACTAATTCTCTGCTGACATGAAGACAGATTCTCTGTTACGGGACCTCCCTCCTCTGCCTGGGTGCTGGGCCTAAATATATGCCAATGGACTGTTGCAGTGGTGGCTGACGTGAAGCCTCATTCTCTGCTATGACATGCAGACTGATTCTCTGCTGACATGAAGCCAGATTCTCTGTTACAGGACCTCTCTCCTCTGCCTGTGTGTGTGCTGGGCCTAAATATATGCCAATGGACTGTTGCAGTGGTGGCTGACGTGAAGCCTCATTCTCTGCTATGACATGCAGACTGATTCTCTGCTGACATGAAGCCAGATTCTCTGTTACGGGACCTCTCTCCTCTGCCTGTGTGTGTGCTGGGCCTAAATATATGCCAATGGACTGTTGCAGTGGTGGCTGACGTGAAGCCTCATTCTCTGCTATGACATGCAGACTAATTCTCTGCTGACATGAAGACAGATTCTCTGTTACGGGACCTCCCTCCTCTGCCTGGGTGCTGGGCCTAAATATATGCCAATGGACTGTTGCAGTGGTGGCTGACGTGAAGCCTCATTCTCTGCTATGACATGCAGACTGATTCTCTGCTGACATGAAGCCAGATTCTCTGTTACGGGACCTCTCTCCTCTGCCTGTGTGTGTGCTGGGCCTAAATATATGCCAATGGACTGTTGCAGTGGTGGCTGACGTGAAGCCTCATTCTCTGCTATGACATGCAGACTGATTCTCTGCTGACATGAAGCCAGATTCTCTGTTACGGGACCTCTCTCCTCTGCCTGTGTGTGTGCTGGGCCTAAATATATGCCAATGGACTGTTGCAGTGGTGGCTGACGTGAAGCCTGATTCTCTGCTATGACATGCAGACTAATTCTCTGCTGACATGAAGACAGATTCTCTGTTACGGGACCTCCCTCCTCTGCCTGGGTGCTGGGCCTAAATATATGCCAATGGACTGTTGCAGTGGTGGCTGACGTGAAGCCTCATTCTCTGCTATGACATGCAGACTAATTCTCTGCTGACATGAAGACAGATTCTCTGTTACGGGACCTCTCTCCTCTGCCTGGGTGCCGGGGCCTAAATATCTGAGAATGGACTGTTCCAGTGGTGGGTGACGGGAAGCCAGATTCTCTGCTATGGAACCTCTCTCCAATTGATTTTGGTTAATTTTTATTTATTTAATTTTTATTTTAATTCATTTCCCTATCCACATTTGTTTGCAGGGGATTTACCTACATGTTGCTGCCTTTTGCAGCCCTCTAGCTCTTTCCTGGGCTGTTTTACAGCCTTTTTAGTGCCGAAAAGTTCGGGTCCCCATTGACTTCAATGGGGTTCGGGTTCGGGACGAAGTTCGGATCGGGTTCGGATCCCGAACCCGAACATTTCCGGGATGTTCGGCCGAACTTCTCGAACCCGAACATCCAGGTGTTCGCTCAACTCTAGTGATGTCCTGTTCTGCTATCTTCTGTCCAACTGCCCCAACAACAAACAAATAGGTGGGAGATGATGAGACAGCATGAGAACTCCTCCTGTTGATAAAAGCTAATATTCTGACCACGTGTTATTAGTAATCAGTAAAGAAATTCAGGTAATTCCGAAAGGTTCACTTACTTTTTCTGGCTGTAAGAAGTGACCAAATCTCAACCCTAAGGACTGTGATACTGGATCCTATGCCAGGTCAATTGTGAACAGAGCTGCGCATTGTACCTTTGTTGTGCAGGTATAGTCAGCAACAAAGCCAAAGTCAGGATTAGAACAGAGTGCGGCAAGCCAAAGAACGAGACAGCAGTTAAGTCAGGTCATACCCAGGATTAGCACTACTAGTACTAGGCTTAGTATCAAGAAGATTAGGCACTGGCATAGTCAGGGCTCATGAACAAAGCCAAAGTCAGGATCAGACCCAATGGCCCTGATTTTAATTAAACAGTGCACATACAGCCGGAACAGGAGGTGGGTTCCAGGGAAACAGAGAAGAAGAAGAAGTGTTAGTTTCCTGGCATGGTGCTGGAACCAGGCGAGGTAATACTCTGCCAAGTATCAATGCAACCAACATCAAAAAATGGGTCTGAATTGATCATTGTGAGAACTGTGTTCATTTCACTCGCTGTTACAAGAACATGCTGTTGCTGAAAAGCTATTGATAATCTCAGTGGTTGCTAGGATCAGAGATGTTTCATAAATGATCACAAACTTGTGTAAAATCAGAGTAGAACAACAATACTGCAGCAAATATCCAGGAAATATTTTATTCTATCTTCTTTCTAGCCTAAAATCTCATTAATCTCTCCCCACTGACATCGGTGATTGATTTATCTTATTATTTCCTCTGGTACTTACTATATAAAATACACTAAAATGGAAACAGGACTGTAACCCGGTTATAGTCGGAGATAAATCATATTTTTTGGACAAACATTGTTCAGTGGAGCACTGGATTGTATATTTCATCCATATGATTTGATTAGTTGCGATTCTCTAAACAGACATTCGTTATTATTGCAATCAAAAACTTGTATGAGATAAGGATACGCGTGAAACAGGATGTAAAACCAAAGACGTAAATCTTCCAATACTCACATTTTACCTTGTAATTCAGTAAACTATGAATATAAAGGCCACCTGATGGGACTGATTCACATGACTGTGTTCATTTTGTGGACAGCAAACTGCAGATCCGCAAGAAATGGGCCATCAGTGTGCACCCAACATCGCGGTGTGGACTCACTGACTTCAATGAGTCTGCGATCCGCAATATACAGCCAAAGATGAGACATGTCCTATCTTTACAGGTGTGACAACACAGATCCAGGAGTACACGGAAAGATTTGTGCACACGCTCGTGTGAATGAGGGCTAAAAGGGTCTTTCTGGGCAAACATTATTGATGACCTATCCAGGATAAATCTGCTCAGTAGGGTCCAACATTCAGTATCCCATGGATCAGTAGAACAGAGAGGAAAGTACAGCTCCGTTCAAAGTGTAGAGGTCGTGCCGGGTTACTACAACATTTACTTGAAGGATAGGTCATCTATATTGAAAACCCCTTTAAAGGATCAATCTAGGTAGGATGCACCAAATCTATTACACAGCATGAGGTTCTAAGATGCAATAACGACCCCTTTAAAAGAATAATCTACATAAAACTGATTCAATGGGGAGATTTATCAGGCAGAAGAGGCAGCAAATTTATCTTAGATCCTCATGCTGTGAGATATCCAAAATATTTTTCTCCTCCATACACCACCTCTTGGTTAGCTTAGTGTAGAGTGTAGACCATTCTTTTGTGCCAAAACATTGGTGCAGTATGGTACATTTTAAGCCATGCCCCTTTTTCTAAGCTACACCTTTTTTTCCTAGACACTTTTCAAGACTTTCTAATAATGTGCAGAAAGTGTCTACAACAAATCATAAATTAGACACAAGGCGCGTACCCCAGTTTTTTTGTGCAGACTGAGCCAGATTTGTGGTGCAGTTAGCTTAGAAGATGAAGATGAAGTGCATGACTTTTATATTCTTTAAATCTCTTTGTCATGCATCACCCCTCATATCCTTCACTAGGCATAGCACAACGTGCCACCCCCCCAAGGCCGATCCTGACCCAGGTTTATAGGAATGCCGAGTGGTGTTGTGCGACCTCAACAGTCTCTGTGTCACGGACGTACCGATACAGAAGGACGTCCCCGTGACAGTGGGAGACAGAAAATCTGTGAGACTGGCAACACGTGCTTTGATGTCAATAGACGTCTGTGTTGTTTCTGATACTGGCCACACCTCTAACCTCCAGGTGTTGCTATTGTGGTCATTTAACTTTCCTTATTTATAGTTGCTTCTCCCACAATGCTGTGCGGTTTATAGCTTTAGTGGTATTTGTGGTCTGCTGATGTTTGGTTCTCGACTGAGTTCCTGTTGCTGCCATTGCTACTGGAAAGTTAAGTGTCTCCTTTCCCTTTTGCATTTTGTTTTGGTTTATCTGCCCTTTGTTGTAGGCCTGAGGGAGACTCCTGGTTGTCCTTCCTTTCTGGACAAACAGGTAGTCTCAGTCCTGTCACTATCGCCAGGGTATTATAGGGTGAGTTAGGACTCTAGGTACTCCTGCATATGAACTCACCTACCTTTGCAGTCTGTACATACTAATAGCCAGTCAGGACTGTGACTAGGGATTTGACTAGAAGGTATCCTTCTTTCTTCCCTTGCTTTCAGGCCTTTTTCCTTGTTCCCTCTCCTTCTTTGTCTGGTGTGGTGTCTCCCTCCCACACACAGGCGTGAACTCTGTGTGTCACGATGCTCCTACCTGGATACCGTCTTGGGTCCGAAGCAATAAAGTGGATTAATGATGGTGGAGGTGGAGAATAAATCGAGTCGAGACCTTTATAAAGTTCAACAACTTTACTTGAGTAAACTTTCATCCAGATAATATTCAGGCTTTCTCTTGGTTCCAGTAGGTTTTGGCATAACTGGCAGGCAAACTTGGGTACTCTGTTTTCTCTCTCTGCTGCGCTAAATTCGTCTCTATTCTGGCAGCTAGATTTTCGGTCTGTTCTCCATCTGTGGAGTGGGGTGCCTACTAGCGCCACAGTGTATAACGCAGGCGCGCCGGACTGCAGACACTGCTGGCAGTTTGTGAGTTAAAATCCCACTGTCTTTCTGCTAAAGCTACATAGCTGGTTGTTGGTGTTCGCTCCCCCCCTCCCTTGGGGGGGCGGGGTAATGGGTGAAGATACCACCCTTAGAGTTAATAAAAAGGAGGGTCATCCCTGTGTCCTGCCTCTTAGTCTCCGGCACCTCTGGAAGGAAGCTTCCTAACAAGGTATGGCCGACGACAGAGCCCCCCTGGCAGCCCTAGCTGCTAGAGTCCAGGAAAACCCAGCTTTCCTAACATCCCTCATTGCTGGCTTGCAGGAGCCCCCTCCTGCTATGCCTGCAGGGGACTCTTTAGTTTCTGGCCGCCCTAAACGGCGTACTAGAGCCCCAGCCAGACTCAGCTCTCCCTCCCTCCCTCCTCCACGTGGGAGAGGTTCAAAGCGGGGGTGCGCAGCCTCCAGCGTGTGTGCAGGAGTGTTATCAGCTCAGCCTGCAGCACGTTCTGGTCTCCCGCCCCCTGCTTCTTTCATTAACCCCCGAGCTCCCTCTGTCCCCTTGCCTGAGCTAGTGCCTAGTAACACTGCTAGTGTGCCCACATCTGCTGTGATCTCTGCCCCCACTCTGGCACTAAGTGCCCAGGCATCCCAGGTCCCTGCAGCGCAGCATACAGCTGCGCTCACCTGTGTTAATGAGCGGGGTAGCGATGTTTCCAGAGAGCTGGCCGGAGTGCAGTCAGTGCTTCCGGCAGCGTGGTCTGTGGCTCCGCCCCCCTCCAGTCCTCAGCAGTTTCCCGCTCCCTGGCAGGCAAGCTCCTCTCTCCTCAGCTCCCTGCTGCAGACTGTCACCCCAGGGATTATGGGCAATAGAAATTCCAATGTGTCATCTGCAGATGAGCCCAGGGATGCCCCCTCTACCGAGGCACAGGCTCCTGGGAGTGCCAACAGTTGCACTAATGCTCCTGCCAACCCACTCCCCCTACCCCCCAATCCCACTCAGGCCACCCTGCCTGACTTTATTGTAGCCAATCCCACCACTTCCTCATCGCTTTTGGCACATTTAGGGCCCCCTACTGGGGTCTCTGCCCCTATTGCGCATATGGGGGAACGCCCCAATTCCAGAAGGTGCTCATCTGATGTATCCGACCGCCGTTATCGGCGCAGGTCGGCAGCTTGTCATCCACGTTGTTCCCGTCATCGTTCACGGTCTGTGCGGCGGTCCCACAGAAGTGCCCGCTCCAGATCGTCTCGTTGGCGGTCACCTTCATCATCGGAGGTCAGCTCCTGCAGCGATATCGCTGGCAGGTCTCATTCACGACGCAGAAGGGGTGCCCATGCATCAGCTGCACGGTCTTCTCGCGGGGCCAGCCGGGCCAGCGCGGTTCAGGATCCGAATCCTCCAATCGCTCCAGTCGAACCTCCAGGTCCTTCTACTACTGGTGAGTTGAATTTTACGGGGGCTTGGGGGGCCTCTTTGGGTCCTCAGTTGGTCCCGGTACTTAAATCTTTATTGTCGCACTTGGACGGGAGTAATGCTGCTGCAGGTAAGCCCCCTCCTGCTGCCCCGCCTAGGGCAGGTGATCATAAAGAATCGCTATTCTGCGGCCTGTCTCCTTTGGGGGCGCACTTGGACATGGACACTATGGAGAAAATTTGGGCTAACCAATACATAGACATCTGGTCATTAGTTACTGTAGACCAGCATACTGTAGATAAAGAGCGTTCCCCCAATTCAGACAGGTTCATCGATCGCCGGCCCAAGGTGGCGCGCACCATGGGTAATTGGCTACAGGCCTTCTCGGTCTTGGGTTATGTCATGGCACAGAAGCACCCGGAGCGCTGCGGTGAATTATTTCTGTATTTGGAATCCGTTTATAGCGCCTATAAGTCCCACGGCGGTTCCGCCTGGTGGCGCTACGACGAGGAGTTCCGTAGGCGATTGGCGCTTCTACCGCATATCGGTTGGGGTGTCAAATCCACAGACCTCTGGTTGCGACTGATGCTGTCACAAAAATCTGTGCCCTTTCAGTCAGCGGCCCCCGGCCCCACTTCCAGCGGTCAGGGGCCTGTGTCAATCCGCAGGCCAGGATCCTGCTGGATGTATAACGAAGGACACTGTAGGTTCTTCTCTCTATGTAAATTCAAACATGAGTGTTCCGTCTGCGGGGGATCTCATGCGGCCATTCGATGCCCTAACCAGCAGCCGGCCAGATCCAACGCATCCTCTACCGCAAAAGAGCTCAGTGAGCGTAGCAGAGATGTCCCCGTGGCTAGAGCTGTACCCCAATAAAAGGGCTTCCGCTGAGCTTAGGTTTGGTTTTTCCTTCGGTTTTCCATCCCTTTTTGGTTATCCTGCCGCCCTAGCTGTGCGGGCAACCTTCCGTGTGCCCCCCGGTATTCAGAGGTTTTGCAGTCTAAAATTCGGAAGGAGGTTGAGTTAAGTAGAATAGTTGGCCCCTTTTTCATCCCTCCTTTTGATAATATCCGGGTTTCACCATTGGGCAGTTTTTAGACATCATTTGTCCTTCCCCAAAGGCGATTCTGTCAATGACGGGATTTCTAAGGAGGACGCTACAGTCTCCTGTGTTTCCTTTGACAGGGCAGTCTCTTTACTAAGAGCGGCAGGCCGGGGTGCTTTATTGGCGAAGTCGGACATTGTGTCACGTACGCTTAACGCTCAAGCTTAAATGGGACTTTCAGGTGGCGCAGTTTTCTGCTTTCTTACAACGGCCATACGTGCTGGCAGCTCCCGGATATTTCCAGCCCGACCTGTCCCTGTTTACTGACTCGGCGGGTTCTGTCGGTTTTGGTGCCATCCTAGGTACGCAGTGGTGCGCATCTCCCTGGCCTCAGGAGTGGCGCACGGCGGGCCTTTGTTCCAATATTACTTTGTTGGAACTTTTTCCCATTATAGTGGCCATCGAATTATGGGGACCTTTGCTACAAAATAGGAGGGTATGTTTTTGCACGGATAACATATCTGTGGTTCATTGTGTTAACCGGTTGTCTTCCTCATCCCCCCCGGTTTGGGCTTTGTTCGGCACCTGGTGTTAAGATGTTTACAGGATAATATTTATTTTCGTGCCTCTCGTGTTCCAGGTATCATTAACAGCGCTGCTGATGCGCTTTCTCATTTCATTGGCAGGAGTTCCGGACCCTAGTGCCAGCAGCTTCACCGGAGGGCTCCATGTGCCCGGCCCATCTCTGGGACATCCCGCTGAGCGAGTGACTCCTCTCATCAGAGCCTCAGTGGCTCCTAGGCCCTGGACGGGTTATGGTAAGGCCTGGGCTGGCTGGGTAGCGCTAGCAGGGACCCATCTGGTCCATTCCTCTGTGTCGGATCGTCTGAGCGTAACCATCGACTGTGCGGAAAGAGCTGTGCAGAAAGAGCATCGGCGCCCGGTTTCATTTCATCTACTGGTCCAACTGCTTCAGGCCTCGCAACAAGCTTGCCCTTCCCCGCAAGAAGTCTTGTTGTTTTGCGCTGCATTTTGCCTTGCGTTTTTCTGAGCTTTTCTGATAAGCGAGCTCCTCCCCCCGTCCAAGTTCCAGCCAGGGGGTGTTTTGCAAGAGGATGTCCTTATTACGGATTCCTTGGTGCGCATTCGCCTCCGCCGGTCAAAAAAAAAAAAAAAAATGATATTTTGGCCGGGGTTCTAGCGTGTCGTTATATCGCATTCCCGGCCCTGCTTGCCCAGTCGCGGCGACCTCGGAATTCACGGCATCTCGCCCTCCATGCCCCTTGTTTTTATGCCATGCAACGTCCTCCCCTCTCACCCGCTTTCAGCTTTGCTCGGTTTTCCGGCGCTGCTTAACGGTCCTCGGTTGCCTGCCGGGGATTATGGGTCACATTCTTTCAGGATTGGCGCGGCGACGGAGGCTGCCAGGGCGGGGTTACCTGATGCTGAAGTGCAACGTATTGGTCGCTGGAAGTCTAATTGTTTTGTGTCTTATGTCCGCCCTGACTTGCTTTAATTTTCTTGCAGATTCCCCTCGACCCACGGTCTGTTTTGTGGGGCATTCGTACCTGTTCTGGGCTTGTCAGAGAGCTGAATCAAGACCCGGCGGTCGGTGCCTGGGTTTCCAGAATGTGGAAGTCATTTGGCGTGGCCTTCGCTGGTCGCAGGTTTTGCCGGAAACGGTTCACCTCAGCACGCTTGCACGCTCCCCTGTGATTCTGGTAAACCATGCTGGGGGTAATGACCTCTGCTTGCTGAAAGTAGCAGAGCTCATTACCCTCATTAGAGCGGATTTGGAAAGAATTCCTACTTTCTTTCCCGAAGTGGTTATTGGATGGTCTGAGATGATCCCCAGGGTCACTTGGCAGGGTGCGAGGGATTCCGGTTCAATTGAGAGGGCCAGAAGGTCCATTAATGCTAGAATATCCCGTTCTGTTCGATCCCGGGGTGGAGTAGTTATTCGCCGCTACCAGCTGGAGGGTGGCGACCAGCGTTTGATGCGGCCCGGTGGTGTGCACCTCAATGATATTCGCTTAGACATTTTCCTCTCTGGCCTGCAGGATGGGGTTAAGCAAGCCTTGTTTTTGCTGGGTGGGGGTCTGAGCGCCGTGTAGAGGTACACGGGCTCCTCCGTGGAGGTCGGAGGATTACAAGAGTTACAACGGAGGGGAAGGCGGACTTGCGCACCAATGTTTGGTGTGGCATAGCGCTTCTCGCACTCCGGGGACCGGCTTTGGGCCGGGCAGTTTATAGTTGATGGTTATTCTCAAAGGATTGAGTCTAAAATAATGAATAAGAATAAAGCTGTGACCGACCTTCCACCCACAAAAATTTGGCTGTTGGTGTCGTTTTTCCAGGCAGAGAGACAGGAGTTTGTGTGAGGTGTGTCAGTTGTCTGCAGTCTACTAGCGCCACAGTGTATAACGCAGGCGCGCCGGACTGCAGACACTGCTGGCAGTTTGTGAGTTAAAATCCCACTGTCTTTCTGCTAAAGCTACATAGCTGGTTGTTGGTGTTCGCTCCCCCCCTCCCTTGGGGGGGCGGGGTAATGGGTGAAGATACCACCCTTAGAGTTAATAAAAAGGAGGGTCATCCCTGTGTCCTGCCTCTTAGTCTCCGGCACCTCTGGAAGGAAGCTTCCCCCCCCCTCCCTCCCTTTGGTTATTTTTCCGATTGTTTTGCATGTTTCTTTTCAGATCTGATTTAAGTCACAGCAGGAGGTCGGAGGATTACAAGAGTTACAACGGAGGGGAAGGCGGACTTGCGCACCAATGTTTGGTGTGGCATAGCGCTTCTCGCACTCCGGGGACCGGCTTTGGGCCGGGCAGTTTATAGTTGATGGTTATTCTCAAAGGATTGAGTCTAAAATAATGAATAAGAATAAAGCTGTGACCGACCTTCCACCCACAAAAATTTGGCTGTTGGTGTCGTTTTTCCAGGCAGAGAGACAGGAGTTTGTGTGAGGTGTGTCAGTTGTCTGCAGTCTTTGGCTGTTGCTTCCCTCTGGAGAGACTCCTGCTGCAACAGGGGGGCCTCCCCTAGCTGCTACATCATGGCACGTCTGCATCTGACCCTGTCCTAACTTAGACTGACTAGACACTTCCTGCTGCCTCTCCCTTGGTAGGAATTGGGACTAGCCCACTTCTTCCCAAAGGGGGGGGGGGTGGAATTTGTTTAGTCACAGCATTTTACTTTTATTTTAGAAGTTTCTTTCCTATAGAGAAGTCTATGGGAAAATGTCTGGAAAAAAATGCCACATTCAGGGCATGGTGCATTTTGCAAATGACCTTTAGGAACAAAAAAAGGCCAGGAACCTCTCAAAATACCACTGCAAATAATAATAATAATAATAATGAAAGTTATTTCCTATTGGCTAGCATTTAACATTTGGCAGCAGTGTTTTTTGCTTAAAACAAAAAAAAATATGTTCTTAAAAAAATAACCTATGTGTGCAACCACTCTCACAAATGAGCCTTTCTGCAAGATTTGGAGCTTTTACCTTTGCCGGAAAAGTTTGGGTTCGAGTTCGGTGTTCGGGCATTTAATAAAGCTTTTGAAAGGCTGCAGGGCAGCCAATCAAGAAGCTTTTAAGCTGTGGGCACTTAGAAGCCATCACAGCCATGCCTAGTAATGGCATGGCTGTGATTGGATGGTGCATAATGTGACCGAGCCTCTATACAATCCGGATCACATGTAGCACCGCTCATCAGCTCTGAGTAGTGCAGGGACAGGGGGCAGGCAGCTGAAGCGAGGGAGAGTGTTAGGAATCTGACTATTTGTTTTGTGGGTGACTTATAATGATTTTTTATGGGTGCAGTGCACCAGCTTTGTACCCGTGACATAGAAATATAATAATTAATCTGGCTGTTAATTCTGTGGGTGACCTATAGCGATATTTTGTGGGTGCAATGCACCATTTTTGTACCCCTGACACAAATATATAATAGTAAATCCGTCTGTTAGATGGGTGACATATACCCATTTTTGGTGTGAGATACACATGCACTTTATACGTAACAGGGAAATTAATATAGTTAATCCGTCTGTTAGTTCGGTGGGTGGCATATTCCCATTTTTGGTGTGAGGTACACCTGCACTTTATACGTGACAGGGAAATTAATATAGTTAATCTGTTAGTTTGGCCGGTGACATATACCCATTTTTGGTGTGAGGTACCCCTGCACTGCATACGTGACAGGGAAATTTATATAGTTAATGTGTCTGTTAGTTCGGTAGGTGACCTTAAAGAATGAGGAGAGCATCAACTAAAGGGCATTGGCCCTGGTTGTGGTGCTGCTGGTGGTGGTGGAGCTCCTGTTGCAGGGAGAGGACGTGGTCGATCTGTGCCAGCTACATGTAGTTAACTACACAGTAGATTGGATGGCTGACAGTGCCTCCAGTTCCTTCACATTGTCTCCCACACGGTCCTCTGCTGAAACCGCAGAGTTGGCACCTGCAGCTCCTGGGCATCTGTTTTTCACCTCACCCCCTTTCAAATCAGCCAAGCAGTCTGAGCCCCAAGTCGTGCAGCAGTCTCTTATGCTTTTTGATGACTCTGCTGACGGGGTTTCCATGGGCCATCCACCTAGCCCTGCCCCAGAAGTGGAAGAGAGAGTGCACTGATGCCCAACCACTTATGTTTCAGGATGTGGACATGAAAGGACCACCGCAACATGTCTCTGATGATGAAGAAACACAGGTGCCAACTGCTGAGGCTTTCTGCCGTGTGCAGACCAGCAAGGACAGCAGGGGTGAAAAGTGGGTGGAAGATGATGTGGAGGATGATGAGGTCCTAGACCCCACATAGAATCAAGGTAATTCGAGTGACTTGTGCAGTTTGGAGGAAGAGGTTTTGGTCACACAGCCCTAGCCGCACAGCAAAAGAGTGAGCAGGGTGCAAAGGCAGAGTGGCCGTCCCCTAGCCAGTATGCCTGCTACTGCTCACTGCACCCAGGGACTGAGCACACCAAAGCCAGCTCCAAGAAGTTCCGTGGTGTGGCAGTTCTTCAGACAATGTGCTGATGACAAGACGCGAGTGGTTTGCACGCTGTACAATCAGAGCCTGAAGCGAGGCATAAATGTTCTAAACCTGAGCACTACCTGCATGAACAGGGCATCTAAATGCAAAGCACGAACTTCAGTGGAGTGTACACATCTGAAAACCACAAAAGATCTCAGGCTCCTCTTGCTCCCTCTTCTGCTGCAGTCTCGGCCTCTTCCTCCCCCTCTGGAGTGACAGTGGCACCTGCCACCCTGCAAACAGAGGATGTGGCAGCAACACCACCACCTCAACCCAGCATGTCCACACTGTCCCATGGAATCGTTCAGCTGTGCATTCCCCAAACACCGGAGAGAAAGAGGAAGTATCCCCCTACCCACCCGCGATCCCTGGCCCAGAATGCCAGCATTTCCAAATTTCTGGCCTTTGAAATGCTGTAATTCCATCTGGTGGATATAGAGACTTTAAAAAACCTTATGGCGGTGGCTGTCCCACAGTACGTGGTTCCCAGCCGCCACTACTTTTCCAGGCAAGCCATTCCTGCCCTGCACAACCAAATGGCAGACAAAATCAGGTGTGCACTGCGCAACGCCATCTGTGGCAAGGTCCACATATCTGCCGATACGTGGACCAGTAAGCACGGGAAGGGACATTTTATCTGCCTAACTGCACACTGGGTAAATGCAGTGGTGGCTGGGCCTGAGGCAGATAGCAGTTTGTCCAACGAGGATAGCAGGACATTTCTCGTTGCCTCCTGTTGACTCCTCCTCCTACTCCGCTTCCTCCTCTACCACCTCCTCATGCGGTCAACGTAAAAAATACAAATCTGAGGGGTCAGCTGCAGCGTTTGAAGATTACAAAGGCCTTAATAAAATCTGTAAAAAGGAGACAAAATTTGCAAAAATACAAAACCAACAGCAGGTGGCAAAAGAGAGCAAAACAAATCCCGAGCAGGTAGGTCTCCTAAATAATGGTAAAGGGGGGGTAGTCACTGAAGATGAGGAAAAGGCAGAGTTACTAAATGGGTTTCTTAGCTCTGTATATACAAAAGAAGAGAAAGGAGCTGATATCTGTAGCGTCGGGTCTGTTAGTACATCCAGTAATATACTCACTTGGCTAACTGTAGATATGGTCTAAGAAAAGTTAAATAGGGTAAATGTGAACAAGGCTCCGGGTTCAGATGGATTACACCCAAGAGTGCTTAAAGAGCTCAGTTCAGACATTGCTGTGCCTCTGTTTATAATATTTAAAGATTCTCTAGGTACTGGTACAGTGCCAAGTAATTGTTGCAAGGCAAACGTGGTGCATTATAGACCAGTTAGTTTAACTTCTGTTGTGGTAAAAATGTTTGAAGGACTCTTAAGGGACTATATACAGTAGTATGTGACTGTAAATAACCAACATGGGTTTACCAAGGACAGAAGTTGTCACACTAACCTGATTTGTTTATATGAGGAGGTGAGTAGTAGCCTGGACAGAAGGTTGGCTGTGGATGTAGTGTTTCTGGAATTTGCAAAGGCTTTTGATACTGTCCTTCATAGCTGTTTAATAGGTAAAGTAAGGTCTACAGGCTTGGAAAGTATAGTTTGTAATTGGATTGAAAACTGGCTGAAGGACCGTGTCCAGAGAGTTGTGGTCAAGTGGTGTACCCCAAAGTTCAGTGCTGGGCCCTTTATTATTTAATTTATTTATTAATCTTATCGAGGATGAGATTAATAGAACCATTTCTATTTTTGCAGATGATACTAAGTTATGCAGAATTGTACAGTCTATAGAAGATGTCCATATACTACATGCTGACTTGAACACTCTGAGTGATTGGGCATCAACTTGGCAAATGAGGTTCAATGTGGAGAAATGTAAAGTTATGCATTTTGGTAGTAATAATCTCTATGTTTCATATGTCCTAGGTAATGTAACACTGGGAGAGTCGCTTATAGAGAAAGATTTGGGTGTCCTTGTGGATGGTAGATTAAATTACAGCATACAATGTTAATCAGCTGCTTCTAAGGCCACCAGTATACTGTCATGCATTAAACGAGGCATGGACTCGTGGAGCAGGGATGTAATATTACCACTTTACAAAGCGTTGGTGCGGCCTCATCTGAAATATGCAGTTCAGTTCTGGGCACCAGTCCATAGAAAGGATGCACTGCAGCTGGAAAAAGTACATAGGAGAGCGACTAAAATGATAAGGGACATGGAGGGTCTTAGGCTACTTTCACACTAGCGGCAGGACGGATCCGACAGGCTGTTCTGCCTGTCAGATCTGTCCTGCCGCTATTTCGCCGTGCTGCTGGACCGCCACTTCGTCCCCATTGACTATAATGGGGACGGTGGCGGAGCTCCGGCACAGCACAGCAGTGCACGGCGAAAGGCTGCCGGACTAAAAGTACTGCATGTCTGACTTTTTAGTCCGGCAGCCTCTCACCGCGAACTGCTGTGCTGTTCAATGGGGACGGAGCGGCGGAAACGGCAGTCCGGCAGCGCGCCGAAAAAGCGACAGGACGGATCCGACAGGGTGAACAGCCACTGGTGTGAACGTACCCTTAGTTATGAAGAAAGATTAAAAGAATTAGATTTATTTAGTCTTGAGAAGAGACGTCTAAGGGGGGGACATGATTAACCTATACAAATATATAAATGGGCCATACAAAAAATACGGTGAAAAACTGTACCATTTAAAATGCGCTCAATTGGAGAGGAAAAAGTTCAGTCTCCAGAAGTGTCAAAGCTTCTTTACTGTAAGAATGGTGAAGCTGTGGAATAGACTTCCTCAGGACGTGGTCACAGCAGGAACAGTGGACAGTTTTAAAAAGGGTTTAGATGAATTCTTAAAAGTAAGGCCCCTTTCACACGGGCGAGAATTCCGCAATGCATGTGGTGAATGCAATGCATCTGCACTGAATCTGGACCCATTCACTTCAATGGGGCTGTTCAGATGAGCAGTGATTTTCACGCATCACTTGTGCATTGCGTGAAAATCGCAGCATGTTCTATTCAGCGTTTTTCATGCAACGCAGGCCCCATAGAAATTAATTTACTGTATTATTTTCCCTTATAACATGGTTAAAAGGAAAATAATAGCATTCTTAATACAGAATGCTTACAAAAATGTGGCTTGAGGGGTTAAAAAAATAAATAAAAATTAACTCACCTCATCCTCTTGTTCATCTTTCAGGACCTGCAAAAGGACCTTTGACTTCATTCTTCATTCAGCAGGACCTGCGCTGATGTCATCAAAGGTACTTTAGCAGGTTCTGAAAGAAGAAGAAAGAAGACAAGCCGGCTGCGCGAACAAGAGGATGAGATGAGTTAATTTTTATTTTTATTTTTTAACCCCTCAAGCCACGTTTTAGTAAACATTCTGTATTAACAATGCTATTATTTTCCTTTATAACCATGTTGTAGAAAATGAGTAGAACACCTAACGCAAACCCGAACTTCAGTGAAGAAGTCCGGGTTCGGGTCTGGGTACCACATTCATTTTTTTCTCACGCGCGTGCAAAACGCGTGCACTCGCGCTGAAAAAACTGAACATCGGAACTAAATCACAGTCAAAACGGACTGCAATTTCGTGCCTACTCGCGCGGGTTTCCCGCAATGCACCTGGGACGCATCAGGAGCAAATCCGGGACGCCCATGTGAAAGAGGCCTAAACAACATTAATGCTTATGAAAACGTGAAGAAATCTGAATCTCAACTCCTTCTGGGATTTGCGTCCCCACCTATCCCTTGGTTGAACTTGATGGACTTATGTCTTTTTTTCAACCGTATTAACTATGTAACTATGTAGCACCTTCACCACCAACTTCAACACGGCCAGGGGGAAACGACAGCAGGCTCTTTTGCAACTCATCTCTTTGGGGGAAAAACCCCACACCGCTCAGGAGATGTGGATGGGCATGTAACAACAGACCGATGAGTGGTTGGTGCCGCTGAGCCTCCAGCCTGGACTGGTGGTGTGCGATAATGGGCAAAACTGTACTTGCAGCTGGTTTGACGCACATCCCTTTCCTGGCGCATGTACTGAATTTGGTGGTGGAAAGGTTCCTGAAAAATTAGCCCGATATGTCAGAGCTGCTGCAGAAAGTGCGGGCTTTCGGTGTTCTCACCTTGCTGCTGCTCAACTGTCTGCGCTGCAGCGTAACTTTGGCCTTTCCGCTCACCGCCTCATATGTGACGTACCCACAAGATGGAACTCCACCTTGCACATGCTGGAGAGAATGTGCGAGCAGCAGCAGGTGATAGTGGAGTTTCAGCTGCAGCACGCTCTGCAGAACAGCACCACTTCACCACCAATGAGTGGGCCTCCATGCGAGACCCGTGTGCCCTGTTGCGCTGTTTGAGTACTCCACCAACATGGCCAGTGCCGAGGACGCAGTCCTCATCGTTACTATCCCACGTCTATGTCTCCTTGAAAAAACACTTCAGGCGATGATGGAAGAGGATGTGGCACAGAAGGAAGAGGAGGAGGAAGAGGGATCATTTCCACGATTATCAGGCCAGTCATTCACAAGTGGCTCGGAGGGTGGGTTCCTGCACCAACAGAGGCCAGATACACAACTGTCCAGCCAGGGCACAGTTCTGCAGGATGAGGAGGATGATGATGAGGAGGAACCGTGTTCACAGCAGGGTGGCACCGAAAGCAGCTCATGGGCATCACTGGAGCGTGGCTGGGGGGATACAGAGGACACAAACGATACACCTCCCACAGAGGACAGCTTGTCGTTGCCTCTGGGCAGCCTGGCACACATGAGAAACTACATGCTGCAGTGCCTGCGCAACAACCACCGAGTTGACTACATTCTAACCAGTGCTGATTCCTGGGTGGCCACCCTGCTGGATCTCTGCTACAAGGACAACGTGCTGTTCTTAATTCCGTCACTGGAGCGTGATCGGAAGATGCGCGAGTACAAGCGCACGCTGGTAGACGAGCTGCTGGTGGCATTCCCACCTGACAGAGGGCGCTCAGTGGAAGCACAAGGCGAAGGCCGAGGAGGAGAAAGAAGTCGCCAATGCAGCTGGGGCACCACCAGCACCTCAGAAGGGAGGGTTAGCATGGCCGAAATGTGGAAAAGCTTTGTAAGCATGCCACAACAACCAGCACCACCAGCTGATGCGGAACATCTTAGCGGGAGGCAGCATTTCAGCAACATGGTGGAACAGTACGTGTGCACATGCCTACACGTACTGAATGACGGGTCTGCCCCATTCAACTTCTTGGTCTCCAAATTGGGAACATGGCCTGAGCTTGCCTTTTAGGTCTTGGAGGTGCTAGCCTGCCCTGCAGCAAGTGTATTGTCTGAACGTGTGTTTAGCACGGCGGGGGGGTAATCACAGACAAGTGCAGTCATCTGTCCACAGCCAATGTGGACAAGCTCATGTTCATTCAAATGAACCAGGCATAGATCCCACAGGACTTTTCTGTACCTTGTGCTAAATAGACAAGTATACCAGCTGCACCCAGCCATTGTTATACTCCAGCGCACTTTCTCTTTGCATTCTCCTTTCTATTTCCCAATGTTTTGGGGTCTTCCCAAATTTATAAAAGAAAAATAAATAAAGGAAAAAAAAAAAGTGTTGGCTACCTCCTTCTCCTCCACCACTGCTTCCACCTACACCGCCACGTCCACCACCTCCTCCACTTTGACCTCTGCCTCCTAGTTCAAGATAATATTTTTTTATTTTTTTCTATTCTATGTCTTTTTAAGTCATTTCCCTATCCACATTTGCTTGCAGGGCAGCTGTCCTGCTCCTACCCCTATCTTGCTTCCTTTTGCAGCCCTCTAGCCCTTACTACGACTATTGTACAGCCATTTTAGTGCCCCAAAGTTCAGGTCCCCATTAACTTCAATGGTGTTCGGGTTCGAGTTTGGGTCAAGTTTGGTTCCTGAACCCAAACTTTGACCCGAAGTTCGGCTGAACCCGGCGAACGCGATCATCCACGGGTCCGCTGATCCCTACTTTTAACCCTATAAGTGCACAGGGAACAGTGCCTTTGAATCCCTTAGGCATGTTTGTTGAGAATGCTACATCAAAATTCCCTTTAGCTATAGCCCCTGCCCGAAACTAATAATTTCAATTCCCGGAACACAAGCAATCTCTGGAGCCAAGGCAGTGAATTTCTGAATGTGCTTCACTTTTAGAATGTCAGGATAGATGGAAGCTGTAAAAATAGAGCTGAAATCTCTTCACATAATGCTGAGACCTGTCCCCTTGGAATACTTACACAGCATCTTATTCCGATATGGAATGGAAGTTTACTGGCTAATAATGTGGTGGAAGGAAGAAAACATAAAGTTTTAACTCCTTTCGAACTGTACATGAGGTAAATACTCTTGGAGAAAAACCGATTCACTTAAAGGGGTTGGCTCATCTGACACACTAATGGCATATCAAAAGGATATGCCATCAATGTCAGATAGGTACGGGTCCCCACCTCTGTGACACACTTCTATCTCCACAACAATGCCCCGAAGTGAAAGAACAACTGCACATGCGTGGCCACTCTCTGTTCACTGCTATGGGAGTTCTAAAAATATACAAGCGCTGGCTCAGAAATTTCCAGCAGTACCATATCAGTGAATAAAGCAGCTGTGCTTGCACAGTACTCTCTCCATTCACTGCGATGGGACCTCTGAAAATAGCCATTTGTTTGGCTGTTTTTGGAACTCCTATAGCGATAAATGGAGAACATGCCACACCTTCATTTTGGAGACCCAGTTCTAGAAATAGGAGGGGGTCCCAGAGGTGGGACCTGCACCTATCTGACATTGATGGCATGTGAGATGAGTCAATCCATTTAAAGGAGGTTTTCCTGGTGGATATTTTTTTTATTTTTAAGAAAATGCCAAAATAATTCAAAAATTAACAAAAAAGCATACCTCACCTTACTGAGCCCCCACTGCTGCCATTCTGGCACTGCTCAACACACAGGAGATGGCTAGAGAGGTGACCTCCACCAGCAATAGAAGAGAGTAAGACTAAATACTGTATCAGATTGCACTGGTTTTTCTTTGCAGTTTGTTACCATGGAACTGCATAGGTCTGCAGAGGAGCTGTGGACATATAGGCCCAAGTAGTAAGAATCAGCCAATTTTGCCTAAATGACAGCTAGATTGCAGAACTAGAGAGAAACACCATCTGCAGTGGGCCCGGGAGGGGAACGTAAGAGGGCAGGTGTAACAATAAGCGTAATAGTTACAGTTGTCACAATAGAAGTCCTCATGCTGGCAAGGCAATGAGGAGGCTGGTTTTGGTGTGAGAAAGTCCAATTTAATTTACTGAGATGCTTTGGGGACTTGTAAAATTAAGCTCATTCTTTCCAGGTTACATGCACAGATTTCCTATGGCTGTATATGGGGATATAGGCCATACAATAAATTCTTCTCTGAGCCTCTTTCAAATGAATCCAAGCAACTTCCCAAATCAACCAAGGGGCGCAAATTATCTATCTTTATTTCCTCAATGCCCATCTGTGAGGCACAGTCCTCAAATGGGTGACCAGTTCATCTCAGTAATGTGGTGGGCAGCTGGAGAGCCGCAGGTTGGCCATCCCTGCTCTACACTATACCTCTTAGCTCAGAGGGAGAGGGGGCAGCACATTCCTAGTACCCGAGTCCAGGGCATGAAAATTAGCTATTTCTCCCATATACAGACTGTGAGACACAATATACACAGTTAAAGGGGTTTAATACTTATGATCAACTGTTCGAGAAGGCAGCGGCACTCACAGTAGCGATGTGGCCTTCTCTCAGATTTTCCCAGTCCAGTAATGACACATTCATCAGTCACATGGCCTAGGCCAGTGGTGGCAAACCTATGGCACAAACACCAGAGGCGGCACTCAGAGCCCTCTCTGTGGGCACCCGCACCCTAGAAAAAGTCTATGGTGTACCAATATGCCTTAGACTTTTCCTGCCATTCATTAGCACAGGGTACATTATGAACGGCACAGGCAGCGCACTGAATGTAGACAAGCTATTATAGCTAAATGATAAAGTACATGGAAGATATACACTCACCTAAAGAATTATTAGGAACACCTGTTCTATTTCTCATTAATGCGATTATCTAGTCAACAAAATCACATGGCAGTTGCTTCAATGCATGTAGGGTTGTGGTCCTGGTCAAGAATGTCAGAATGGGAAAGAAAGGTGATTTAAGCAATTTTGAGTGTGGCATGGTTGTTGGTGCCAGACGGGCCGGTCTAAGTATTTCACAATCTGCTCAGTTACTGGGATTTTCACGCACAACCATTTCTAGGGTTTACAAAGAATGGTGTGAAAAGGGAAAAACATCCAGTATGCGGCAGTCCTGTGGGTGAAAATGCCTTGTTGATGCTAGAGGTCAGAGGAGAATGGGCCGACTGATTCAAGCTGATAGAAGAGCAACGTTGACTGAAATAACCACTCGTTACAACCGAGGTATGCAGCAAAGCATTTGTGAAGCCACAACACGCACAACCTTGAGGCGGAAGAGCTACAACAGCAGAAGACCCCACCAGGTACCACTCATCTCCACTACAAATAGGAAAAAGAGGCTACAATTTGCACGAGCTCACCAAAATTGGACTGTTGAAGACTGGAAAAATGTTGCCTGGTCTGATGAGTCTCGATTTCTGTTGAGATATTCAAATGGTAGAGTCCGAAGTTGGCGTAAACAGAATGAGAACATGTATCCATCATGCCTTGTTACCACTGTGCAGGCTGGTGGTGGTGGTGTAATGGTGTGGGGGATGTTTTCTGGGCACACTTTAGGCCCCTTAGTGCCAATTGGCCATCGTTTAAATGCCACGGGCTACCTGAGCATTGTTTCTGACCATGTCCATCCCTTCATGACCACGATGTACCCATCCTCTGATGGCTACTTCCAGCAGCATAATGCACCATGTCACAAAGCTCGAATCATTTCAAATTGGTTTCTTGAACATGACAATGAGTTCACTGTACTAAAATGGCCCCCACAGTCACCAGATCTCAACCCAATAGAGCATCTTTGGGGTGTGGTGGAACGGGAGCTTCGTGCCCTGGATGTGCATCCCTCAAATCTCCATCAACTGCAAGATGCTATCCTATCAATATGGGCCTACATTTCTAAAGAATGCTATCAGCACCTTGTTGAATCAATGCCAAGTAGAATTAAGGCAGTTCTGAAGGCAAAAGGGGGTCCAACACCGTATTAGTATGGTGTTCCTAATAATTCTTTAGGTGAGTGTACTATATTGGGCTGTAGCATTCAGGTTACATTGCCATGTTGGCACTTTGCAATAAATAAGTGGGTTGCAGGGTTGCAGTTTGGGCACTCTGTATCTAATAGTTTCACCATCACTGGCCTAGGCGCAGCTTTGCCCCATAGAAATTAATGGGGCCTGAGCGCGATACTAAGCACAGTCACTATGCAGTGTACGGCACTGTACTTGGTGAGCAGAAAGAAGGCTGCAGTGCTACTCAAACTGTTGATCAGAAGGGGTCCTGGGTGTCAGACCCCCACTGATCAGATACTCATGACCAAAACCCTTTTAAGTCACATTAACCCTTTTGCAAAGAACCACAGTACAGAACCATAGTACATTACAGCATTAACCCTTTAGCAGTGAACCACCGGGTAACTACACATCTATACTCTGTCCTGTAAACCTTGACAGCTTTAGAGATGGGTACACCAGAAAAGAGATGGCATTATTTGATCTATTATTTGATTATTCCATCTTTCTCTCAGCCACCCATATTATTTTTTGTTACTTTGATTGTAGCAACCCTCCTCCACCGCTTGAAAAACTGCAGTGGGAAGTAAATGTCAGAGGGAACAACAATAGACTCCTCTGGTACCTGTTCCACCCCACTGACTAGTGTTTATTGTCTATTACCATGGAAATACACTACGTGCAGAATTATTAGGCAAATTAGTATTTTGACCACATCATCCTCTTTATGCATGTTGTCTTACTCCAAGCTGTATAGGCTCGAAAGCCTACTACCAATTAAGCATATTAGGTGATGTGCATCTCTGTAATGAGAAGGGGTGTGGTCTAATGACATCAACACCCTATATCAGGTGTGCATAATTATTAGGCAACTTCCTTTCCTTTGGCAAAATGGGTCAAAAGAAGGACTTGACAGGCTCAGAAAAGTCAAAAATAGTGAGATATCTTGCAGAGGGATGCAGCACTCTTAAAATTGCAAAGCTTCTGAAGCGTGATCATCGAACAATCAAGCGTTTCATTCAAAATAGTCAACAGGGTCGCAAGAAGCGTGTGGAAAAACCAAGGCGCAAAATAACTGCCCATGAACTGAGAAAAGTCAAGCGTGCAGCTGCCAAGATGCCACTTGCCACCAGTTTGGCCATATTTCAGAGCTGCAACATCACTGGAGTGCCCAAAAGCACAAGGTGTGCAATACTCAGAGACATGGCCAAGGTAAGAAAGGCTGAAAGACGACCACCACTGAACAAGACACACAAGCTGAAAAGTCAATACTGGGCCAAGAAATATCTCAAGACTGATTTTTCTAAGGTTTTATGGACTGATGAAATGAGAGTGAGTCTTGATGGGCCAGATGGCTGGATTGGTAAAGGGCAGAGAGCTCCAGTCCGACTCAGACGCCAGCAAGGTGGAGGTGGAGTACTGGTTTGGGCTGGTATCATCAAAGATGAGCTTGTGGGGCATTTTTGGGTTGAGGATGGAGTCAAGCTCAACTCCCAGTTTCTGGAAGACACCTTCTTCAAGCAGTGGTACAGGAAGAAGTCTGCAAGGTAAGAAAAACATGATTTTCATGCAGGACAATGCTCCATCACACGCGTCCAAGTACTCCACAACGTGGCTGGCAAGAAAGGGTATAAAAGAAGAAAATCTAAAGACATGGCCTCCTTGTTCACCTGATCTGAACCCCATTGAGAACCTGTGGTCCATCATCAAATGTAAGATTTACAAGGAGGGAAAACAGTACACCTCTCTGAACAGTGTCTGGGAGGCTGTGGTTGCTGCTGCACGCAATGTTGATGGTGAACAGATCAAAACACTGACAGAATCCATGGATGGCAGGCTTTTGAGTGTCCTTGCAAAGAAAGGTGGCTATATTGGTCACTGATTTGTTTTTGTTTTGTTTTTGAATGTCAGAAATGTATATTTGTGAATGTTGAGATGTTATATTGGTTTCACTGGTAAAAATAAATAATTGAAATGGGTATATATTTGTTTTTTGTTAAGTTGCCTAATAATTATGTACAGTAATAGTCACCTGCACACACAGATATCCCCCTAAAATAGCTAAAACTAAAAACAAACTAAAAACTACTTCCAAAAATATTCAGCTTTGATATTAATGAGTTTTTTGGGTTCATTGAGAACATGGTTGTTGTTCAATAATAAAATTAATCCTCAAAAATACAACTTGCCTAATAATTCTGCACTCCCTGTATACAGTATAAGTCTTCATGAGAACTTCATGTGGACATAAAACAGTAGTATGTTTTTAATCAAGAAAAATTGAAAGGGTGTTTAAAAAAAAAAATTACATTTATTTTAGATGCACTGACTAGATAAAATGTTACAAAGGTGTTTTCAGGAAAAAAATCTAAGCTTACATAATGTAATTTGAGTAAAGTTTTAACAATTAGGAAAGTGAACATGATGTTATTAAATCTTAATTTTCACCCAATTGTCTCAAAATAAAACAACTTTATGTATGAGCATTTCCATTGAGACTATTACAATTCATTCTGCCTAATTACTAGCAGTAAAGACTTATAATCACATATCAATTAGGCCTATTTACAAATGGAGCAATAATTGCGTATTTCTCATTTGGGAAAAGGAAAATAATAACATCCAGGATTCATTTTTCATTGGTGACTGCAATTATATGTCCATAAAATAAGAAAACCGATTACATATTTTCATTCTTGTCTCAATTTACTTACAAAAAAGAATATTGAGAAAATAAATATTTTAATGTTGTATATTTAATTTTTAATTCAAAACATTTTATGGAAGCATTTATTTCTTTGACTACTTACACCAAGAAAGATGAAATACTCATGTATTGATAAAGTGATGCAGATATTGAAAAAGGGGTAAAAAGGTAAAAAACAACAATGCTACTTTTTATAGACAAAAAGAACGGCATATAAAAAACAAAAAGATATCCCAAAATTGATTATGCGTCCACTCAATCTGACTTGACATAAAGTCCACTTCAAGACATACACTTCCTCTATTTGATCTATTCTTAAAGAGGTTCACTGGTTTCGTATCATAAATAGTTTTATTCTGCCTAGAGGTACCTCAAACACTGTATATCTGCAGTGCCCTGGAGCAGGGGGTGCTTTGACGTTTGGACATTTGTGGACACTTGTCTATTTCCCCTATGCAAAGTTAGAAAGTTCTTACTTTATTTCACTTGAGAAGGCTTAACTTGCACTGTTTAATACTGTGTAACTGCATTTTATATGTTGTGATATATATCCTGTTCATTATCACTGTATTTGCAGGGCTCGGTGGAAAGCTTTCCCACAGCTGCCATAAAGTTTGAAGAAGACCATGTTTTGGAGGGAAAAACCAGATGTTGTTTACCACCAAAATCAGACAGTCTGACCTTGTGACTGTCTGGTGTAGTTTTGTTGTTATGTCTGGAAACTTGTTTTTGTCTGGAAAAACTGCTGTGTCATTGTCATTAAATATCATTGAAGCTCTAAGGTAAGTCTATGAGAGACGGAAAGTGTTACAATGTATCTGTTTGTGTTAAGCTTCTTCACTCCCCCCTCCCACTAGAAGGTTCTAGTCTAGCTAAAACTGTATATAAAGAGAGCAGTCAGAGCCCCTAGTGTTCTGCAGTTAGGAAACAGTGCTTGGAAGAGGAGACTCTGCCAGACTACTGAGTGACCAGAAGAAGATGCCGAGATGGGGATACTGCCACAGACCCTGGATCACCAGCCTTGGACCAGCTGAAGAGACAGCTATCTCAGGCCTTTTTTCAGCATCAAATCCATCTTCTGCCAGGGAGAAGACAGGAGAAGCCAGCCCTACCCCTTGCCTGTATTGTTTTGCACCTGAATCTCTCCAGTAAAGTAGACCCCTCTCTTACTGCATACCCTGACTCTCTGGACTTATTTCCTATTGGGGTGCACCACACCTTACCATCCCTTCTGGAGAGCAGCAACACGTGGTGACACCTCAACGGTGTCCGGGGGACCCAGCGTAGGGTTGGGGCCATCCCAAACCTGGCCACTGCATATCTTTGCCCCATAAACACATTTTTCATGGCAGCCATTTCCTTTCCTCAGCATCACTGCACCCTGCTTTCATGCAGAACTTCCTGTTTTCCTCAGCTTCCTGTTGGGTTGTATAACCAAACCCAACATGCTTTTCTCCACCAGCCAACACTGTTCCCTCTGCAGTAGTCATATCCTGTCACGAGGGTGTCAAGAACCACGCCTGACTTCATTATACCCGGGGTCAGGAAGTCGCAGCGGTTGGCTGCGCGCTCTATGTAGAAAGATAGGGCTGTTTCTTTATGGTAGCTTTCTGGGTTTGCTTTGCAACCCTTTTTGGCTCACTCAGGGACCCGTAGCTCCTTCTCCTCAGCTGTTCCTTGTCCAGCACTCCCAACCTCCTTATATTCCCCTCTCCCACTTCTCTGGTTGCCAGATATAGAGCTTCTTGCCTGGACTTCTATACTGACCCACTGGAGCTGTGTTGCTGCGTTCCCTGGTTGTTGTTCCAGAACGTTACCCTCCGGATCCCTGTTGGGCCTTTGTGGTCTGCTGTTGTCGCCCACCTGGGATTATATGTTTGTCTGTATTGTCTGTCCTCTCCTTGGTGTCTTCCTTTTTAGTGTCAGTGGTGCGGACTAGTGATCCCACCGTTCACTACCTAGGGCTCATCTTAGGGAAAGCCAGGGTTTAGGCACGTGATCGGCGTACGGGTGAGGAACCCGTCTAGGGACGTCAGGGCAGTCAGGTGCCAGCCGCAAGGTGAGTCAGGGGTCACCGCCTTTCCCTCTCCCTTGGGCAGGGCCTTCCCTTTTCCCTCCCTTTGCGTGACGCCGGTCATTACATTATATCTGGCCCTTATTTTGTGTAGGTAATAAAAAATAAATAAATAAAAAAATTTTTTTTTACCTACTTAGAATCCAGTATGGATCCAATTGCTGCTTTGTCAAAGCAATTTCATGGCCTGTCTTTGGAGGTGGCAGGATTGAAGGCGTCGGTCCTCCAGCAACAGCAGCAATTACAACTGACTGCAAGCCCAGCGGTTGCTACAGGTAACCAGGTTGTTGTGGAACCCAAGGTTGCTCTCCCTGACAGATTTTCTGGGGGAAGGGACACGTTTGTGACATTCCGTGAGGCCTGTAAATTATATTTTAAGCTGCGCCCTTACTCCTCTGGTAATGAAGAACAGCGGGTGGGGGTTGTTATTTCCCTGCTGCAGGGGGACCCGCAATCCTGGGCGTTCTCTTTACCCAGTGATTCCCAGGCTCTCTGGTCAGTGGATGAATTTTTTTGGGCCTTGGGTCTCATATATAACGACCCTGACCGAGTCGCACTGGCTGAATCAAAATTACGGAGACTCCTACAGGGAGAGCGGCCAGTAGAGGAGTATTGCTCTGAGTTCCGTAGGTGGGCTACGGATACCCAGTGGAACGACCCGGCTCTCAGGAGTCAGTTCTGCTCTGGGTTATCCGAAAGGGTTAAGGATGCGCTTGCGCTATACGAGACCCCCTTTTCCCTTGATGCGGTTATGTCCCTTTCTATCCGAATAGATAGACGTCTTAGGGACAGATTGAAAGACCCGGAGCAATTGGTAACCCCTCCCAAGCAGCAGTTAGTCTGTACGGACTTAGACGAGCCAATGCAGCTAGGAGGAACTACTCGTCAGGTCCATCCTCCGGAGGTTCGCCGTAGTCGTGGGGTTTGTTTTTTCTGTGGGGAGAGGGGTCATTTCATTAATGTCTGTCCTTCTTTCCTCAAAAACAAAAGACCGTCGGAAAACTACTAACCCCAGGCTGTGTGGAGGATGTCAGCCGGGGGGTATATGTTTCCTCCATACGAACATCGCAATTTGTGTTGCCAGCGGTTGTTGTTTTTGGCGCTAAGACGGAGACTATTTATTTTTTTCTAGACAGTGGAGCAGGAGTAAATTTGATAGATGCCCATTTTGCCCACACTATGGGTTTGTCTCTCTATACGCTACAGAGACCTATTCCCATTTTCGCTATTGATTCTGCTCCTCTGTCTCAGAGAAACCTCACCCACATTGTCCATAAATTACACCTTCAGGTAGGGGACCACCATAACGAGATGCTTTCATGTTATGTTCTGGAGGGGCTTCCCACTCCGGTGGTGCTGGGCCTTCTCTGGTTGGTAGCGCACAATCCAGTGGTGGATTGGCAGGCCAGGGAGATATTGGAGTAGAGTGAGCATTGCAGAGAAAATTGCTTAAATAGCAATTGCTTAGTCGCCTCCATAGCTACCCTACCTACATTTGTTTCGGACTTTGAGGATGTTTTTACTGAAAAGGGTTGTCAGAAGTTACCACCTCACCGTCCTTATGATTGCCCGGTTAACCTTATTCCCGGTGCAAAATTACCCAAGACCAGGTTATATAATCTTTCGGGTCCGGAGAGACAAGCCATGAAAGAGTATCTCCAAGAGCTTGGCTAAGGGACACATCAGACCCTCCTCTTCACCCGTGGCTACAGGGTTTTTCTTCGTTAAAAAGAAAGATGGGGGCCTGCGTCCTTGCCTAGATTTTCGCGAATTAAACCGGATAACCATCCGAGACCCATACCCTCTTCCTCTCATTCCTGACCTGTTTAATCAGATTGCGGGTGCTAGGTGGTTCTCCAAACTTGATCTTAGGGGGGCCTTCAATCTGATTCGTATCAAGGAGGGGGATGAGTGGAAGACAGCTTTTAACACCCCTGAGGGGCATTATGAAAATCTAGTCATGCCTTTCGGCCTGACCAATGCTCCTGCTGTCTTCCAACATTTCGTTAATAACATTTTTGTCATCTTATCGGCAGGTTTGTGGCAATATACCTAGATGATATTTTAATTTATTCGTCTGATCTGAAAACACATGAGGTGCATGTCAGACAAGTACTGCAAGTCCTACGGACGAATAAATTATATGCTAAAATTGAAAAGTGTGTCTTCGCCGTTCAGGAGATACAATTCCTAGGTTATTTATTATCTGCTTCAGGTTTCCGTATGGATCCTAGGAAGGTCCAGGCAATTTTAGATTGGGATCTTCCTGAGAACCTCAAAGCACTGCAACGGTTCTTGGGCTTCGCAAATTTCTATAGGAAATTCATTAAAAATTATTCAGTTATTGTGAAACCCCTTACTGACATGACTAGGAAGGGGACTGATTTTTCTAAATGGTCTGACGCCGCTAAAATTGCTTTTTCCTCTCTCAAAGAGAGGTTTACCTCGGCACCTGTACTAGTCCAACCTGATGTCTCCCAGCCTTTTATTGTTGAAGTCGATGCGTCAGAGGTGGGAGTGGGGGCTGTGCTGTCTTAGGGTCCGTCTCCTGGCAAATGGCGTCCTTGTGCTTTCTTTTCTAAAAAACTATCTGCAGCAGAAAAGAACTATGATATTGGCAATAGGGAACTATTAGCTATTAAACTAGCGTTTGAAGAATGGCGTCACTTTTTAGAGGGGGCAATCCACCCCATCACTGTGATTACGGACCACAAAAACCTTCTGTACCTCGAATCAGCTAAGCGTCTCACCCCTAGACAAGCTAGGTGGTCGCTATTTTTTACCAGGTTTAACTTTGTTATTACCTTCGTCCTGGGGCAAAAAATACCAAGGTTGATGCATTATCTCGTTGTTTCCCTGGAGGGGGTGATGTGAGTGATCCGGTACCCATTCTACAAAAAGGAGTGGTTGTCTCTGTGGTACACTCTGCTCTGGAGGGGAAGGTGTTAGAGGCCCAGGGGGACGCCCCGGTCTCTTGCCCCTCAGAGAAATTGTTTGTACCGTTGAGCCTGCGTTTCGAATTATTAAAGGAACATCATAATTCGGCACTTGCTGGGCACCCGGGTAGTAAAGCAACCTTGGAGCGATTGTCTCGTAGTTTTTGGTGGCCAAGGATGCGTCAGGATGTAATGGATTTTGTGTCTTCTTGTTCTACTTGTGCGCGCGCGAAAGTCTCTCATACACGTCCTGCAGGGTCTTTATTACCACTTGTCATTCCCAATAGGCCATGGACACATCTGTCAATGGATTTTATCACTGACTTACCTTTGTCTGCAGGTAAAACAGTTATTTTGGTAGTAGTGGACAGGTTTAGCAAAATGGTACACTTCATTGCGTTACCCGCACTACCTAATGCTAAGACTCTTGCTCAGGTATTCATCAGTGAAATCGTGAAGCTTCACGGGGTCTCTTCCGATGTTGTTTCGGATCAGGGTACCCAGTTTATTTCTAAATTTTGGAAAGCTTTTTGTTCCCGTTTGGGGGTACACTTGTCATTTTCCTCAGCTTTCCATCCTCAGTCGAATGGACAGACTGAGCGTACCAACCAAAACCTTGAGACATATCTAAGATGTTTTGTGTCTGAAAACCAAGAGTTGTGGTCATCATATTTACCGTTAGCTGAGTTTGCCATAAATAATCGTCGTCAGGAATCCACTGGCAAGTCACCATTTCTTGGTGCATATGGTTTTCATCCCCAATTCTGTACTTTCAAAGAGGGGGGGTCTTCTGGGGTTCCCGAAGAGGAACGGTTTTCGTCATCTCTTTCATCGGTATGGCAGAAGGTGCAAGCTAAGTTGAGAAATATGGGAGGTAAATACAAATGCATGGCTGATAAGAGACGGTCGCCAGGTCCGGACCTAGGAGTGAATGACTATGTGTGGTTGTCTACTAGGAATACTAAATTAAAGGTTCCCTCTTGGAAACTGGGTCCTAGGTTCATTGGCCCTTACAAAATTGTAGCTGTCATTAACCCCGTGGCTTTTCGCCTGGAGCTACCTCAGACTTTTAAAATCCATAACGTCTTTCATAAGTCGTTACTCAAGAAATATGTTCCACCTCTAGAACCGTCACCGCTGACACCCCCTCCTGTTGTTGTGGATGGTAATCTAGAGTTTCAGATATCCAAAATTGTTAATTCTCGTCGGGTCCGCCGCTCTCTTCAATATCTGGTGCATTGGAGAGGTTACGGCCCCGAGGAAAGAAAGTGGGTTCCTGCGTCTGAAGTAAACGCCGACAGGCTAGTTCGGGCTTTTCATGCCTCTCATCCTGAGAGACCTGGTCCTGAGTGTCGGGAGGCCCCTCGTAGAGAGGGGGCTACTGTCACGAGGGTGTCAAGAACCACGCCTGACTCCGTTATACCCGGGGTCAGGAAGTCGCAGCGGTTGGCTGCGCGCTCTATGTAGAAAGATAGGGCTGTTTCTTTATGGTAGCTTTCTGGGTTTGCTTTGCAACCCTTTTTGGCTCACTCAGGGATCCGTAGCTCCTTCTCCTCAGCTGTTCCTTGTCCAGCACTCCTAACCTCCTTATATTCCCCTCTCCCACTTCTCTGGTTGCCAGATATAGAGCTTCCTGCCTGGACTTCTATACTGATAGTGATGAGCGGGAGGTGCCATATTCGATTTTGCGATATTTCGCGAATATTCAATTGAATATTCGTGTTATATTCGGCGAAATCGAATATTCGCATATTATTCCAATTATCGCGAATAATATGCGATTTAATCAATCACGTAGTGCGGATTTTTTCTTTGATAGTATAAGGCAACGTTCCTATGACTAATTGACTATGGCTAGGCTAATATGTGTATTTTACGAAATTTCGTAATATTGCTCTAACTTCGTCTTTTAGAATATTACGAATATTCTAAAAGACGAAGTTAGAGCAATATTACAAAATTTCGTAAAATACACATATAGATTGTAATTTAGCTAATATAGTGCTATAATCTCTATTTTTTTTTGGCCTCTTCTGAACTTAAGTTTTGTAAAATATGTACACTATAAAAAAAATTACTAGAGCAGTATATTAGCTAAATTACAATCTATATGTGTATTTTACTAAATTTCGTAATATTGCTCTAACTTCGTCTTTTAGAATATTCGTAATATTGCTCTAACTTCGTCTTTTAGAATATTCGTAATATTGCTCTTATCTTGTCTTTTAGAATATTCGTATCATGGAATATAGCAGTGCTAAGTTGAAATCGCCATGCGATTACTTCGAGTTATATTAATCGCATCGCAATTTCAACTTTTTGCGTATATTCTTACTATTGCTCTAACTTCGTCTTTTAGAATATTACGATACGAATATTCTAAAAGACGAGATAAGAGCAATATTACGAATATTCTAAAAGACGAAGTTAGAGCAATATTACGAATATTCTAAAAGACGAAGTTAGAGCAATATTACGAAATTTCGTAAAATACACATATAGATTGTAATTTAGTTAATATGGAATATAGCAGTGCTAAGAAGCGGCAACGGGCACTGACTGGAGCAGCCAGGAAGCCAGGAATCCAAAGGACAGGTAAGAACTACTTTAGGGAAGTGGGAAAGAAAAAAATATAACAATTAAAAAAAAAAAGAATATTAGATTTCGCGAATATATAGAACGATATTCTAAATATTCGCGAAATCTCGAAATTGCAATATTCTCGAAAAAATTTCGCAATTCGAATATTCGCGCTCAACACTATATACTGACCCACTGGAGCTGTGTTGCTGCGTTCCCTGGTTGTTGTTCCAGAACGTTACCCTCCGGATCCCTGTTGGGCCTTTGTGGTCTGCTGTTGTCGCCCACCTGGGATTATATGTTTGTCTGTATTGTCTGTCCTCTCCTTGGTGTTTTCCTTTTAGTGTCAGTGGTGTGGACTAGTGATCCCACCTCCCCGTTCTTTACCTAGGGCTCATCTTAGGGAAAGCCAGGGTTTAGGCACGTGATCGGCGTACGGGTGAGGAACCCATCTAGGGACGTCAGGGCAGTCAGGTGCCAGCCGCAAGGTGAGTCAGGGGTCACCACCTTTCCCTCTCCCTTGGGCAGGGCCTTCCCTTTTCCCTCCCTTTGCGTGACGCCGGTCATTACACATCCCCTACACCTCCCTTCTCCATATTAGCTAGACAAGAGCAAAGCCTGTGAAACATTACAGAGCAAAGCATGCTGGTATTGGTTAGAAAACCCAACAGGAAGCAGATGAAAACTAAAAGTTTTGCATATAAACATCCTGCCAGGATACAATGACTGAGAACAAGGGAAGGAAACTGCTGACCTACATTGAATATGTGAACTAATGTGATATTCACTATATAAATGAATATGAGATACTCAGCAAATGTGATCAAAATAATTTGTGCCCGTCTACCACGCAATGTGACCTCATTTTAGATGGGACCCAATTGTATATTAACTCCACTGATTCCAGAGAGAACAGGCTCCACCTATAAACTGCACTAAATTAAACACAGCCTGTGGAAAATATGGCGTGGTTAGGAGTGCATGACCTAAATGGAGGCAGCCCCACTTCCAAATGCATACTGCAAAAAAAAATAACACAAAAGTGCATCCAGCAAAATGAAATAAGTTCACAAGTGGGCGTCATCATAGATGACTTGGGTTTTCTAACCAAAACAGCATGCTTCGCAATGTAATGATTATGTGGACCTGCCACACTGTTCCCAGGCAGTAATCACATCCCCTACACCTGCCATCTCCATGTTAGTTAGGTGGAGCAAGCCCTGAGAAACATTACTGGGTAAAGTATGATGGGTGTGGTCAGAAAACCAAGCAGAAAGCTGATGAAAACAGGAAGTTCTGCATTTAAACATCCTGCCAAAATGCAGTGATGCCAAGAATAGAGGAGGGAAAATGCTAAAACAAAAAAATTGGATTATGGGGTAAAGATATGCAGTGTTTGGGATACCTCTGGGCAGATAAAAAAATAATAATTATGAAACTGGAGAATCCCTTTAAACTGACCATACACAACAGATCAACATTAGATCAATGTCCGCAGATTCCAGCAATTTCAGCAAGGTAGACCAACCCTCTAATATGTATGTTGTCCCAACTTTCCCCCAACAACAGATTTCAAGGGAAAGAAGAACTGAGCTATTGGATTTCAACATTCCTTCTCAGGAGAGATAAGCCACAGCTATAGCTTATTACTGTCTCACCATTTTGATCACATGAAAGCTGAGAACAGCCCAGCATACACATATATGGAGTGGGGGGAAGAATATTTGTAAGCTGTATAAACTATCTAATAGGTAGGGGTTACTCTAAGGATAGGTTATCAGTTGACTATCCCAGTTATGTCTTTCAACCCCTTGAGTCCCAGTACATGTACGTCGGAAGGAGGTTTTTTAAATATGGTTCATGTTTTAAACAGCAGAGGCCCGGGGCTAGTCTGTGACCACCAATATCATACATAATCCATAAACAGATCTAGTGGTTTTTTTGGGAAGAAGCAGCCACATTTTTCTAACCCTGTACAGCTTCTTTAAGAACATGTATGTAGATATATTAAACCATCCCCAAAGGCACAGATGGGTTGCTGATAGGTTGCTCCTTGTTCCTTCGACATGAAGTGCAGATTTTTACAGTGGGATTTTACAATCTGACATTGTGCTTTTATTGTTCGTCTTGCAAATGACTGCCCCACAGAGAGCATGTAGTTCACAACACTAAGGAATAAAGCAACCTAGTGGAGTCTATTCATTCACTATTATCTGATATAATACGGGTATACAGGCATCATTTTTCCTGGCATTCATTTTCTTAATCGACGGAAACAAAGGCACAAGTGTTTATTGTTTTCCTGATTATGGCTGTTGTATATTAGCTTTGAAATTATGTATTGTTGTGGGATACAATAAAAGCGTAAATCTTGTAAAATCTCATAATTTGAAATCACAGAGGAAATACATATTATCGTTCTTGATGATAATGTACCTAATAGAAATATTGCTAATAATAAATGTATTGTGAACTAGTTAAAGGAACAAATACCAGTTTTTAAAGGGGTTGTCCAATTACTTATGAAAAATTATCCCTTTTCCACAGGGGTCCGGCCCCCGCCAAACTCTAGAATGGAATGAAGAAATTCGTGGCACACCACAGTAGTTTTGATGCAATTTAATTATAGGTTGATGTTTTACATCATTTCATATATTCATATATTCACATATATAATTGATACATCCGGATAGAGGCAAATCAAACTTGTATAGCATGTCCCAACGTTTCGGCCATATGTCTGGCCTTTGTCAAGGGATCTATAAGAAATTATATAAATTGGAATCATTTGTAAGTTCATATAAATGAAATGAGGATCATGAAAGAAATTGTAGAAAAATCAATTAAGGGTCCAGTATATGTCAAAGCAAGAATAAATTTATGCTTGCTTTGACATATACTGGACCCTTAATTGATTTTTCTACAATTTCTTTCATGATCCTCATTTCATTCATATGAACTTACAAATGATTCCAATTTATATAATTTCTTATAGATCCCTTGACAAAGGCCAGACATATGGCCGAAACGTTGGGACATGCTATACAAGTTTGATTTGCCTCTATCCGGATGTATCAATTATATATGTGAATATATGAATATATGAAATGATGTAAAACATCAACCTATAATTAAATTGCATCAAAACTACTGTGGTGTGCCACGAATTTCTTCATTGTACTACGTGACGATCCTTCGTCCTCCGTGGGCACCCATTACCCAATAGGGTGTGCGGATCTCATCATCCTCTAAACTCTAGAATGGAGACCCGTGCTCCCCATTTGAATGAGCGGTGGTCAGTCATACAAACTGGTAATCTATTCAGCTATATGGCAGAGAAAGCCCATAGCTTGTACTCACATGCTTGTGCTGTTCCATTCAAACGGGAAGCACAGGCCCCTTTTCTCGTGATCAAAAGGGGCCCCAGAAGTCTGACCCCTGCCCATTTGACATATCCCCTATTCTGTGGATAGGGGATGTTGTCAGAATGGAATAACCCCTTTGAAGTGGGGGATCCGATTCTCCTCCTTCACCCCTCTATCCTTAATATACTTATAAACTCACTAGTGGTTTAGGTATTAGTTATACTATTCATACAAGGGCATTGGGTAGCTTACAGGTTAAAGCCTAGTCTGGTCTAGGATGATGAAGGGGTCTCTTTTTAAAATTTGGCTGAAAATTCTCATTCTAACAAATCAGAATACTTTAAAACATTTTTTTAACAAGTGATTCACTCATCTCTACTACCTTATATTATTTTGTTTATTTTTATATGGTATAGGGTAGTGAATAATAGTGGTCTAGGACAGGTGATTGTACATATAATTGAATTCTATCATTACTGCTTCATTACCAGACCCATATTAGTGAACGTAAATTACTGCAAAACTGCATTGACTATACCTGTTTTTGTAAACATGTTGTATTACTGCAAGATAGCATTCAGTTACAGAAACAGAATTTTACCATAAAAACGGCATTATTATACCTGTGTTATTGAACACATTTTACTGCAGAAACTGCATTACTATACCCGTGTTAGTGAACGCAATTTACTGCAAAAACTGCCTTATTATGATTGTAAATTGTCAATTACAGTGAGCAATGTGTTTGTAGAAGGTCACGGACATTAAATTACATCTCTGTCTTTACATGACAGAAAATAGACTTGTAATTGTGCTAGTGCTGTTTAATAATTTGTGTACCAAACCCATGACTTTTCATTTATAGGTCTTATAATAAAATGTCTGGTAAACAAAAGAGTGGAAAATTAAAGACTCATGCCAAAGAGTGTTTTTTTCCAGACACCGGAAGAGGTTAGCGAGTGGGCGGACAGGGAGGGCCTTTGAGGCTGGGGTGGCAGAGGGGAAAGGAGCCTTTATGCTAGGTTATGGAGTCGCCCCGACTGCTGGTCAGCAGAGGGGGGGACTATTTAGGGTGGGGGGGTATCTATGGGATTAGGGAGAGGGGACGTGTTTTTTTTTGTGTTTTTTTTGTTTGCTTTGCTCTTTCCTCTCTGCTAGATGGTTAGGATCCTTTCTTTGAATGTGAGAGGTCTGCGAGAGAGATAAGAGATATGCTATCCTTGAGTGGATGAAGAGGTTCTTGCCAGCCATCATCTAACTTCAAGAAACACACCTGGATAAGGAATCATTAAGGTGGTTGGAGAAGAGATGGATGGTGGAAGGGTACCATTCCGTATATACTACTTATTCTAGAGGGGTCTCAATTTTGATACATAATAAGATTAAAATTGAGTGTGTGGCATGTCAGGCCGATGACTATGGCAGGTACCTCTTTTTACACTGTTACATAGAAGGGATTAAAACCGTAATTGCTAATATATATATTCCCCCACCATATAAGTTAGATGTCTTGTATCAATTGCATAGATTTATGTTGAATAGACAGGAATGTATAATGATTGCGATAGGAGACTATAATGCTGTAATGGATCCACTCAGGGATAGAACGTCTAGCAGAGGGGGAAGAACACAAAATGTAGATTTTCTTAAACTAGCCCAGGAATTTAATTGGGTTGATGTTTGGCGTTTTCAGAACCCGGATGAAACCATGTATTCCTGTTACTCTAAAACACACCAAACTTGGTCAAGAATAGATATGGTCCTGGGAAGCAAAAATTTAATTTTCCCAAAAAAGGATTAAGATAAAGTACATACCCATGGCCCTATTTATCAGATCATAGTGCAATGGTAATCAAACTAGACCTGAATAAAAAAAAATTTTTTTTGCCATTGTTTAAATTCAATTCCCATTGGTTACCACTGATCCCAGATAAAGAGAGTATAATTGAATAAATAAATAAAAATTTTAAGGAAAATAACGACTCCGCTAGTAGGCTAATTGTCTGGGACACTGCCAAGGCATATTTGAGAGGATTGTTGTTTTAAAAGGTGAACCACTGGAAAAAAAGTACTAGAGAAAGTGGTAATGTACTGGAAAAAAAACTACAAGAAGCAAGAATAGCATGCATAAAGTACCCCACTGATTGTACTAAGAGAGTCTGGGAGGAAGAACAGGAAAAGTTAAAAATACACCAACTAGATAGAAGTAGGAAAGAACTACTTTTTCAAGGGATCCGGTCAGCCTCAGAGGGTGAAAAGGTTGGTAACATTTTAGCAAGTATAGTAAGAAATCAAAGAGGGAAATCCTGGATTGGCGTGATTAGAGATAAAATGGGCGAAATAATCAGTACATCAGAAGGTATTAAAGTGTTTTTGGAATATTTCCTGGAACTTTATAAGTCCAGGGTACAATATTCAAAACAAGATCTAGACCTATATTTAGACCAGATTGCTTTCAGAGAGATATCCCAGGCCCAAAAAGAATATTTAGAAAAATAAATATCGGTGGTGGAAATAAATGAGGTTCAAGGTAAAATCTGAAAAAGCACCAAGTGGTGATGGGCTCCCCTTCGAAATATATAAAACCTTCTCTCAGGTGTTAGTACCAGAGTTAAAAATAACACTGAATGAGGCCCAAAAACTAGGTGATTTACCGGATTCCATGAAAGAGGCAATTATCACATTAATCCCAAAAAAGGGGAAAGAACAATTAGATCCCGGGTCATACAGGCCAATATCTCTCCTAAACACGGATGTTAAAATTCTGGCAAAGGTTTTGGCTGATAGGTTTTCGAAGGTTTTTAAAGTAGTAATAAATGAAGATCAGACAGGTTTTATACCTGGTAGAACTATATACTCAAATATAAGAAGGTTGTTCCTTAATATCGAAGCCAACAGATTAGAAGCAGGGGAGAAAGCAGTACTTTCATTGGACGCTCAAAAGGCATTTGATTGTATTGAATGGGAGTATTTATGGCCAGTATTAAAGAGGGTTGGTATAGGGGAGGGATTTATAAAATGGATTCAGCTTATATATCTTAATCCAAGGGCTAGAGTATTGGTGGATGGGAGCTTGTCCCTGCCACTTGCCCGGCACTAGGCAGGGATACCCTATCTCCCCATTACTATTCGCTATCGAAATTGAGCCTCTGGCAAGTATAATAAGAAATGATAGGGAGATTAAAGGGTTTAAATACATGGGCGGAGAAGAAAAATTGTTAATGTACGCGGATGATATTTTATTGTTTTCGCACAATACCGGGGATCAGTTTAATAGAGTAATAGAAATAATAGATACGTTTTTTTTTTTTTTCCGGTTTAAATATTAATTGGGGGAAATCACATATGTTGTTATTAGGAGATGGACAATCACAGGGAGATTCAAGGGTGTATGTCCTTGAAAAAACACGAGAAATTTTAATATCTAGGCATACAAATCTCTGGAAATATAGAAGAATATGAAAAATTAAATGTACTCCCCTTAAAAAGAACTTAGAACCAAAATACATATTTGGAAAAGATTACCAATGTCAATACAGGGTCGGGTAAACCTAATAAAAATTGAATCACTTAGAGGTGTTGGAATCAGGTACATTGGGGAAAAATAATACAGGCAATAGAATACTAAATTCACTGGAGTATATATGGGTGGAAATTAAAAAAATATTAGAGATCAAAGCGTTCTTGCACTATACACCTATTTGGAAAAATTTCAATTTGAAGGAACTGCAAACGATTAGGATTTATATAGACTGGGAAAAAAAGGGGATGAAATATCTAGACCAGATATTTGAGGAGAATAAGTTGAAAGACTTCAACATACTGGCCAGGGAGTTCGGGATCTCCCAAAAGGATATGTATAAATACTTTCAGCTCAGAGGAGGAGGAACCGCAAGGAGATACAAGATTTTGATGGAGGGAAAGAGAAAACGGATTATAATGCTTGCCGGGAAAAAATGGGAGAAAGAATTAGAATCTTTTACGGAAGAGAAATGGAAAGATGCCCTTAGAAGTTATGCTAGGGTCTCACACAGGGGTTCACACAAGATCTCACAGTTGTTTATAGTTCATAGACTACACAGATCCCCATGGATGCTGAATAGAATGGGTGTGAGAGCTTCAGATAAGTGTTTCTGGAGATGCCCCAGACTGTTCAGATATTGGACAGAAATAACAGAGACTGTATTTCTATTCTTGAGGGTTCAAATATCTAAAGATTCAGTCACTTGTATATTAGGGGCAACCAAACATCTGAAGTTAAATAAAAAGATAAGATTGGTCCTGAGCAAAGTATTATTCCAAGCTAGATTCCTCATACTTAGGAAATGGGTAAAGGAAGACCCCCCGACAGCGGGTCAGTGGAGAAAAGCAATCGATAATCTGATTAAAGAAGAACGGGTGATGGAGGGCCATAGTAAAAAAATCACAAAATCTTGACGAAATATGGAAAAAATGGTTACTATAGGGCTGGACACGTGTTAAAAATTTCTTTTTTTCTTTTTTTTCTCTTCCGTCCCTACCCTCTACCCCAAGGGTGGTGGGTGGGTATTAAATAAAGGGGATTGGTAAAGGGGGGAAAAAAGGAAAGGAAAAACTTGTAATTTCAATTATTAATTGTTAATCTGGATTTTTTTCTATTGTTAAAGTTGGTGTGCTTCGGGCACAAATGTATATGTCCTTATGAAAACTGAAATAAAAAGATTTATAAAAAAAAAAAGACTCATGCCTCATCAGTCAAGAATCAGAATGTGGGTAGTAGCGCAATCAGCAGTAGCAGCACCAGCCATCTGCCCTGTAGTCACATCAGGTTGATGTAGTTGCTTCGGAGCCAGGGGTCACAGTATTCCTCCTCTTTGAAGCCCTAGAAAAGCCTTTCAGTTGCATCATATCTGTTTTCACTTCCCCCTTCTAGTGAACCATCTTCTTTTTTTCCTGCCAATTCCCCAACTGCCACTTCCATTACTCCTAGACAGTGCTACTACTACTTGTACCCCAACACAGCTGCACACACATCTACTGCCTTGTTTTGTCCATGTAGTTCTACAACTGCTGGCACTACTATTTCTGCCACTATTATCACTACACAACCTACCCTGCTGCTCCCAGGTAAGGGAGAATTTATTCAGGCTTTTTCAACTTCAGAACAAGCCATTCGTTCTTTCTGACTTAATACTTATGTGTGTATGAATACAGGCAGGCATTCTGCCCCTATGAATGCATATTTTTTGGACACTTGTGCAGAACAAGCCACTGTTTCTCATGACATTAATATTTGTGTCTGTATAAACAGTTGCAACGATCTGCCCCATTAAGGCATAATTCTTGAATGCTTGGTCTGAACAAACCCCTGTTTTTCATCCCATAACAATGTGTGTGTTTAACCGCCTCACGTCCGCCTAACGCAGGATCGCGGACCGGAGGCGACTGTCCCAGGCACAGTCATGCATCTACGCGTCATATCGCGAGACGCGAGACTTCCTGTGAACGCGCGCACACAGGCGCGCACGTTCACAGGATCGGAAGGTAAGAGAGTGGATCTACAGCCTGCCAGCGGCGATCGTTCGCTGGCAGGCTGTAGATGCGATTTTTTTAACCCCTAACAGGTATATTAGACGCTGTTTTGATAACAGCGTCTAATATACCTGCTACCTGGTCCTCTGGTGATCCCTTTTGCTTGGATCGACCACCGGAGGACACAGGCAGCTCAGTAAAGTAGTACCAAGCACCACACTACACTACACCCCCCCAGTCACTTATTAACCCCTTATTAACCCCTGATCACCCCATATAGACTCCCTGATCACCCCCCTGTCATTGATCACCCCCCTGTCATTGATCACCCCCCTGTAAGGCTCCATTCAGACGTCCGTATGTGTTTTACGGATCCACGGATCCATAATCGGATCCGCAAAACACATACGGACGTCTGAATGGAGCCTTACAGGGGGGTGATCACCCCATATACACTCCCTGATCACTCCCTGTCATTTATCACCCCCCTGTCATTGATCACCCCCCTGTAAGGCTCCAATCAGACGTCCATATGTGTTTTGCGGATCTGTGGATCCGCAAAACACGGACACCGCGGATCCGCAAAACACATATGGACGTCTGAATGGAGCCTTACAGGGGGGTGAATAATGACAGGGTGGTGATCACCCCATATAGACTCCCTGATCACCCCCCTGTCATTGATCACCCCCCTGTAAGGCTCCATTTAGACATCTTTTTGGCACAAGTTAGCGGAATTTTTTATTTTTTTCTTACAAAGTCTCATATTCCACTAACTTGTGTCAAAAAATAAAATCTCATATGAACTCACCATACCCCTCACGGAATCCAAATGCGTAAAATGTTTTTGACATTTATATTCCAGACTTCTTCTCACGCTTTAGGGCCCCTCAAATGCCAGGGCAGTATAAATACCCCACATGTGACCCCATTTCAGAAAGAAGACACCCCAAGGTATTTGCTGAGGGGCATATTGAGTCCATGAAAGATTTAACTTTTTATTCCAAGTTAGCGGAAAGGGAGACTTTGTGACAAAAAAAATCTATTTCCGCTAACTTGTGCCCAAAAAAAAAAATTTCTATGAACTCGCCATGCACCTCATTGAATACCTTGGGGTGTCTTCTTTCCAAAATGGGGTCACATGTGGGGTATTTATACTGCCCTGGCATTTTAGAGGGGCCCTAAAGCGTGAGAAGAAGTCTGGAATCCAAATGTCTAAAAATGCCCTCCTAAAAGGAATTTGGGCCCTTTGCGCATGTAGGCTGCAAAAAAGTGTCACACATGTGGTATCGCCGTACTCAGGAGAAGTAGGGCAATGTGTTTTGGGGTCTCTTTTTACATATACCCATGCTGGGTGAGATAAATATCTTGGTCAAATGCCAACTTTGTATAAAAAAATGGGAAAAGTTGTCTTTTGCTGAGATATTTCTCTCACCCAGCATGGGTATATGTAAAATGACACCCCAAAACACATTCCCCAACTTCTCCTGAGTACGGCGATACCACATGTGTGACACTTTTTTGCAGCCAAGGTGGGCAAAGGGGCACACATTCCAAAGAGCACCTTTAGGATTTCACAGGGCTTTTTTTACACATTTTGATTTCAAACTACTTCTCACGCATTAGGGCCCCTAAAAAGCCAGGGCAGTAGAACTACCCCACAAGTGACCCCATTTTGGAAAGAAGACACCCCAAGGTATTCCGTGAGGGGCATGGCGAGTTCCTAGATTTTTTTTATTTTTTGTCACAAGTTAGCGGAAAGTGATGATTTTTTTTTTATATTTTTTCTTACAAAGTCTCATATTCCACTAACTTTTGACAAAAAATTAAAAATTCTAGGTACTCGCCATGCTTCTTACGGAATACCTTGGGGTGTCTTCTTTCCAAAATGGGGTCACTTGTGGGGTAGTTATACTGCCCTGGCTTTTTATGGGCCCTAATGCGTGAGAAGTAGTTTGAAATCAAAATGTGTAAAAAATGCCCTGTGAAATCCTAAAGGTGCTCTTTGGAATGTGGGCCCCTTTGCCCACCTAGGCTGCAAAAATGTGTCACACATGTGGTATCACCATACTCAGGAGAAGTTGGGCAATGTGTTTTGGGGTGTCATTTTACATATACCCATGCTGGGTGAGAGAAATATCTTGGCAAAAGACAACTTTTCCCATTTTTTTTATACAAAGTTGGCATTTGACCGAGATATTTATCTCACCCAGCATGGGTATATGTAAAATGACACCCCAAAACACATTGCCCAAGTTCTCCTGAGTACGGCGATACCACATGTGTGACACTTTTTTGCAGCCAAGGTGGACAAAGGGGCCCACATTCCAAAGAGCACCTTTAGGATTTCACAGGGCATTTTTTACACATTTTGATTTCAAACTACTTCTCACACATTAGGGCCCCTAAAAAGCCAGGGCAGTATAACTACCCCACAAGTGACCCCATTTTGGATTGAAGACACCCCAAGGTATTTCGTGATGGGCATAGTGAGTTCATGGAAGTTTTTATTTTTTGAAAAATGTATATATAGATGTCATTTAAAAAAAAAAAATTACAACTAAAAGTGAAAAATTTCATTTTTTTGCAAAAATTTCGTTAAATTTCGATTAATAACAAAAAAAGTAAAAATGTCAGCAGCAATGAAATACCACCAAATTAAAGCTCTATTAGTGAGAAGAAAAGGAGGTAAAATTAATTTGGGTGGTAAGTTGCATGACCAAGCAATAAACGAAAGTAGTGTAGTGCAGAAGTGTAAAAAGTGGTCTGGTCATTAAGGGTGTTTAAGCTAGGGGGCTGAGGTGGTTAAACACTAGCTGCCCCCAAAATAGGACGATTTTTGGAGCTTTTGAATATTTAAAAGCATAAAAAATGCAACTGTGCAGTGTTTTTAAACACGCTGTTTGTAAACACCCTCAACCATGTGTTTACCGATAGCTATGTAGGTCAGTGTCATTCTGACATTATTTGCTATTGATCTCATTGCATTACAGAGCTTAAATTGGGATGGGGGAGAAGAACAAGAATTTGTAAAAAAAAAATTAAATAAAATGTAAAAAAGAGAGAACAACAAGATTTAAAAAAAATGTCTCAGAGTGGGATATATAAATTTTTAAGGCAATTAGAGCACTTTTAATTCATGTAGAATCGATACAGCCACAAATAGATTTTTTTTTTTAAAATTGACGAATCAGACATAAAATGAATTTCAAGACATTCACTCATCTCTAATTTAGACCTTTAGGTGGGATGCTTGATATTTATTGGAGTAATTGTTTTTGTTACTTTGAAATGGTGTGAAGATCCGGGTAGCACAAAAAAAACTGAATTTCTCCAGAACGTCCTGACTTTTTGACTTGCGTCTTTGATTTTCTAAGAATATACAAGGCTATGTTTTCTTTAAAGGTCAAATTATTCCATTAAAAATAAGAGAGTGAAAGGACAATATCACCCATGCTGATTTAATCCTTCTCTTATCTCATGTGATACATTAACTTCAACTCATGTTATTTGCAGCCCTTACACAAAGAGTGATCATTTAATCAAGTGCTGGATTTCCTAAACCAATATACTTAAACTGTATGCTAGCATTACATAGTAAATATAGCAGCTGTAATGGGGTTTATTTCTGTGCAGGATGTGTCTGATTTATCTCTAAACTGCAAATTACATGCTGAACATGAGATGCTTGGAGAATAGAATTGTGATTGTGAACAGCATTTCCTCTATTCTATTTATATACAAAGACTTGTGAAAGAGATTACAGTCTTGTATGCTGGAGAGGACGCCACTTCTAGGGAGGAATTGTTAAAGAAAATATTAACTTAAATAAATAGTTACTTGCAAAAATACAAATTATAAAAATTTTGATAGATAGATAGAGGCGCAAAGCCCTTAGCCCTGAGATGGCATTTCAAAGACAGGATTGTAAAATCCTTTAAGGCCCCAATACACATTCAATAACCATCGGATGAACAATCGTTTGGCCGACACCTATCTCTCCAGACTGCCTCCTGGCTTCCCCATACACATACACGTTTGGCTTGGCTGTGTAGTCTATGAGGAGAGCAGACAAAGCTGCTGCCAGACACTTCTGGGGGCTTATCTCCTAGGAGAAGAAAAGGTTTGGGTGAAAATATTAATTTTAACCAATCCTTTTCTCCTCCAACATCATCTATGGGGGGGGCGGGAGGGGGTGTCAGAAGCTCCCCATACACACATTAGAGGGCCTTATACTCTGCGACGAGTGTTTGTCAACTGTAATATCTAATATATAAAGCTGAGTGTATGCGTGTGTGTTTGTGTATGTCCGCTAAAGGAATCCGTACTGTCGCATTTACAATTGCAAAATTTGGCACACAGGTACATCAGGTGTCCGGGAAGGTTTTAGACCAGGTCTCAGCTCTCTAGGATGTTACGTTCCTGAGATATTACCCAAAAAATGCATTAGCCAATAGAAGATTAGTCACATGACCCTTATCAGCCAATAGAAGCTTGCAGGTCATCCAGCCTCCACATACACAGTTTTACTCCAGGTTTCCATAACAACCTAGCCATTTATCTTCACTGCTGTAGGAGAGCTTTAAAGGAAATCTGTCACCAGGATAATCGCTTTGAAGTAAAGCTATGGCCTCATAGCACTTAGTACCTTATTTCCAGATGTGCCTTTGGTCCAGCAATAGATGTTTTTATCCTCTGAAAATTCAGTTTATTTGGTATGCAAATAAGCCAGTAAGGTGCCCAGGAAGAAGCTCCAACACGCCCCCTGCCTCTATGTGTCCACCCTCAAAAGACTTAAAGCCCCACCCCCAGGTCCCACTAAATCACGCCCCTGATCTGGTTAGGCCACGTCCCCTCCCACTCCTCAGCCGACAGGGATTGAAAAAATGAAGGTAAAAATGAACTTCTGTCAGCTGCAGGGGTGAGAGGAAAGGTGACTTTCTCCCTGCAGCTTATACTCAGACAGAACAGTGCTGCTGTCTTAGAGGGAGCTGTTCAAAAGGACACGCCCCCGATCTGGTTAGGCCACGCCCACTCCTCAGCCAACTAAGATTGAAAAAATGAAGTTAAAAATCAAGGTCGCGCTAAGCCACTCCCTGATCTGGTTAGGCCATGCCCCCTCCACTCCTCAGCTGACAGGGATTGAAAAAATGAAGGTAAAAATCAACTTCTGTCAGCTGCAGAGGTGGGAGGGAGGGTGACTTTCTCCCTGCAGTCTCACACTCAGACAGTACATTGCTTCTGTCTTAGGGCTCTTTCACACTTGCGTTGTCCGGATCCATCGTGTACTCCATTTGCCGGAAGTGCCCGCCGGATCCGTAACACACCGCAAGTGAACTGAAAGCATTTGAAGACTGATCCGTCTTCAAAATGCATTCAGTGTTACTATGGCAGCCAGGACGCTATTAAAGTCCTGGTTGCCATAGTAGTAGTGGGGAGCGGGGGAGCAGTATACTTACCGTCCGTGCGGCTCCCGGGGCGCTCCAGAATGACGTCAGAGAGCCCCATGCGCATGAATGACGTGATCCATGCGATCACGTCATCCATGCGCGTGGGGCGCCCTGACGTCACTCTGAAGCGCCCCAGGGGCCGCATGGACGGTAAGTATACTGCTCCCCACTACACTTTACCATGGCAAACAGGACTTTAGCGTCCTGGTAGCCATGGTAACCATTCAGAAAAAGCTAAACGTCGGATCCGGTAATGCGACAATGGGCATTAATTCCGGATCCAGCCTTGCAGCAAGTGTTCAGGATTTTTGGCCGGAGCAAAAAGCGCAGCATGCTGCGGTATTTTCTCCGGCCAAAAAACGTTCCGTTCCTGAACTGAAGACATCCTGATGCATCCTGAACGGATTTCTCTCCATTCAGAATGCATGGGGATAATCCTGATCAGGATTCTTCCGGCATAGAGCCCCGACGACGGAACTCTATGGCGGAAAAGAACAATGCAAGTGTGAAAGAGCCCTTAGAGTGAGCTGTTCAAAAGGACAAGCCCCCGATCCAGTAAAGGCCACTATTAAGGGGGCGGGCCCCTGTGGAAGTCACTGTCAAGGGAGTGGTACGCTGTGAAAGTCACTGTTAAGGCTGCTGTAAGGGTCAAAGTTAAGGGGGTGGGCTACTGTGGAGGTCCAATTTTAAGGGACGGGGCACTGTGGGGGAGGGTCAGTGTTAAGGGGCTAGGTGCTGTAGATGTTACTGTTATAGTGGATAGTGTTGATATCTTTTAACAACAAGCACAAACATTAAATGAAATAGACTAAATATACCCAAGCAAAGCCGGATCCTTCAGCTAGTAGAACTATACAACTAAGTGCATTAAATTAAATTGTGCCTACAGCATTCAGATAAATAGTAATTATAGTGCCTAAAGTATATGGAATATGTTGTCCAGTTGAACAGTACAATAAGGTCAAATCCCCAAATAGATAGATTTTAGCTAATGCTAGGAAAAGAGTGTAGTGAATAGGAGTTGTAGTCTGCCATGCAGACAGTAGTCATTCTCAGTTTTGGCTAGTGGTGTAATGATCAATCCACTAAAAATGCCCCATATTGCAACACCCATCTCATCTATGTCTTTTTAAGGTTAATTCAAAAGATTTGAGAATCAATAAGCTTACACAGGCTAAGTGACTACATATATTTAATAAGTGTGATTAAATATAAGATAACACAGACAAATCACATACAGAATAATAAAAAGTGAATAAACATCACTAGCCTAGGGGTAGAAATCCGGACGGACATGCTATAACACGCGGTTATCTACCATGTTATGGCACATGACCAACACCCCAGGGTGTATAAGAGATAGGGCAAATCAATACTTACATCCTACCTAGGATGAAGTTCTAAGTGGAGTCCCCCAAATGTATGTGTGCAAACCAGAGTTATTCCCTCAAGCCCCTCCTCCAGTGTGTATCACGCATGTCTCTGAGATCCCTCAGGAATGTGCTTTTGTCAGCACAATGGGAGATGGGTACTTCTCTAACCCACTATATTACGAGGGAAACTTTATTATACAGAATATTAAAAGTAATATAAAAGAGACAGAATTAAAGGGGACAGAACCAATCAGTACTTAAAAATACCCTTACAATAGTCTTGAACCGAGAAGAAAGATAAAGAATGACTAATCTCTAGTACAGAAAAACATTAATGGGTTTTACCTTGATCACTTTAAAATATATTAATTATAAGTAAATTAATTAGTAATAAGCATTCGGGGACGGAGGGATTACAGAAAATAAGCGGAGGGCCTGGTGAGGTGTACATTGCATTAGGGTATATACACTCATCTAAAGAATTATTAGGAACACCTGTTCTATTTCTCATTAATGCGATTATCTAGTCAACCAATCACATGGCAGTTGCTTCAATGCATGTAGGGTTGTGGTCCTGGTCAAGACAATCTCCTGAACTCCAAACTGAATGTCAGAATGGGAAAGAAAGGTGGGCTACAACAGCAGAAGACCCCACCGGGTACCACTCATATCCACTACAAATAGGAAAAAGAGGCTACAATTTGCACGAACTCACCAAAATTGGACTGTTGAAGACTGGAAAAATGTTGCCTGGTCTGATGAGTCTCGATTTCTGTTGAGACATTCAAATGGTAGAGTCCGAAGTTGGCGTAAACAGAATGAGAACATGTATCCATCATGCCTTGTTACCACTGTGCAGGCTGGTGGTGGTGGTGTAATGGTGTGGGGGATGTTTTCTGGGCACACTTTAGGCCCCTTAGTGCCAATTGGCCATCGTTTAAATGCCACGGGCTACCTGAGCATTGTTTCTGACCATGTCCATCCCTTCATGACCACCATGTATCCATCCTCTGATGGCTACTTCCAGCAGGATAATGCACCATGTCACAAAGCTCGAATCATTTCAAATTGGTTTCTTGAACATGACAATGAGTTCACTGTACTAAAATGGCCCCACAGTCACCAGATCTCAACACAATAGAGCATCTTTGGGATGTGGTGGAACGGGAGCTTCGTGCCCTGGATGTGCATCCCTCAAATCTCCATCAACTGCAAGATGCTATCCTATCAATATGGGCCAACATTTCTAAAGAATGCTATCAGCACCTTGTTGAATCAATGCCACGTAGAATTAAGGCAGTTCTGAAGGCAAAAGGGGGTCTAACACTGTATTAGTATGGTGTTCCTAATAATTCTTTAGGTGAGTGTAGGTTAATAGAGGGGTGCCCTCTATTAAGCATCCTCATCTCTTGGCCAGAGTAGAGAACGAAAGAGCATCTCTATCTCTGAAGGATCTGTCCTCTCCTGCATTATACAGACAACCCATTGCTTTAAATGAGCACTGTGTAATACTGAATTTCTCCTGTGGTGGCACTGTAGGAAAATCAAACACATTCTACCAGGATTCATTACAGATCAGTTTTTTTAATTACATTTTTACAAATTTACATTACAGATCACAGTTGATTCCTGGGGGTTCCCAGAAAGCGGATAATTTGTGCTCAACCTATTGTCAATTGACCTTTTTTAACAAGTAGGGTTAGTCCAAAGTGAAGGCCCTCTAAATTAGTTTAAACTAATTAGATATTAGACAACATTACAACAAAAATGTCCAAGAAAACCGATTAGAAGAGTTATTTAGAGCTATAACATTTCTTAAACACTTATCCAAATTAAGTGGCACTTGGATTTTGCAGACATTACTTATGTATATTTTATGTTGGGCATTAGACAAAGAAAATGCTATTACTACATAACTGCCAATTAAATATTCAAATTAAACATTTCTATTCATTTTTCCCATTTTATAGACCTTGCTAATTAGACTCGTGCCTGTGAGCTCCACTATTCGTGAGACTCTAGATTATCGGATAGTCTTGGAGTGCAACAATCTGTAATATTACTTTCCAAAACAATTTTAATTAATCCTTTTATGCAGCAATGCACTAGAAAGTATTACATTAAAACAAAAGGACAATGAGATTGAATTCATGGATCATGAACCATGTGAGAAGAAAAGTCCTTGGTGGTCTCTATGGAAACTCATATCAGAAGAGATAGGAGTAACAAAACATTACCATAATCACCGATAGGTAACGACAATCAATGGATCTGTCCAGAACAGATTGTTTTATGCTATTTATGGGTTGTCGGCAACTCCTTAATGGAATGACAACAAATGAGTTTGTGAAAGATTCAATGTACAACTAAGGAGACAACTCTGGACAACGTTTATTTCTTTAGTCCTCGTTCATATCTCCATTAGGAGATCCAGCAGGCTGTCCACAGCATGTGCACAGAGCAGCCTATCAGATCTCACAGGATCCAGAGTTGCCAGATCCTCTACTTCACCACTGTATCCCCATTGACTGCAATGAGGTTCGTCAGTGATCCAGCCAATTTCCAGCATAAATGGTGGGTTTCGGCTGGAAAATGTTTTTTTGCCCAGCCAACAGCCGGCATTTGCCCCTGATCAGACAGCCGAATCTCCTAAATGGAGATGTGAACATAGCCTTAGTCTCAGTTTGGCTAAAAGTATGAAAAACATGCCAATTACAGCACCTCTGTCCTCCCATGGCAACACCTTAACTAAGAGCACCCATAATGGGTTCAGACATGGTTGGTAGAACTAGTGTTTGGGAAGCTGCATACTGGGTCTGGGATCAAGCTGGACAAACATCTGGACAGAAGAACATTGTAAGAACAGTGTGTAACCTACAGAGTTCTTCTTTAGAGTACCTGATGGACTTTTAATTACATTGATAGTACATTTTTTTTATCTGCCCAGAGTACCCCAACCACTGTATGTTTTTGCCCAATATAACTGTTTTTCACGTCAACACTTTCCTTCCCCTTCTCTTAGCATCAATGTATCCTGGCAGGATGTTTACATGCAGAACTTCCATCAGCACAGAGAACGGTGCTGAAGAAAGTGGTAAGTGGTAAGGATTTTTTTATTTTTCTTGGACAACCCCTTTCATGTCCTCTGCAAAGAAAGTGAGCACTTACAGCCAGGCTTCTCCACAGATAGCAGTTGATCTCAATGAAAGCGCACATTGTGCAGCTGCAGGACAACCAGGCCATCACTGCAGACAGTGGCAATGGAGAAAGAGGTGAGTATAATATTTTATTTTATTTGAATCCATTTGAGGGTTTTGTCTAAGATTTTTAATTAACCCCTACAAAAACATTGTTTATTAATTAGTTTTCTAACATATTTTATTAGTCCCACAAAGAGACTTTAATAACCGATCCTTTGATTGCATCCAAAATTGGCAATGTAATGCACGCGAAATACAGGCGTGGGTCACTTTTGCTACATTTTCCAAGCTGCTAGAGGTTTTCTGAGACTCGAGAAAATGGTTGGCACGGCAGAACATTAAAAATGGCTTTATATGCAGAGTGCTAGAGTGCTCCAATATATTTTGCAATTGCGCTAATCGGCACTAATGATGCAAATATTATGGCGCAATACGTGAAACTTTACATTTTAGCAGGTCTGCATGTATGTATGGACATCAGCTACACTATATCAGGATATAACCTACACTGACTATCTCCCACTAACTATCTGTATTATATATATGAGCTAACTAACTATCTATCTAATGTAATGAGTGGAAAGCACAGAGCACAGCAATGACACTGCTCTCTCTCTCTCAGACTTTTAAAAAAACTGTAGAAAATGGCTGCTGGGGAGGTTCTTATATAGTAAGGGGTAGGCAACTTTCCTATTGGTTGCTAGGGATGTTGCTAAGCTCAAACAAAGACATTGCAGCCTTCTCATTGGCCCACAAGCAAGAAGTGAGGGTACTGATTTAAAAAAATCTAGAATATTCAAAATTACGAATATATATCACTATATTCAAAATATTCATGAATTCTTGAAGTGCCGATATTTGCGATTAATATTCGCGATTCGAATATTCGCGCCCAACACTACTTGCTATAAGCATTCCTAATGTACTGTATGGAAGGGCAGAAATACAAGCACAGGTACTAAATTTTTAGGCTGTCACTTTATCACTTGACAGAATAAAGAGACTCTAGCTCAGTAGTCCCTTTGCATAAAGTTAAGTTTGCAGATCAAAGAGAGTTTCCTGGTGGAGCAAAAATTTTACTTGACGGCAAATAACAGGGGCAATAGGTCCTGCAGAGCGTGAGCATCCTAATGTTAAAATAAAATCTGAAAGACCTGTCAAGAATGCAGAAAAGATGTATAGTTATTAGTGATAAGAGAGTGGAGGAAAAGAATAAAAATATCCAAGCGCACACTGTCAAGCACTCTGAACTTTAAAGGGGTTGTCTGCTTTTTTTATATTGATAACCTATTCTCAGGATAGGTCATCAATATCAGATTGGTGGGGGTCCGACTGCAGCTGTTCGAAGAAACTGGGACAGAGGAGCTGTAATTACACCTGGTCGCCGCAGCAATGTCAAGGGTGAACAAGTGAAGAGAAAGCAGTGCTCGTACAAGTATGGCCTTCTCTTCAAACAGCTGATTGGTGGGGGTGTTGGCAGTCAGGTCCCCGCCAATCTGATATTGATGATCCTTAGGATAGGTCACCATTATAAAAAAGCGGACAACCCCTTTAACCTTTTAATGACCAGGTGTTAGTGACCAGACATGTTTTAGCAATTTTGCCCATGTGGTGGTTCAATGGCCCCAAATGTTTAATTTCTTAGGCTACAGAAATATTTTTTAGTGACTTACATGACATATAGGGCTTTTTTATAGAAATTTAAATTTTTTTGAGATTTTTTTTCTGGGGAAAATAAATAAAACTATAGCTCCTTAATAAATAGATACATTGATCCGACATATCTAATTATTATTGGTTCCTTATTTTGTGTCAGTCATTTTGATACATAATATGCACAGTTTTTATTTTTTTCTATTTGTATTTTTTGTCTTATTTGTAATTTATTATGTTTTGATGTAATATATTTTATATATTTTTGGCACATATTATGTCCTCCAAGAGGTCATTAAAAGACACACACTTTTTTTAAAAATTTTGCACTATTTCATTGTAAATGGGTAATCCAAAGTAACCCCAGTTTCAGGGGAAAATAGCTCCCTATTTGGGCATTGTACACAGGCAGAGCTGATCAGGATCTGCTAAGACTCAGCAGCTCTTCTATGCCCAGGACAGCTAGGTCACATGATCACCGGGTCCAATAGCTGCTTCCTTTAGTCACTTCATAGCACTCATTGAGCACTAAGTAAATAGAAGAGGAAAAGGCATAAGCAGTAATGAACTGCTCCCGTCTTCTCCTCGGGGTCATGGGAGTCCTAATCCCTCGCTGTATATATACGGGGTTCTGAATTAAAGCCCAGCACCAAGCACCATAGATGTATGGAGCTTGGGTGCCAGTAGGTTGCCCAAGATTTTTAAAAAGTACAGGAACCTACGTATATAGAATACAGAAAAAAAATATTAGACACCCTCTAAATGTCCCACTGCTTCAGAGTTGCCTCTCCAGTCACTGGCGGTTCTACATTGATCACGTGCCATACATTTTACTAGTGTTAAGCGTGAATATTCGAAAAGCGAATTTTTATCTTGAATATTGCAACTTCAAGAATTCGTGAAAATTTTGAATATAGTGCTATATATTAGTTTTTCGAATAATCGTCTTTTTTTTTCCATCTGAAGTCATAATTCCTCCCTGCTTAAGTTGCTTGTGGGCCAAATGTATTCAGATAGAAAAAATGACAAATATTCGAAAAACTAATACAGTTGCAAGAAAAAGTATGTGAACCCTTTGGAATGATATGGATTTCTACACAAATTGGTCATAAAATGTGATCTGATCTTCATCTAAGTCACAACAATAGACAATCACAGTCTGTGTAAACTAATAACACACAAAGAATTATATGTTGCCATGTTTTTATTGAACACACCATGTAAACATTCACAGTGCAGGTGGAAAAGGTATGTGAACCCCTAGACTAATGACATCTCCAAGAGCTAATTGGAGTGAGGTGTCAGCCAACTGGAGTAAAATCAATGAGATGAGATTGGAGGTGTTGGTTACAGCTGCCCTACTCTATAAAAAAAACACACACCAATTCTGGGTTTGCTTTTCACAAGAAGCATTGCCTGATGTGAATGATGCCTCGCACAAAAGAGCTCTCAGAAGACCCATGATTAAGAATTGTTGACTTGCATAAAGCTGGAAAGGGTTATAAAAGATTCTCCAAAAGCCTGCTGTTCATCAGTCCACGGTAAGACAAATTGTCTATAAATGGAGAAAGTTCATCACTGCTGCTACTCTCCCTAGGAGTGGCTATCCTATAAAGATGACTGCAAGAGCACAGCAAAGACTGCTTAATGAGGTGAAGAAGAATCCTAGAGTGTCAGCTAAAGACCTACAAAAGTCTCTGGCATATGCTAACATCCCTGTTAGCGAATCTACGATAAGTAAAACACTAAACAAGAATGGATTTCATGGGAGGATAACAAAGAGGAAGCCACTGCTGTCCAAAAAAAACATTGCTGCACGTTTACAGTTTGCACAAAAGCACCTGGATGTTCCACAGCAGTACTGGCAAAATATTCTGTGGACAGATGAAACCAAAGTTGAGTTGTTTGGAAGAAACACACAACATTATGTGTGGAGAAAAAAAGGCACAGCACACCAACATCAAAACCTCATCCCAACTGTGAAGTATGGTGATGGGGGCATTATGGTTTGGGGCTGCTTTGCTGCGTCAGGGCCTGGGCGGATTTCTATCATTGAAGGAAAAATGAATTCCCAAGTTTATCAAGACATTTTGCAGGAGAACTTAAGGCCATCTGTCCACCAGCTGAAGCTCAACAGAAGATGAGTGTTGCAACAGGACAGCGACTCAAAGCATAGCAGTAAATCAACAACAGAATGGCTTAAACAGAAGAAAATACGCCTTCTGGAGTTGCCCAGTCAGAGTCCTGACCTTAACCCGCTTGAGATGCTGTGGCATGACCTCAAGAAAGCAATTCACACCAGACATCCCAAGAATATTGCTGAACTGAAACAGTTCTGTAAAGAGGAATGGCCAAGAATTACTCCTGACCGTTGTGCACGTCTGATCTGCAACTACAGGAAACGTTTGGTTGAAGTTATTGCTGCCTAAGGAGGTTCAACCAGTTATTAAATCCAAGGGTTCACATACTTTTTCCACCTGCACTGTGAATGTTTACATGGTGTGTTCAATAAAAACATGGTAACATTTAATTCTTTGTGTGTTATTAGTTTAAGCAGACTGTGATTGTCTATTGTTGTGATGAAGATCAGATCACATTTTATGACCAATTTGTGCAGAAATCCATATCATTCCAAAGGGTTCACATACTTTTTCTTGCAACTGTATATAGTACTATATTCTACAGTGCTATACATTAGTTTTTGACCCACGCCTGTATTGATCGTGTAATATGCGAATATTACGTGATAATTACCTTGCTGATTTTCGAGTAAAAAAAAAAGATTGTAGAATATAATAGATATTCGAATTCGCAAATATTTGACGAATATTCCACAAAATATTCACAAAATATTGAAAATTTTAATATTGCCCCTGCAGCTCATCACTACATTTTACATGGGACCTCTGCAGCCAATTACAGTCCTCATTGATCACATGTACATGAATGGCAGCTGAAAGTTCTGCTTTAAATGTCTTGCACATTTTTATAGAGGTTGTGCTACAATATCAACCTAACCACTATTAACAGGATAATGACAAGCATCTGATTGGTGGGGGCCCGAGCAGATGCTATCCTTTCTTCTGTGGAATAAGGGATAAGTTCATATCATGCACAACCCTTTAAACAACATCAACTACAATATATACAAAAAGTGTAACCGTGGTCAAGTTAAAAACAAAGAAACCCTGGTCAATAATTATGTCTTTATAAGGAAGCTGATAGATAATTTCTGTCAATTTAAGCATGTCTGGGATAAATGCAACGAGCCCCCAGTGTAGAGGATGGGAGTGGTAGTAGTCCTGATGTAGTATAGTAGTGTCAGGGTGTCCTACCTCAGGCCATAGCTCCCTGGGGTTCGTTGCAGTGAAGGTTGTACCATTGAAGAATGGGGCCAGAATTGAAAATAACAAGCTCCTTTTACTAAATGCAACGTAGAACCTAAGAGTACAAACAGTAGCAGCAGGTTTTAGTGCAATTCTCTTTTAGCACCAGCTGAGGAGGTATGGTGACAGGTTGGATGGCTGAAATTCCGCACCTAGATATTGCTGGCCTAGTGGTGGTTTGGTGATGAGGGTGTCTTTGGCCCATTTTCCCTCATTGTCCAGCATCGTCAGCAGAAGCTGAATGTAGCAAGTCACTATGCTGTCTCTGATCCCAAGACTCTACTTGAGTCCTACTTTGATTCTGCAAAGTTGGTGCTCTAAGAGCTGCTTCCTCACTCCCAGGCAGGAGAGGGTCCCCCATCTTCCTCTCTCCGCCTAACTCAGACCCTAGACTCACTCTTCCGAGCTCAGCCCCACCCTTGACAGGAAGTCGGCCTACTTCAATCCTACCACAAGGGGAAGAATGGAATGGTCCATTCTATTCCTGTTGCCCAACATTGCCAACCATACTCCATCTACTGGTATGCATTCATATTGCATAAGAAATATGTAAAATACAGTAAACAAGTACAAAATAGTAATACCCCCAACTCTGAGGTAATACAAAAACATATATTTAACCCAAAATACAAAGGGAAAGGAAATTATATAAGAGTAGACTAGATGGAACATGTCGTCTTTTCTGCTGTCATTCTACGATACCTGGGTCCACAGTGAGAGCACTCTGAGACATGAGAACGGAAGTTCCTGTGTATCCTGCAAGTAGTTGAGGACCACTTCGAGGGTCTTTCTGTACACAGTGTGGCAGTAGTGAGGATTCCTTAGCCTGAAAGTGTGATCAGAGAACGAGGAAAAGAGCTGTACAAGAAAGATGGTTTGCATCTTTCTCTCAAGGGAACAAATGTCCTCAGTGAACAGTTCAAAGTATTTGCTAAGGAGCATTTAAACTGGGAAATGGGGGCAAAAGAGTGATATTCCAGCAGTCCGAATGCCCCCCGGAACAATGCCAGAAGATGCCAGTAGCACATAGGTTAAGAAATGACAAGCTCAGAGTCTTGTCTACAAATGCTCAGAGTTTAGGAAATAAGATCAATGAACTTGAGTCTATAATGGCATCTGAGAATATAGATTTAGTGGCTGTTACTGAGACATGGTTCAATAGGAGTAATGACTGGGATATAACAATACCAGGGTTCTCTCTATATAGGAAAGACCGATAAGGCAAGAAAGGGGGAGGGGTGGCCCTGTATGTGAAAGATAGCAGAAAATCAAATTTAATACAAGTTAGCGAGACCAATTTAGAGTCAGTTTGGGTTACTTTGCAGCTTGATAATCATAAGGTAACTCGTGTAGGTGTGATCTATAGACCACCTAGCCAAGTCAAAGAATTAGATGATCTACTAGTTGAGGAAATAGCTAAAATGACATTGAAAGGGGAAGTTATCATTATGGGAGACTTTAATCTTCCTGATGTAAACTGGAAAACTAAAATAGCTAGTTCTGACAGGAATACAGATATTCTAAATTTCCTACTGGGATTATCTCTACAGCAAGTAGTGGAGGAGCCAACCCGGAAGGAGGCCATTTTAGATTTAGTATTCACAAATGTGATATTGTTGTAGGGGAAAGCTTGGGATCTAGTAATCACCAGTCAGTGTGGTTTACTATAAGTACAGTGACTAAGTCACACCACACAAAAACAAAAGTTTTAGATTTTAGAAAAACAGACTTTTCTAGAATTAGATTAGTGGTATACAAGTCCCTATCAGATTGGAACAGTTTAAATGGAGTCCAGGATAACTGAGACTACTTAAAAGTGGCACTATTGAAGACAACAGATAATTGCATTAGGCTAGTAAAGGAAGAGACCACTGTGGTACTCAGCAAAAGTAGCCAAAATAATTTAAAACAAAAAGATAGCATTTAGTAATTATAACAGAGAGAGGCCAAGCAAGTTATAAGAGCTTCCAAAGCACAGGCAGAAGAGAAATTAGCTCAGTCAGTGAAAAAAGGCGATAAGACATTCTTCAGATACATAAATGAAAAAATGACACTAAAACATGGAATTACCTAATTAAAAACAAAAGAAGAAAGGTATATGGAAGAAGATAAATAACTAGCTGACTGCCTCAATGAATACTTCTGTTCAGTTTTTACAAAGGAAAATGAAGGCAAAGGACCTCAGTTAGGAAGGAAGACTAATGAATATTTTGATGCATGTGTCTTTACAGAGGGAGAGGTTTTAAGTAAGCTGTCTAAAATTAATACAAATATGTCACAGGGGCCTGATGGGATACACCCAAAGCTATTAAAAGAGCTTAGTGGGGAACTAGCAAAACCATTAACAGATTTATTTAACCAATCACTGGTAACAGGAGTCGTCCCAAAAGATTGGAAATTAGCAAATGTTGTGCCCATTCACAAGAAAGGTAGTAGGGAGGAATCGGGCAGCTACAGGCCAGTAAGCCTGACATCAATAGTGGGGAATTTAATCGAAACTATACTTAAGGAGAGGATTGTGGAACATCTAAAATTCCATGGATCGAAAGATGAAAAACAGCATGGGTTTACTTCAGGGAGATCATGTTAAACTAATCTTATAGATTTTTTTGATTGGGTGACTAAAATAATAGATGGCGGAGGTGCAGTAGGCATCGCTTATTTAGACTTTAGTAAGGCTTTTGATACTGTCCCACATAGAAGGCTTATCAATAAATTGCAGTCTTCGTGCTTGGACTCCCATAATGTTGAATGGATTAGGCAGTGGCTGAGGGACAGACAACAGAGGGTTGTAGTCAATGGAGTATATTCAGACCATGGTCTTGTTACCAGTGGGGTACCTCAGGGATCTGTTCTGGGACCCATATTGTTTAATATCTTTATCAGCGAAATTGCAGAAAGCCTCGATGGTAAGGTGTGTCTTTTTGCTGATGACACAAAGATTTGTAACAGGATTGATGTTCCTAGAGGGATACACCAAATGGAAAAGGATTTAGGAAAACTAGAGGAATGGTCAAAAATCTGGCAACTAAAATTTTATGTTGATAAGTGCAAGATAATGCACCTGGGGCGTAAAAACCCAAGAATATAAAATCAGTGATACAGTCCTAACCTCAGTATCTGAGGAAAGGGATTTAGGGGTCACTATTTCAGAAGACTTAAAGGGACCCTGTCACCTCTACTATGCTACCCTCACTAAGCGTTTCTAAATGTTCATTGTGTTACCCTAAACATATAAATTACATTTTTAATTTCATTTGCACATGAATTCAATAAGTATTATGCATTTTTGTATTTCCCACCTTTTATGCAAATTAACATAAAAGAGTCATATCTTACTTGTGTGACCAGAGAAGAGTCATATTTTCAAGCTCTGACTCATCTCAGGTTAATTTGCATATGTATCAAATCGTTTTTTTTACACAATAAAAGCACACAGAGCTATGGGGACTGGGTATTGTGGATGTGCTAGCGGCCATCTAGCAGCCCATGTCCTTAGCTCTATACCCAAAATCCAGGTGACAGGTTCCCCTTTAAAGGTAGGCAGACAACGTCATAGAGCAGCAGGAAATGCTAGCAGAATGCTTGGGTGTATAGGGAGAGGCATTACCAGTAGAAAGAGGGAGGTGCTCATGCCGCTCTGCAGAGCACTAGTGAGTAGAGTTGAGCGAACACCTGGATGTTCGGGTTCGAAAAGTTCGGCCGAACTTCCCGGAAATGTTCGGGTTCGGGATCCGAACCCGATCCGAACTTCGTCCCGAACCCAAACCCCATTGAAGTCAATGGGGACCCAAACTTTTCGGTACTAAAAAGGCTGTAAAACAGCCCAGGAAAGGGCTAGAGGGCTGCAAAAGGCAGCAACATGTAGGTAAATCCCCTGCAAACAAATGTGGATAGGGAAATGAATTAAAATAAAAATTAAATAAATAAAAATTAACCAAAATCAATTGGAGAGAGGTCCCATAGCAGAGAATCTGGCTTCACGTCACCCACCACTGGAACAGTTCATTCTCAGATATTTAGGCCCCGGCACCCAGGCAGAGGAGAGAGGTCCCGTAACAGAGAATCTGTCTTCATGTCAGCAGAGAATCAGTCTGCATGTCATAGCAGAGAATCAGGCTTCACGTCAGCCAACACTGCAACAGTCCATTGTCATAAATTTAGGCCCAGCACCCAGGCAGAGGAGAGAGGTCCCGTAACAGACAATCTGGCTTCATGTCAGCAGAGAATCAGTCTTCATATCATAGCAGAGAATCAGGCTTCACGTCACCCACCACTGTAAGAGTCCATTTTCATAAATTTAGGCCCAACACCCAGGCAGAAGAGAGAGGTCCCGTAACAGACAATCTGGCTTCATGTCAGCAGAGAATCAGTCTGCATGTCATAGCAGAGAATCAGGCTTCACGTCAGCCACCAATGCAACAGTCCATTGTCAGATATTTAGGCCCAGCACCCAGGCAGAGGAGAGAGGTCCCGTAACAGACAATCTGGCTTCATGTCAGCAGAGAATCAGTCTTCATATGATAGCAGAGAATCAGGCTTCGCGTCAGCCACCAATGCAACAGTCCATTGTCAGATATTTAGGCCCAGCACCCAGGCAGAGGAGAGAGGTCCCGTAACAGACAATCTGGCTTCGTGTCAGCAGAGAATCAGTCATCATGTCATAGCAGAGAATCAGGCTTCACGTCAGCCACCACTGCAACAGTCCATTGTCATAAATTTAGGCCAAGCACCCAGGCAGAGGAGAGAGGTCCCGTAACAGACAATCTGGCTTCATGTCAGCAGAGAATCAGTCTTCATATCATAGCAGAGAATCAGGCTTCACGTCACCCACCACTGTAAGAGTCCATTTTCATAAATTTAGGCCCAGCACCCAGGCAGAGAAGAGAGGTCCCGTAACAGACAATCTGGCTTCATGTCAGCAGAGAATCAGTCTTCATATCATAGCAGAGAATCAGGCTTCACGTCAGCCACCAATGCAACAGTCCATTGTCAGATATTTAGGCCCAGCACCCAGGCAGAGGAGAGAGGTCCCGTAACAGACAATCTGGCTTCACGTCAGCCACCAGTGCAACAGTCCATTGGCATATATTTAGGCCCAGCACCCAGGCAGAGGAGAGAGGTCCCGTAACAGAGAATCTGGCTTCATGTCAGCAGAGAATTAGTCTGCATGTCATAGCAGAGAATCAGGCTTCACGTCACCCAACATTGGAACAGTCCATTGGCATATATTTAGGCCCCGGCACCCAGACAGAGGAGAGGTTCATTCAAATTTGGGTAGCCTCGCAATATAATGGTAAAATGAAAATAAAAATAGGATTGAATGAGGAAGTGCCCTGGAGTACAATAATATATGGTTAAGGGGAGGTAGTTAATGTCTAATCTGGACAAGGGACGGACAGGTCCTGTGGGATCCATGCCTGGTTCATTTTTATGAACGTCAGCTTGTCCACATTGGCTGTAGACAGGCGGCTGCGTTTGTCTGTAATGACACCCCCTGCCGTGCTGAATACACGTTCAGACAAAACGCTGGCCGCCGGGCAGGCCAGCACCTCCAAGGCATAAAAGGCTAGCTCTGGCTACGTGGACAATTTAGAGACCCAGTAGTTGAATGGGGCCGAACCATCAGTCAGTACGTGGAGGGGTGTGCACACGTACTGTTCCACCATGTTAGTGAAATGTTGCCTCCTGCTAACACGTTGCGTATCAGGTGGTGGTGCAGTTAGCTGTGGCGTGTTGACAAAACTTTTCCACATCTCTGCCATGCTAACCCTGCCCTCAGAGGAGCTGGCCGTGACACAGCTGCCTTGGCGACCTCTTGCTCCTCCTCTGCCTTGGCCATGGGCTTCCACTTGTTCCCCTGTGACATTTGGGAATTCTCTCAGTAGCGCGTCTACCAACGTGCGCTTGTACTCGCGCATCTTCCTATCACGCTCCAGTGCAGGAAGTAAGGTGGGCACATTGTCTTTGTAGCGTGGATCCAGCAGGGTGGCAACCCAGTAGTCCGCACACGTTAAAATGTGGGCAACTCTGCTGTCGTTGCGCAGGCACTGCAGCATGTAGTCGCTCATGTGTGCCAGGCTGCCCAGGGGTAAGGACAAGCTGTCCTCTGTGGGAGGCGTATCGTCATCGTCCTGCCTTTCCCCCCAGCCACGCACCAGTGATGGACCCGAGCTGCGTTGGGTGCCACCCCGCTGTGACCATGCTTCATCCTCATCCTCCTCCACCTCCTCCTCATCCTCGTCCTCCTCGTCCTCCAGTAGTGGGCCCTGGCTCTGAGTCACTTCGAAGAGACTGGCCTGAAAGTGCTAAAAATGACCCCTCCTCCTCCTCCTCCTCCTGGGCCACCTCCTCTTTCATCATCGCCCTAAGTGTTTTCTCAAGGAGACATAGAAGTGGTATTGTAACGCTGATAACGGCGTCATCGCCACTGGCCATGTTGGTGGAGTACTCGAAACAGCGCAACAGGGCACACAGGTCTCGCATGGAGGCCCAGTCATTGGTGGTGAAGTGGTGCTGTTCTGTAGTGCGACTGACCCGTGCGTGCTGCAGCTGAAACTCCACTATGGCCTGCTGCTGCTCACACAGTCTGTCCAGCATGTGCAAGGTGGAGTTCCACCTGGTGGGCACGTCGCATATGAGGCGGTGAGCCGGAAGGCCGAAGTTACGCTGTAGCGCAGACAGGCGAGCAGCAGCAGGATGTGAACGCCGAAAGCGCGAACAGACGGCCCGCACTTTATGCAGCAGCTCTGACATGTCGGGGTAGTTGTGAATGAACTTCTGCACCACCAAATTCAGCACATGCGCCAAGCAAGGGATGTGCGTCAAACTGGCTAGTCCCAGAGCTGCAACGAGATTTCGCCCATTATCACACACCACCAGGCCGGGCTTGAGGCTCACCGGCAGCAACCACTCGTCGGTCTGTTGTTCTATACCCCGCCACAACTCCTGTGCGGTGTGGGGCCTGTCCCCCAAACATATGAGTTTCAGAATGGCCTGCTGATGTTTACCCCGGGCTGTGCTGAAGTTGGTGGTGAAGGTGTGTGGCTGACTAGATGAGCAGGTGGAAGAAGAGGAGGAGGAAGTCGAGTAGGAGGAGGTGGCAACAGGAGGCAAAGAATGTTGCCCTGTGATCCTTGGCGGCGGAAGGACGTGCGCCAAACAGCTCTCCGCCTGGGGCCCAGCTGCCACTACATTTACCCAGTGTGCAGTTAGGGAGATATAGCGTCCATGGCCGTGCTTACTGGTCCACGTATCTGTGGTTAGGTGGACCTTGCCACAGATGGCGTTGCGCAGTGCACACTTGATTTTATCGGATACTTGGTTGTGCAGGGAAGGCACGGCTCTCTTGGAGAAGTAGTGCCGGCTGGGAACAACATACTGTGGGACAGCAAGAGACATGAGCTGTTTGAAGCTGTCTGTGTCCACCAGCCTAAATGACAGCATTTTATAGGCCAGTAGTTTAGAAATGCTGGCATTCAGGGCCAGGGATCGAGGGTGGCTAGGTGGGAATTTACGCTTTCTCTCAAATGTTTGTGAGATGGAGAGCTGAACGCTGCCGTGTGACATGGTTGAGATGCTTGGTGACGGAGGTGGTGGTGGTGTTGGTGGTACATCCCCTGTTTGCTGGGCGGCAGGTGCCAACGTTCCTCCAGAGGCGGAGGAAGAGGCCGAGGCGGCAGCAGCAGAAGAGGCCGAGGCGGCAGCAGCAGAAGAGGCCGAGGCGGCAGCAGCAGAAGAGGTAGCAGGGGGAGCCTGAGTGACTTCCTTGGTTTTAAGGTGTTTACTCCACTGCAGTTCATGCTTTGCATGCAGGTGCCTGGTCATGCAGGTTGTGCTCAGGTTCAGAACGTTAATGCCTCGCTTCAGGCTCTGATGGCACAGCGTGCAAACCACTCGGGTCTTGTCGTCAGCACATTGTTTGAAGAAGTGCCATGCCAGGGAACTCCTTGAAGCTGCCTTTGGGGTGCTCGGTCCAAGATGGCGGCGGTCAGTAGCAGGCGGAGTCTCTTGGCGGCGGGTGTTCTGCTTTTGCCCACTGCTCCCTCTTTTGCTACGCTGTTGGCTCGGTCTCACCACTGCCTCTTCCTCCGAACTGTGAAAGTCAGTGGCACGACCTTCATTCCATGTGGGGTCTAGGACCTCATCGTCCCCTGCATCGTCTTCCACCCAGTCTTGATCCCTGACCTCCTGTTCAGTCTGCACACTGCAGAAAGACGCAGCAGTTGGCACCTGTGTTTCGTCATCATCAGAGACATGCTGAGGTGGTATTCCCATGTCCTCATCATCAGGAAACATAAGTGGTTGTGCGTCAGTGCATTCTATGTCTTTCACCGCTGGGGAAGGGCTAGGTGGATGCCCTTGGGAAACCCTGCCAGCGGAGTCTTCAAACAGCATAAGAGACTGCTGCATAACTTGAGGCTGAGACAGTTTCCCTGGTATGCATGGGGGTGATGTGACAGACAGATGGGGTTGGTTTTCAGGCGCCATCTGTGCGCTTTCTGCAGAAGACTGGGTGGGAGATAATGTGAATGTGCTGGATCCACTGTCGGACACCCAATTGACTAATGCCTGTACCTGCTCAGGCCTTACCATCCTTAGAACGGCATTGGGCCCCACCAAATATCGCTGTAAATTCTGGCGGCTACTGGGACCTGAGGTAGTTGGTACACTAGGACGTGTGGATGTGGCAGAACGGCCACGTCCTCTCCCAGCACCAGAGGGTCCACTAACACCACCACGACCATGTCCACGTCCAGCGTCCCTTACTAGATGTTTTCCTCATTGTTATCGTTCACCAAAACAACAAAAATATTATTTGGCCCAATGTATTGTATTCAAATTCAGCTGAATATAAATTTGAGGCCTAGTATTTAGGCGCTGGGTGACCGATATAGATTTACTGACAGAATTAGACTTGGAAATGCACAGTAGCGTGTGTGTGAAGTTATTCTGAATGACCCTATGTGCACCTTGAATATTATATACCCTTTTAGGGATAGATTTCAAATAGCTCTGATATAGCAGAAACCACTAAATTATGAAATTGCTAAATTGGGAATTGTATTTCAACCCAGAACAAAAAATGTGCTTTGACGGACACTAAATAACTTGCCCAGCCACAACAGTACAGCGGTAACGACAGATTTAGTGGGATATAAATTTGAGGCCTAGTATTTAGGCGCTGGGTGACCGGTATGGATTTACTGACAGAATTAGACTTGGAAATGCACAGTAGCGTGTGTGTGAAGTTATTCTGAATGACCCTATGTGCACCTTGAATATTATATACCCTTTTAGGGATAGATTTCAAATAGCTCTGATACAGCAGAAACCACTAAATTATGAAATTGCTAAATTGGGAATTGTATTTCAACCCAGAACAAAAAATGTGCTTTGATGGACACTAAATAACTTGCCCAGCCAGAACAGTACAGCGGTAACGACAGATTTAGCGGGATATAAATTTAAAGCCTAGTATTTAGGCGCTGGGTGACCGGTATGGATTTACTAACAGAATTGGACTTGGAAATGCACAGTAGCGTGTGTGTGAAGTTATTCTGAATGACCCTATGTGCACCTTGAATATTATATACCCTTTTAGGGATAGATTTCAAATAGCTCTGATATAGCAGGAACCACTAAATTATGAAATTGCTAAATTGGGAATTGTATTTCAACCCAGAACAAAAAATGTGCTTTGACGGACACTAAATAACTTTCCCAGCCACAACAGGACAGCGGTAACGAGAGATTTAGCGGGATATAAATTTGAGGCCTAGTATTTAGGCGCTGGGTGACCGGTATGGATTTACTAACAGAATTAGACTTGGAAATGCACAGTAGCGTGTGTGTGAAGTTATTCTGAATGACCCTATGTGCACCTTGAATATTATATACCCTTTTAGGGATAGATTTCAAATAACTCTGATATAGCAGAAACCACTAAATTATGAAATTGCTAAATTGGGAATTGTATTTCAACCCTGAACAAAAAATGTGCTTTGACGGACACTAAATAACTTGCCCAGCCACAACAGTACAGCGGTAACGACAGATTTAGCGGGATATAAATTTGAGGCCTAGTATTTAGGCGCTGGGTGACCGGTATGGATTTAGTGACAGAATTAGACTGGGATATGGCCAATAAATCACACTACTGAGGGTTAAATGCACTTGGTGACGGGCGCAGCTTGCCCCTGATGTAGTATATGGCCAAAAAATGAACAGACTATTGCTGGTTAAATGCACTTGGTGTCACAGCTTGACCAACCACACTACTGAGGGTTAAATGCACTTGGTGACGGGCGCAGCTTGCTCCTGATGTAGTATATGGCCAAAAAATTAACAGACTATTGCTGGTTAAATGCACTTGGTGACGGGCGCAGCTTGCCCCTGATTTAGTATATGGCCAAAAAATGAACAGACTATTGCTGGTTAAATGCACTTGGTGTGATAGCTTGACCAACCACACTACTGAGGGTTAAATGCACCTGGTGACGGGCGCAGCTTGCCCCTGATGTAGTATATGGCCAAAAAATGAACAGACTATTGCTGGTTAAATGCACTTGGTGTCACAGCTTGACCAACCACACTACTGAGGGTTAAATGCACTTGGTGACGGCGCAGCTTGCCCCTGATGTAGTATATGGCCAAAAAATGAACAGACTATTGCTGGTTAAATGCACTTGGTGACAGGCGCAGCTTGCCCCTGATTTAGTATATGGCCAAAAAATGAACAGACTATTGCTGGTTAAATGCACTTGATGTGATAGCTTGACCAACCACACTACTAAGGGTTAAATGCACTTGGTGACGGGCGCAGCTTGCCCCTGATGTAGTATATGGCCAAAAAATGAACAGACTATTGCTGGTTAAATGCACTTGGTGACAGGCGCAGCTTGCCCCTGATGTAGTATATGGCCAAAAAATGAACAGACTATTGCTGGTTAAATGCACTTGGTGTGATAGCTTGACCAACCACACTACTGAGGGTTAAATGCACTTGGTGACGGGCGCAGCTTGCCCCTGATGTAGTATATGGCCAAAAAATGAACAGACTATTGCTGGTTAAATGCACTTGGTGACGGGCGCAGCTTGCCCCTGATTTAGTATATGGCCAAAAAATGAACAGACTATTGCTGGTTAAATGCACTTGGTGTGATAGCTTGACCAACCACACTACTGAGGGTTAAATGCACCTGGTGACGGGCGCAGATTGCCCCTGATTTAGTATATGGCCAAAGAATAAACAGACTATTGCTGGTTAAATGCACTTGGTGTCACAGCTTCATCCTGATGTAGGCTTTAGCCAAAAAACAACCACACCATTGAGGGTTAAATGCACTTGGTGACAGGCGCAGCTTGCCCCTGATTTAGTATATGGCCAAAAAATAAACAGACTATTGCTGGTTAAATGCACTTGGTGTGACAGCTTCACCCTGATGTAGGCTTTAGCCAAAAAACAACCACACCATTGAGGGTTAAATGCACTTGGTCGCAGCTTGTGCTGGCGCACCACAAGACACAAAATGGCCGCCGATCACCCCAGAAAAATGTGACTGACAAACGGTCTGGGCAGCCTAAAAACAGTGAGCAATTGAGTATCAGCAGCTCAATGACCCACAGCTGCAGATCGATCAATAATCAAGTCCTTTGGAGGAGTTAATCTGCCTAATCTCGCCCTACTGTCGCAGCCGCAACCTCTCCCTACGCTAATCAGAGCAGAGTGACGGGCGGCGCTATGTGGCTCCAGCTTAAATAGAGGCTGGTTCACATGGTGCTCTGGCCAATCACAGCCATGCCAATAGTAGGCATGGCTGTGACGGCCTCTTGGGGCAAGTAGTATGACGCTTGTTGATTGGCTGCTTTGCAGCCTTTCAAAAAGCGCCAAGAAAGCGTCACAAAAGCGCCAAGAAAGCGACGAACACCGAACCCGAACCCGGACTTTTACGAAAATGTCCGGGTTCGGGTCCGTGTCACGGACACCCCAAAATTTGGTACGAACCCGAACTATACAGTTCGAGTTCGCTCATCCCTACTAGTGAGACCTCATTTGGAGTATTGTGCTCAGTACTGGAGACCATATCTCCAGAAGGATAATGATGCTTTGGAGAGAGTTCAGAGAAGAGCTACTAAACTAGTACATGGATTGCAGGATAAAATTTACCAGGAAGGGTTAAAGGACCTTAACATGTATAGTGTGTAAGAAAGATGAGACAGAGGGGATATGATAGAAACTGCTAAATACATAAAGGGAATCAACAAGGTAAAAGAGGAGAGAATATTTAAAAGAAGAAAAACTGCTACAAGAGGACATCATTTTAAATTAGAGAGGCAAAGGTTTAAAAGTAATATCAGGAAGTATTACTTTACTGAGAGAGTAGTGGTAGCTGCAAATACAGTGAAGGAGTTTAAGCATGCATGGGATAGGCATAAGGCCATCCTTTATATAAGATAGAGCCAGGGGCTATTCATAGTATTCAGTATATTGGGCAGACTACATGGGCCAAATGGTTCTTATCTGCCGACACATTCTATGTTTCTATGTTTCTATGAGGCACTGCCAGGTCACTAAGATCCCACACAAACTTCTACTGTGAGTTGTTTTGTGAGTGTAGCAGAGATTGTACTATCAAGTTGCAGGCCCATTACAGACTGTAACTACCCCGCTGTGTGCCATTATTGTAACCAAGTAGAGTTCCTAATAGAGACTGTAACCCCCAAGTTCTGCCATTACACTGCTGCCCCAATTGGAGTAAAGTTCTGAGGCTCTGAATATTTATGTGTCTGCCTCAATTGGTGCACCATCCTTACGTGGGGTACCAGGGCCAAGGGCCCCACACAAAAACTGACCCTCTTACATATTTGTCTATCTAATATCTGTCTTATAATTTGTTCCCAAAATATATCTGATGATTGAGCTCAGTCGTGAATGATCGAAACAGTTCTGATTAATGGTAGAGAATATCATGATTGGGTTATTGGTTATTCCCCAGGGCCTCCTACCACCACCAATAAAGATAACCTGAACCCAGCCTCTACCCAAAAGAACACTCATAGCCAAGATTGGATTAAATCGGCCACAGCAGCCGTTTTATTAATATATAAATAACAGTAACATACACCCTGACGAGGGAGGTCATAGAAGCCCCAAATTCTTAATCATATATAAAAACCCCAACACGGCAATTCCATCTTGCCTCAAGCCGCAAAACTCCAGCTCGGATACACAAACTGATGGACGCCTCTCTGAACCAACCAAATGCCTCAACTATGAGAGTCCAGCCCCTACCATGGAGGCCCTCCCATTTTCCATAACATCCAATACCACCAGCTTCTATGACCTTCCACCGCCAACAATGCGCAACTTGACTCTAACACCTCAAGCCTCCGCATTCCTCCAAACACCTAGCGCCCTCTCAATACCTCCCTGCAAGCCAAAGGACCACAAATCATTACCAACCGCGTTCAAATGAAAGCCATCAGCCCTCCAAAAACCCCCGGTACTTGCCTCAAAATCAGTATGCCTAACCACCACAGCCCCATTCCTGGCCGCAAACTTACCAACTACCCTATTCACTTTAATCCACGCCTTATTCAAACGCTCCACTGACCGCGTGTCCCGCCACGACTTCCCATGTACTATATCCGACCACACAGTTATTAAGCCCGGGAACAATGACCACAACCTCAAAACCCCCAAAAGGTCAAATTTTATATCCTTAATCAAATCCCTGCAAGAACGAACTTCCAGATCATTGCCCCCGACATGTAGCACCAAGATGTCAGGGGAACGATCCAGACGAGCATGACGGTGTACCTCCCCCACCACATTCCCCCACAACATACCTCTATGCCCGATCCATCTTATGATCGCTGCATCCCTCCCGAACCCCAACTGTCGCCCATTCGGCCTTACTTCTGCCCCAAGAGCCTCCAAAAAATGAAAGCGTGCCCCAGAATCCATACTAAAGCAGCCGCACCACATGAAACATAAAGGAAAAAGGAGACAAAAACACAGCATTAATAAACAACCACCGCCTTACAAACCCCCCCCCCTAAATGCACATATGACTTAAAATGATCAGCTTCCCACCTCCCAATCTTCTTGATCACCTCATCACCCAAATCCAATTGTGCCGCCTCCGTCGCCACCCCTATCTGCAAGGAATGATCCATAAATCCTTTAGAGTCCATTCCCAACGCTGTCAAACATTTTCTGAAAACTGCCACAAACTGGAACCGTGACAAATAAAACCCGTCCTCATGCTGTAATAGAGGTCCCACACTAACCCAGCTAGCCCCCGACCTATAATCTCTCAAGCAACTGACCGGGCATACCAAGCAACCCGGCACCGCAAACAACGACACACTACAACCCTTACCTTCCCAGTCAGTCTTAGATACCCGGAGTCATACCACCACCCTGTCCCCCTGCAAATCCACATCCTCCCCAGCCAAACCCACTTGTCTGCACACACTCCTGCTCACCAATTCACCCAAACGAAACGCCCCAAAAAAAGCCAATAAAAAAAGGCCAACCTAAACAACTGCACCTCACTTGCTGACCTGCACACCGAACCTACACAAACCCCCACCCGCAACAACAAATCAAAAGAGACCGGCCTCCTACTGTCCGCCAAACGCCCACCCCGTCTGAAACCCTTTAACACCTGCCTCACTTAGAACGTCTTCATAACATCCGGAAGGCCCCGTAATTTAAAACCAAAACCAAATCAGCCAAACACCTATTCACCCAACCCTCCAACAATATGACCTAAAAACAATACCAACGGAGCTTCGCCCCCATCTACCCCTAGCCCCAAACTATCACACCATTGCTCCCAGCAATGCCAAGCCTTACCGTAATCCAACCATGTACCTGCACTCAACGGCTCTCTAAACAAACCCGCTATGGTGCCTCTAAGAGATTCCAGAGCCAATCCTGACACTCCAACCCTTCCTTCTCCGCCTCTGGCGCCAGCGGACGTAACCGCTCCAACTGTAGACGAGAAAGAGAATCAGCCACACCATTAGCAATGCCCGGCACGTGAACGGCCAAAACCCAAGCATTGAAAGGCAAATAAAGTAGCAACAAATGCTGCAACAACCTGACAATGGGAGGGGAAGATGCAGTCAGACTATTGATCGTCTGCACAACACCCAAGTTGTCACAATGACATCGAACCTTTCGGTTCCTGAACTGGTCACCCCAGAGTACGACAGTCAGCACTATGGGAAACAATTCTAGCAAAGCAACATTCTTCACCCAGCCCTTCAAAACCCGTGACTCAGGCCACTTGACCGCACACCACTGGCCTCCACAATAGACACCAAAACCCACCCCGCCCGCTGCATCCGAAAACAACTCAAAACTCTCAACCGTGTCCCCCATGACTAACTCCCTACCATTAAACTGTTCCAAAAACCCGTCCAAACCTCTAAATCCCCTTTCAACTCCTTACCCAGCTGAATAAAATGATGCCCTGAAACCACACCTCCTGTGGCCGCCGCCAACCTCGGACATAAAATACGGCCCATCGGAATAATCCGACAAGCAAAATTCAACTTCCCCAACAGAGATTGCAAATCCCTCAAACTAATTTTTGGCACGCCCCTCGCCTTCCGAACCGCAGCCCTCAGGTCCCCCAACTTGTCCTCAGGAAACCTATACTCCATCCGCACAGTGTCTATCACTATACCCAAAAAACATAATTCCGTGGTAGGCCCAACTGTCTTCTCCGCCACCATCGGCACCCCAAACGACTCAAACACCGTCTGTAAAGAAGCCAACATCAACCCGCATACCCTCAAATCTGCAGGACCTAAACACAGGAAATCGTCCAAATAAAGAATAAGTGAAGTACACCCCGACACGTCCTTCACCACCCATTCCAAAAAGGAGCAAAATTTTTCGAAATACGCACAAAACACAGACCACCCCATTGGTAAACACCGGTCAACAAAATAACCCCCATTCCAAAAACAACCCAACAAATGCAAACTACACGGGTGAACGGGCAACAGATGAAACGCCGCCTCAATGTCCGTTTTTGCCAACAGAGTACCCGGCCTCAACTTCCGCACCCATACGACAGCTGTGTCAAAGGACGTATATACCACTGAACACAACTCCGGATCAATCCCATCATTCACCGACGCCCCCTTTGGAAACGACAAATGGTGGATCAACCGAAAAGCGTTCGGCTCCTTTTTTGGAACCACCCCCAACAGAGAAACCCGTAAGTTAACCATAGACAACTCTGCAAAAGGCCCATCCATTCTCCCCAAAGCAACTTCCTTAGCTAATTTTTCCGTCACCACCTCTGGGTGTTCCAACGCAGAACGCAAATTTTTAAGCTTCCTGTCTACAGCTTCCAAAGGGGAAGACGGAATATCAAAACCTTCCGCGAAACCCCTCCTCAAAAACTCGATCTGGGTATCTACTTAAATACCGCCCCATCACGTCCACACGTACCGGTGTCTGACCCTTTTCCAACTGCCTCCCCACCCCTCGGCCTTGGGCCCCGGAAACAACGACTGGCCCCGTGACTACCCCCGCAAATAGAGCACTCGTGCTTGAACTTGCCTTTCTGTCCAAACTTGCAACTCCGTTTATTGAACAAGAAACACAAGCCCCTAGCCAAAGCCGCCGCAAATCCTGACTGACCTGCCCCTCCCTGCTTCCCCCGAAAAAGCTGCCCCTGCCGCACCGGCGCCATCACCCTCATCCACAACCCATTGTCTTTATGGTCCCACCGCATATCAGGTATGTACAGGTGTGGCGCTGGTTTTCTATTCATGTCGAAGCCCTTTAAAGGGCTTCTGTCACCCTCCAAAACTCATTTTTTATTTTTGGGCATATTAAAATCCTTTTTGGTACGACTATTCCCTATATAGGGCTCTTACCTTGTTCTGTGGCTTTGTTTCATTAAAAATCAATCTTTTAAAATATGCAAATTACTTCACTACCAGCAAGTAGGGCATCTATTTGCTGGTAGCCGCCGCATCCTCCTTTCAAAAAACACCCCCTCCCCCTGCTGATTGACAGGGCCAGCAAGCCCTCTCCTCCTCCGGCTGGCCCTGTCTGCCATTCAAATCCTGCGCCTGCACCTCATTCGGCGCAGGCGCTCTGAGAGAAGGACGCTCGCTTCCTCAGCACTTCCTCAGTGCGCCTGCGCCGATGACGTCTTCTCTTTCCGGTTTAGAGGTGACGTCATCGGCGCAGGCGCACTGAGGGAGTGCTGAAGAAGTGAGCGTCCTTCTCTCATTGCACCTGCGCCGAATCAGGTGCAGGCGCGGGATTTGAATTGCAGACAGGGCCAGCCGGAGGAGGAGAGCGCTCGCTGGCCCTGTCAATCAGCAGGAGGAGGGGGCATTTTTTTTAAAGGAGGATGCGGCGGCTACCAGCAAGTAGACGCCCTACTTGCTGGTAGTGAAGTCATTTGCATATTTTAAAAGATCGATTTTTAGTGAAACCAAGCCACAGAACAAGGTAAGAACCCTACATAGGGAATAGTCGTCCAATAAGGATTTTAATATGCCAAAAAATGAAAAATGAGTTTTGGGGGGTGACAGAAGCCCTTTAACTTTCAGCTACGTTTTTATGCAGGAATTTCCTTTTACATAATTCTAGTAATACACAGCACAATAAGCAATCAGAACGTTTCACATTTCCCTCCTTCCATATAAAGGTGGCAGTTTTTATTTTGCTAAATTCACACAGTGAATTACTAACTATCTAAAAATCACAGGAACATTTACTTACACTTTTGACAGATTGCACCTGGCGTCTATGGTGGAGATGAGATATCCGGATGCAGCACTGAATATCCCAATATCTATGGAGCATGATTATAGCTTATGCTGAGCCTGACCTGCTCTACTACACAGCGGAGCTATCTAAAAATTCCATAATTGTGACTATAGAACTTCATAATACCTCCATAAGGTATTTAGTCCTGTGATAATATACCATTCATGTGAGTGCATTAAATAGGAGTCTACTAATAAAAGAAAGCAGCAATTTACAGTATATACAGATTTTGTAAAATGTTGCCAGGCAGGCTTCAGACGCTTATTTTTAATGGACCTATATTATAATTTTTTTTTAAACTATATCTGCATATATCATCTGCAATTTGAGGATGTAACTACAATATATGGAAGAAAATTGCTGGGACATGCGTCTTAAGCACTGAATTCAGGTGTTTCATTCAGTCCCATTGCCACAGGTGTATAAAATCCAGCTCCTTGTCATGCAGTCTGTCTTTACACACATTTGTTAAGAATGGCTTGTTCTAAAGATGTCACTGAATTCCAGCGTGGTCCTGTAATAGGATGTCACCTCTGTAACAAGTCAGTTCATTTCAATTCAAGTTAAATTTCTTTCCTCCTAGTTCCACCATTACCTGTGAGTAGTAATAACACAGCCACAATGTGGAGACCATGTAAAGTTACAGAGCGAGGTCAGCTGAGTTGCACAGTGCATAAGTCACCAATGATCTACTGACTCCATAACTGAGTCCAAACCTCCTCTGACATTAATATCAGCACAAAATCTGTACCAGGAGCTTCATGGCATTGGTTTCCATGACTGAAGTACTATGCCAAGCATCAGATGGAGTAAGCATGCCACCACTGGACTATGGAGCAGAGGACATGTTCTGCGAAGTGACAGATCACACTTCTCTATCAGGCTGATGGACAAGTCTGGGTTTTGTGAATGCCAGTAGAAAGTTACCTGCCTTATTGCATTGTGCCAGCTGTAAAGTTTGATGAAGGAGGGATAATGTTATGGGGTTGTTTTTTCGTGGCTTGGCCTAGACTCCTTAGTAATAGGGAAGTAAATCTTAATTCTTTAGTATACTAAGACATTTTGGACAATTTTATGCTTTAAGCTTTGTGGGAACAGTTTAGGGAAGGCCCTTTTCTGTTCCAGCATGACTGTGTTGCAGTGCCCAAAGCAAGGTCGATAAAGACATGGCTGGGTGAGTTTAATGTGGAAGAACTTGTGTGGCCCACACAGAGCCCTGACCTGAACCCTATCCAACACCTTTGGGATGAACTAGAATGGACATTGTGAGCCAGGTCCTCTCATCCAACATCAGGGTCTAACCTCACAAATAGAGGTGAGCGAATTTCTCAAAATTCGATTTGGTCGGCTCACCAAATTTTCCGAAAAGATTTGATTTGATACAAATTTATTTGTGACGAATCACTTTAAAAAACATTTATTTACTTTATTTACTGGCTGCACAGAGCCTGTAAAGTGGTGTAGAATACTGTGAGTCAGTATGACATGCAGATGACAGGCATCGCTCTTAGAATCACTTTACACTTCACTCATTTGGTCAATTACGGGGCCAAAACTGACCAAATAACTCAAGTGTGAACTCAGCCTTACAGGTCAATGTTAGACCAAAATCCTACGATAGCGTGAAAGAGCGCACAGCTGATTCCACATTGATGTCTACAGAACCTGTTCTATTAAACGCTTATACAAGTAAAGCCCCCCTGACAGAGTGGAGAGGATGTCAGCAGTAAGTTTGTGTTGACTTCACTGATTATTTTGCCCTTCCTCTGATCCATCTGAACAATAACCACCAAAAAACTGATCCTGTCTGTGGAGCATCTGCCTTCCCTCGATCAGCATTTGGTCAGTAAACCATCAGTATTGCTAAAGCCAAAAAAAAACAGAAATGGATCAAAAACAGAGATCATACTTGAATGGAATCTTTGCATGTCTTCTGTGTTTTGTACCCACTCCTGTTTATGGCTACCAAATCATAAGCCAATTCTAATGCATAATAGGGACCATGTCATACAGGCCTTACAGCTGCTACATACCGTAGACAGGATCCGTTGTGCGTCTCATTTTCCCTTCCTTCTAACAGATCAGAAGAAGGGTCAAATAAATGATTATGTCAACCATGCCAAAAAGGCTAAATAGTGGCCCAGTCATGGATTGGGGAGGGTGGGAACAGCATGAGAAGTCCACAGAGTGGCCCAGTGACAGAGTGGTGAGGTAGCAGCAGCATGAGGAGACCACAGAGTGGCCCAATAA